>NC_052349.1:81403569-81588326 GCF_009727055.1 Benincasa hispida | reverse complement strand
TCCTGCCTATGAGGGCGGTCATTTGATTTGTATGGGTGAGAGTGGCCAGATCGTCAACTCAACAAGCCTACCATTTTGGGAATTCGTCTGATTGAGGAGCTGAGAACACAGGTACACAAGATGGAATTCATTCCTTTCCTGAAGCAGGGGTAAGTAGATAAATTGCTCCCTTAAAGACTGATTCCTGGTCTTGAACAATGCGGCAACACACCCTCTCCTGGCCTGAGAGAGGTTTAGTCATAGTAGGACTACGATTTATTCTTTATTAGAGGGATCAGTGGTACATAAGGAGTTAGATGTAACTACAGGGGCAAAACGGTAATTTGGCCCAACTATACTTATGAGCAATTTGTGAAAGGTCATCATACTATTGATTGGTTATATCCAATGGACACAAAACTATATCTGTAGTGCGAAGAGTGCAGCTGTCAGTCTTTAGTGGAGTGCCTGACAGTTAACGGATGGTGGATATCATGATTAAAGAGTTTAGTCAGTTATTCACGTATCGTTAGAGCTTCAAGCTACAGGTCCATAAGGTCCCTTTGGTAGCTTAATAGGATTTAGTTGAGAATCAGTTTTTGGATTAATTTGAATTGTTCAAATTAAAGTAGGGATTTAATTATATATGATATAATTATATTGTTTCAATTATATGTGATATAATTGTCATAATGTATTCGATACATTATAGTTTAATGGGAGGAAATAAATATTTGAATAAGATTCAAATATATTTTTTATGAATGTGATTCATAGTTGTTAAATTTAATATAAATATGATTTATATTAAATGCCATAAAATAGAGGAAATAAACTATAGTTTATATTATATGTGATACAATATTAAAACTATAGGTTATATGTTATATTTGATATAACATATAATTTAATATAAATATAATATGATAAGTTAGATATCATATTTATTTTTATTATGTTATTATTATTTGAATAATATGGAAGGGAGTTGGAGTTACAACTCTCTTCCCCATCTTTTCTCTCCACCCACTTTAGTGGGTAGTTATTCATTTTGGCAATAGGAGAATAAAAGAAAAATAGTTTTTCTTCTTCTTCGTTGTTGAACTTGGTTGAAGAATTGAGAGAGTTTTTATAGAAGAGTTCTACATCTTTGAGTTGTGTGTGAAAAGCTCTCAATCTTCCTCTTCCTCCACCTAAACTTTCTTCTAAACCAAAGTAGTCATAGCCCACCACTCCTGGGTTCTCACCCTGAGAATACCGAGGACTCCATTGTGGTTGTGTCCGAATTTTTGGTTCGAGAAATTCTTAAAGAAGGTCTTCAATTGTTCGTGATTATTCGAGGGAGGATTCGTGAAGAAAAGTTCTCCAAAGGTGATATTTCTTGAATTATTTTCTTTATATAGTATGTTGTAATTTAACTTTAAATGCCTATCTGTTGTATATTTATTGTAAATTTTGTATTCGATAATTAATGGAATTTGGTCGATCCACTTTCACTCAAGATTCTTCTCATCAAAGTTCTTTCATGAACATGCTAAGATATTTATTCCACCACGATGTCCTTTAGTTGTCCCACCACAGCCTTTATAATAACTTCTTCTCCAATTGTTGCAGCCATGGCGGTATGCTCGGTCGAGATCTCTAAGGGTGTCTGCAATCGTGGGGGTACGGTTGGATTTTGGGCCCCGTTTCTTGCTATAATCCTTTACCAAGTTGACCAAGAAGGGTCAAGAGGTGGCAGGAGGTTCTTTTGTGCAGGCGGGTCCTACACTTCTGGGTTTTGCATCCTAGGGTCTTCTATTTCATGGTCATGCTCCCTTCTAACATTTTTACCTCGACCGCCCCTTTTCTTGTCCGTGATGTTATCTATTGATAACCACACATAATAAACTTTAAGAAAAACTCTTACAAGAAATCTTGTCTATTACGACTATAATTTAGGTAAAGTTTCATGCATAAAATCTTAAAGGACTTTTTTTAAGAGACATACCTGGTGATGTTGAAGAATCCATTTATGGCCAATGGGACAATTTTGACTTACCTAATAAGGCAGTCTACAGAATCTAAAACTTATACTTTGATACCAACTATAACAACCTGATTTTTCTACAATACTTCCAGGACACTACTATATGCATGCAGAAGCTTGGCAATATATATTTCTCAAAAAAAATTTAATAAAAGGGACAAGAATTTTATTTCTAAAATAATAAGATCACAAAACACTGTCCAGGGCATCTCTAACTATAATTTAGAATAAATTGAATAAACCAATAAATTAACGAATGAATTAACGAAATAACCAAAAGTTTTAAATGCTAAACTTCTAACCTAAACCATGCCAAAATAAAATAAAATAAAACATAAGTGCGGAAACGTTGTCATGTTCCAATGATCGAGGCATCGATCCCTCTTGTCATTCGTTAGTCTATCTTTACATTTACCTAAAAAACATGAAGAGAAGAGAGTGAATATATAAATATACCCAGTAAGCGGCCCACTAGGTGAACTATTAGCCTTCCATCGGGATTCAAGTGCACAATACGCATCATAGGCATAGGCATAAGCATAAGGGACGAACCCGAAGGCATGCTTTCATAAGTAGTGACTTTAGAGGGATACAATCATAGGCATAAGGTGTGAACATGAAGGCCCACAACATACCATGTGCATATCTCAATAAAAATACTAACAACCACTATCAGTGTAAAATAGTCATAAACATACAATCATAGTCTTAGATCATGCTTGAGAGGGTTCACACCAGTCTCAAAATACATCCATCAAACAAACCCAACATCATATAATATCATAGTTTCTATGGCACATACATAGGCTTCCATAATTTTCTCATAACAGTCCAACCAAATATGTCATAACTTTTCAAACCAACATCCAGAACACAATCACATACTTGACACCAACTTGGGGTCGAGGGTGAACAGGCAGTAGGTAGCTTACCTTGATATGAAGTCCAAATAATTAGCAAACCAAATCTCTCTTTATCTTGAGTGAAATTCTTGAATTGCCCTAAAAAAACACACCTAATATCAATCCATAATTATAACCCAACCTTATGTGTGACATTAAATTCAAAAGGTTAAAACCCAAATTTCAGCAACCCAAAAATTACCATCTTACCCACGGAGTGTGCCGAAACGCCCAATTTCATCATCAAAGCTGATTAACAGTGTCAGATAATGCCTCAAAACTCCAATATGAGTATTAACACATCATGGGTATAACCTAAATCAGTCCAAACTAAATGGATGTTCAAAACCTTATTCAAGAAAAACCAAATAAATCTTAAATCTCACCCCAGCAACCCAAGATTCTGACGAACGGAGGCAGGACGACCAACTGAAAAAATACATGGCAGACGACTAGCAGAGACGTGTGATGTGGACTCGGACGGCGGCTAGGGGAAGCGCGAGCTAGAGCTTGTTAGGTTTTATGTCCTAAAACTCATGGTTTGTAAACAATAAAATTTATTTTGAAAATTCAATAAGTTATTATTGAATATATGTATTGTTTATTTCGTTTTAGAAATCCAATAAACTAAAAGACCTATGACTATTACATGAGTATTACATGAGTACTTGAACTTTATGTGGAGACATAAAGGTGAATCAGGTTCAAGTAAATAGTCAAAATGATCTATAGTATATGGATAAGGTTGGGTTCCTTATTCTGGTAACATTATCGAATGCGGCCCACTCTGTAGTTGTTATAAAGAGTTGTAAAGTGCTATAGACGATATGATCCTAATTCGTACATGTTATGACATGAGGAGTGGGGGCGTCCTGTGCAATGGGTTTGTACCAGATAGATAGCTGGGAACATAGGGTGCAAGATGGAATTCACTCCTACTCGCTTTTAGGGATAGTAGAGAGGTTGTTCCCTTAAGTGCTGACTTCGGGTCTTGAACAAGGGGCCCCATCCACTCATTGGCTCGAGAGGGACTCGGATTGTTGATTGAATCACATCAATTATTCATTAGAGGATCAGTGAGACTTAAGGAACAAGAGGTAATCTCGGGAGTAAAACAGACAGTTGACCCAGCCGTTATTACGAACAACCTGTGAAGGGTTAACTTACTAATCATGATTATATCGAGTGAACATAATATATCTACAGTGAAGGAAGTGCAACTATGGGCTTTAGTGGAATGACCTATTAGTTAGCAAATGGGAGTTAATTCAATGTAAATATTTTAGCCAATTAATCTCGGATCGTTGAAGCCCATGATCTGTAGGTCCGCAAGGTCCCCCTACTAGCTCGTAAATGGATTAGCTTTAGAGTAGCGTGATAAGTTAATTTGAAACGTTCAAATTAGAATTAAACAGAATTGGAGAATTAATTAATATTTAAATATTAAATTCATGATAGGGATTCATGAAGGTAGAATTGTGTAAAATTAATTTAATATTTGATATTAAATTAATTAGAATTAATTAAATTGTTTAATTAATTATTTGTTATTAATTTTATTAGAAAATTAATTTATAAAATTAATTTGTCAAAATTAATAAAGTGTTCAACTTTCAAATTAAAATTGATTTTTCAATTTGATATTAAAAAAGTTTGGAAAACACAAATTTGAGAAAAGATGGTTTTCTCCACTACACCTAACCAACTAGCTCACTCAATTTCTCACTTGCTCTTGCTTCAATTCACCAAGCATGAGCTACATCTGATGCAGGCTTCTTCTTTGCATGAATGTCCTGCAATAAATAGAGAAGATGGAAGTGGAAATTGGGCATGTAAACTATTAGAACTTGCTGAAGTTTTGTTGAAAATTTGTAAGGTTGAAAAAGTGTTTTTCAAGTTGCACCAGTGGTGTTCTTCTCCAAATTCCCTTCATTCAAACTTATTTTGAGTCTCATAACTCAATCTAAAGCTCCAAGAGAATAGTAAGGAAGATCTTAAGGTGGTTCACAAGAAGAATTGGAGAAGATTTGTAGCTGAATTCGAGTTCCAAAAAGTTCTACAAAGGTATGATTTGAAACCCTCTTATTATTGTATGAGCATGCTTTATTTATAGCCAAAATTAATAAATTAGAATACTTATTGATCCTTGTTGCTTCTGCTGCATGTTGATATACTCCTTCACGTTCCTAGAGGAGGAGGACATAAAAAATCATAAACCTTGTAGTAAGCTAGTATTAAGTGAAATGTCTAGAGAAACTACAAAAAGCAATAGTTGTTGATCAAGTTAGTCTTTCAACAAGAGTTGTTGATAAAATTGCTACTTCACATACTTCTTAAGAGTTAAGAGTGCCTCGATGTAGTGGGAGGGTTGTTCAATAACCTGACCATTATATGGGTTTAACAAAAACTCAGGTCTTCATACTAGATGATGGCTTAGATGATTCATTGATTTGTAAACAGAAAATGGAAGATGTGGATAAAGACCAATGGATAAAATCCATGGACCTCAAAATGGAGTTTATGTACTTCAATTAAGTCTGGGAACTTGTAGATCAACAAAAAGGGGTAAAATCTATTGGTTACGAATGGATCCACAGGAGAAAATGAGACCAAAATAGTAAGGTATAGACCTAAAAATTTAGACTCGTAGCAAAAGGGTTTACTCAAAGAGAAGGGGTGAACTACGAAGAAACCTTTTATCCGGTTACCATGATCAAGCCTATTAGAATTTTCTTGTCTAACGCTGCATTTTATGATTATGAAATCTGGCAAATGGATGTCAAGACAACTTTTCTAAATAACTATCTTGAAGAGTGTATCTATATGTCTTAACCAGAGAGGTTTATTGAATAGGGTCAAGAGCAAAAGGTTTGAAGATCCATTTATGGGTTAAAACAAGCGTCTTGATCCTGAAATATGAGATTTGACACTACGATCAAATCTTATGGCTTTGAACATAATGTTAATGAACCTTATGTTTACAAGAAGATTGCCAACAAGATTATAGCTTTTTTGATTCTATATGTTGATGATATTCTACTCATTAGAAATGAAGTAGAATTTCTAGCTGATGTTAAGAGATGGCTAGCTACGCACTTCCAAATGAAGGATTTGGGAGAAACGCAATATGTTCTTGGGATCCAAATTGTTCGAAACTGCAAAAATAGAACACTAACATTATCTCAGGCATCTTATATAGAAAAAATGTTGTCTAGATATAAAATGTAAAATTCCAAGAGAGGTATGTTACCTTTCAGGCATGGAATTCATTTATCTAAGGAACAATGTCCTAAGGCACCTCAAGAGGTTGAGGTTATGAAAAAAATTCCTTATGCATCAACCGTTGAGAGTTTAATGTATGCCATATTGTGTACACGTCCCAACATATGTTATGCAGTTGGAATTGTCAGCAGATATCAGTCCAATCCTAGATATCATCATTGGACTGCCGTTAAAAACATCCTCAAGTATCTTTAGAGAATGAGGGATTATATGCTCGTGTATATTACTAAGGATCTGATTCGTACATGATACATTGATTTTGATTGTCAGACTGATGTGGATTCTAAGAAATTAACTAAAGGATCAGTATTCACTCTAAATGAAGGAGCTATAGTATGGAGGAGTATAAAGCAAAGTTGTATTGCTGACTTCACCATAGAAGCTGAGTATGTAGCTGCATGTGAAGCAGTCAAAGAAGCAGTATGGTTCAGAAAGTTCTTGACGATTTGGAAGTCATTCCAAATATGCATCTGCCCATCACCCTCTATTGTGACAACAGTGGAGTAGTTGCAAATTCCAAAGAACCAAGAAGCCACAAACGCGAAAAGCATATAAGTGAAGGTACCATCTCATCAGGGAGATTGTACACCGAGGAGACATGATCGTCACGCAGATAGCCTCAAAAGACAACTTAGCTATTCCTTTTACAAAGGCCATCTCGACTAAAATATTCAAGGGTCACCTAGTAGGACTAAAACTACGAGACATATAGAACTAGGGTAAGTGGGAGAAATTCTGGATATCTGATGCCCTAGTTTATTGTATTTATTCTCTCATTACTTGGCATTGTATATATATTTGTATATATGTAAATCCAATAGAGTATTAGTCTAAGTGGGAGTTTATTGGGTTGTATGTCCTAAAACTCGTAGTTTGTAATATTAAACATATTCTATTTGCAATAAAGATATTATTAAAGTTTATTCTAAGATCCATAACTATTACATGAGTACTTGGACTTTATGTAGAGACATAAAGATGAATTAAGTTCGAGTAAATAGCCGAAACGATCTATGGTATATGAATAAGGTTGTGTACTTTATTATGGTAACACTATCAGATGCGGCCCACTTTGTATTTTGTATAAACGATGTGATCCTTAATCGTTCATGTGGAGACATGTAAGCGGAGACATCTTATGCAAAGAATTTACATAAGACCAAGACCAAGAAATAAGTCACTCTTACTTTATAAATGTTGGTTACTGTTTAAGATTGACTATTTCACATTGATGACCTATGTAACTCGACCTTAATCTTGAGTTAACTATGAACTCCTATTTATTCCCTTAGATTTTCGTAGGTGAGGGTTGGCTCAACAGCGTCGGCTCAATAAGCCTACCCGTCTTTAGGGATAGTAGAGAGGTTATTCTTTTAAGTATTGATTCCAGATCTTGAACAAAGGGTCCCACCCTCTCATGGGCCCAAGAGGGGATCGGTTTAGTGATTGGATCACAAACCAATTGTTCATTAGAGGATCAGTGGAACTTAAGGAGCAAGATGTAATCTCGGGGGTAAAACAACATTTGACCCAGTCGTTATTACGAACGACCTGTGAAGGGTCTACTTACTAATTATAGTTAAATCAAATGGACAGAAATATATCTACAGTGAGAGGAGTGCAACTACTGAGCTTTAGTGGAGTAACTCGCTAGTTAACGAATGTTGATTAATTTGGTTTAAAGAGTTTAAACAATTAATCTCAAATCGTTTGAGCCTATGATCTATAGATTCATTAGGTCCCCCTACTAGCTCACAAATGGATTAAACCTTAGAATACAGCGAAGAGAAAATTTGAAACGTTCAAATTCAAATTAAGGAAATTAGTAATTATATACGATATAATTACACATTTAATTATTGAATTAAACAAAATTGAAGAACGGAATACTATTTAAATTTTATTTAAATATTAAATACATGAATACTAATTCGTGGTTAAGGAATTAGTGTTTAATTAATTTAATATTTGATATTAAATTAATACAATTGATCAAGTTGTTTAATTAATTATTTAGAAATTAATTGTTGAATTAATTTTGTATAAAATTAATATTTTAAGATTTCTAAATTAATTTTGAAAATCAGTTTCAAATTTAAAAAGAAAATGTGAATTTAATATAGAAAACTCATTTTCTGGAAAACCCCACTAAGTGGGATTATCCCACTTGCAAAACACCTAAATCCCCACTAAAATTCCACCCAAATTATGAAGTAGGTGGCGTCGTCTTGTAATGCAATCTCATTGCATGAGATATTTGTAGAAAACTCAGTTTTGTGTTGAGACATGCAAAAAGAAAAAATTGCTGAGGTTTGGTTGAAAAAGAGTTCTTCAAACTTAAGCTGAATATCCAGTCTTCTTCTCCAATATTTTCCTAAAATTCAATTCATTTTGATTCCCTCAAATCAATCTAAGGTCCAACATAATAGTAAGGAAGATCAAGTGGTGGTCTACTTCCATTTGGAGTGAAGAATCAAGCTGGAACTAGAAGAATTTGGTGTTCTTCAAAGGTATGTTTTTTGAAACCCTCTTTTTCTTTATGAACATGCTTACTTTGATGCTGAAATTGATGAATTAGAGTGCTTAATGTTCTTGATTTCTTCCGCTAATTGCATGCAAACTCTATCTGGTAGTTAATGAATGTTGATTAATTCGGTTTAAAGAGTTTAGCCAATGAATCTCGGATCGTTGGAGCCCACAATTAGTAGGTTCATTAGGTCTCTCTACTAGCTTACAAATGGATTAAACCTTAAAATAGCGTTGATGAGTGAATTTGAAACGTTTAAATTTGAATTAAGGAAATTTATAATTAGATAATAATATAGATATATGTTTAATTATCGAATTAATCAGAATTAAAGTATTGGATAATATTTAAATTTAATTTAAATATTGACTATATGAATAGGGATTCGTGATTGAGTAATTGGTATTTTAATAATTTAATATTGGATATTAAATTATTTTAATTTATTAGAATTTTTAATTAATTAAATAAATTTTATTTATAATTAATTATTNATTTAAATATTAAATTTATGAAGGTGGAATTTGTGTAAAATTAATTTAATATTTGATATTAAATTAATTTGAATTAATTAAATTATTTTTTTTATTAATTAAAAAAATAATTTATGAAATTAATTTTGTAAAATTAATAATATTTTTAATTTTTAAAATCAAATTGGTTTTAGAAATCAATTTGAAATTAGAAATTTGGAAAACACAAATTTTGGGAAATGTTGGTTTCCTCCACTCACCTAACCAAGAAGCTCACGCAAAACCTACTTACTCTTGCTTCAATTCACCAAGCATAAGCTGCATCTCATGCAGCCATCTTGTTTGCATGAATGTCCTACAATAAATAGAGAAGATGGAAGTGGAATTGAAGCATGCATCATTTGAGTTTTTGCTGAAAAATTCGAGTTGAAGAAAGGTGTTCTTCAAGTGGATGGTGCAATGAGTTCTTCTCCAAGTTCCCTTCATTCAAGCTTATTTTGAGTCCCACAACTCAATCTAAGCTCCAAGAGAATAGTGGGGAAGATCTTGAAGTAGTTCACAATGAGATTTGGAGAAGATTTGTAGCTGAGAATCGAGATTCAAGGGGTTCTACAAAGGTATGACATGAAACCCTCTTATTATTATATGAGCAAGCTTCATTTATAGACAAAATTAAGGAATTCGAATGTTTATTGATCCTTGTTGCTTTCGTTGCATGCTGATATACTCCTACAGAGCCAAGCATGGGCGACATTCGAGTTTCGATGGCGTGGCTCACATCTGGTCGGTGATTGAGCGGCTGCATCTGAGGCAACCGGCTGGAGATCGGGCGACGTCGATTGAGCTGGTCATTTGGCGAGGGTCTTCACGAGGTAGGGGTGCGTTGCTCGAGGAAGAAGGAAAATAATTTCCTTTTTTGCTTTTATCTTTTTTTTCTTTACCTTGCACAAAAACCGAGACACCCTTTATATAATTAAAAACTCTTCAAATCTCAAAATTTGAAATACAACCTGACTTATTCAAGATAAAATAAATGCAATTTCCCAAAATTTAGATTGTTATAATTCTCTTTTTTTGTTTTTTTGTTTTTTTGTTTTTTTGTTTTTTTGTTTTTTTGTTTTTTTTTGTATTTTAAGTATACATAATTTTATTTACTATTTACTTATAAATAGCACATAATATTCTTTTAGAAAGTAAGACCATATTTGCATAAAATAAAATAATAATAAATAGTTTTTTTAAACAAGTAAAATTTTGTATCATTTTATTTTAGACATTAATTTTCTAAATAAAGTTTGTAATACTAAAATACATATCTAGCTAATACAAGATTAAATCATTTAAAAAAATTCATATCTATTTAAGCTACCTTTTATTTCAAAATTCTCTAATTCAGCATTCTATCATTTTTTTTTCCCTCCAAAGACTAATCAATTCAAAAGAATAAAAAAAAATGAAACAAACAAAACTGGGTATTTTATCGTGCTACTCCTTTATAAATTTTAGTTTGTAACTTTTATTTCAATTACATCATATGTATTTTAGTTTTATTCATCATTTTTTTCATTTCTATCTCTTTCACTATTTTAGAATTTAAGATAAAATATATTAGTAATTTAACTTAATGAAAATATCTCTTTTTCAACAATATCTAATTTATTTTATTTTAAATTAACCTAAAGCAAATAAATATAGTTTTAGAAACTACTTTTTTGTTACTAAATTTATGTAGAAAACTTACTATTCAAACTAAATGAAATATATATTCATTCAATATTCAAATTTCATCATAGAAATTTAAATTCTAATAAATTTTAACCACATGTGATACAAGCTATGAAGCACAGACACAAATACGGCTACATGATATGGATACGATCGGATACGGCGATTCGTCAATTTCTAAAAAAAACTAATATACGGATGCTTCTAAGGATACGCTATTTTTTATATTTTTTTTAATATATATATTTCTAAAAAAATGAGGATACTAATACGTTGAGGATACATTTTTTTCTTTAAAAAAATATAGGGTATAGATAAATTTAGCATACAAATTAATAATAATAGCACGAAATAGAATACACTGAAATACAATACAAAACAAGCAACATCTAAAATGTTGAAGTACAATACTTAATAAACTGCAATAGAAAAGTGACTCATATTACAAAGAAAAAGAAGATTAAAGGGAGAAGTATGAAGATAAATGAAGAACTTCTTCGTTGAATTGTTGAAGATATCCAAATGGTTTATATTTTGGTGGACTTTGTGGAGACTCAAATGTGAAGATGAAGATTAGATTATGCTAGTCTAGGGTTTGGTCCGTTATTTATTTATTTTTCTTTTAGTTTTGGACTCGAGTAATGAGTTTTTTAAATAGGTTGCTTAATTTTAGATTAGGAAAGATTAGATGAGTACTTGTTTTTTTCTTTAAAAAAGAAGTACGCATAGAAATAAATACATCAAATCGCGTGTCAAATACGTATCTGAAAGTATAGATACATCAAATTGCGTGTCAGATACGTATCTAGGAAGTATCGGTATCCGATACGTGTCTGATTCTTTGCCTCACATGAAGTATCTGTGCTTCATAGGTATCTCTTACAATATATTAAAAGTGTCTAAGAGAGGAAAAATTTTAACTTTCCTCTTTGTCCCTAACTTTTTCAATAAATACTCTTTTGCTCTCACACTCACACCCGTCCATACTCTTCTACGTACCTTTCACACCTTTCTTTTCTTTTTCTTTTTCTTTTTCATTTAATTTTTCATTTCTCTTTTACTATTATATCTCTCAACAATTTCTATTTCACATTGTTTCCTACTTATTTTTTACCTCTAATTTCTTTTTACCTTTCATGTCTTTTCTTTTTCTTTTAATTTTGCATTTTTCTTTTTTCATTACATATTTCAACAATTATTATTTTGTCCTCAAAGTATTTGTTTTGAATATTAGTCTCATTGTTTCGAATGATCAATTTTTTATATTAAAAAATCAAACAAAGAAAAATAGTTGTCCAATCTATAGAATTCCACAATGTTTTAGAAGATATACCGTTGTTACAATTTTTTTTTCAAAAAAAAATCTCGCGTGTATATTGATATAGAAAATTTATCTTTACTCAAGACCAGCAAATTTTAAGGATGAAATTTCCTTAAAAGGGATGTAATTGTAAACTCCGTACTCCATTTTTCCTACTTAAGTGTATAATGGGCATGCTAAGCAAATATTAAGGATATGTTAAAGTAAAATTGTGAAAGGAAGTAAAGAAAGTAGGAAGATAGAGGAAGAAAATTCTAAGTGTTGGAAACACCTAGTCTTAGGTGAGTTTTAGACAGTTTAACAAGTGAAAATTTGGCTAAGTATGGAAGCCAATAGTAGGTATGCATTGGTATTGAGAAGTATGGACGCATGAGGTTGTGTGTGTAGCAACCAAGGCTTGTAGAGGTTATGTGAGGCTAAATGTTGAAGTCAAAGACAAACTATGCGTTGGAGCTAAGGATGAACGCATGAGTTGAAGGATCTTTCATGATGCGTTGACAAGGCATGCAGCAGTCAAAGAGGCTTGCAAGGTTAGTGAGCTTGCGGGCAAGGTAGGTTGGGCGTTGGCACAAGGCCAGGCACTGAGCATAGCACACGCGTACAAGGATGCGTTGAGGCTTGCGAGATCGTGTAGCAAGGAGGAACCATCGTGCAACGAGTAGGCCAGGCGCGGGTGAGTACGTGTTCGATTGCACGCGAGCAAGGCGCTAGGCAATGAGGCATTGCACGAGGGTGATTGCATAGGGCATGCGGGGCTACACGATAGGCACTAGACGATAGACGTTGGGTGCTAACGATGGGGAATGCTATATGCGCAGGGCTAGACGATGAGCGCAAGGCTCTGAGCATTGAGGTTGGTCGTGCGCGCTGACTAGTATGCGGTGATGAGTGCAAGGTGTTGGACACTTAATACACGCTATAGCTATGCGATGGACCGAGTAAGCATATGATGACATATGCGATGAAGCGAGGAAGGCCTAACACTTGATGTTATGTTAAGACTATGCGTGGGCTAAGACATGCATTGGCTTAGGAGTATGACCAAAGGAGGGACGCAATAGCCTCAAGGTGAGCTATACGTTGGCCAAGGATGGGCGATGCATTGTGTAGAGGCATCCGGCCATGTGGTTACAAGCGTGGATTGAGAGTTGATCCTTGCGTTGAATGGAATGAGGAAAGGATCAGCTTAGTGATTGATTAGCTAAGCCAACTGTCATGCTTGGGTTTGTTGTTATCCCTTTAAGAATGAGGTGGCAGCTTGATATTAAAGGATGATCATGCAAGGGAAGCTTGACTTCAAAGAGAGAGTTTGAGCAATTTACTCGTGCAAATAGAGTGATTTTTAGAGTCGTTCAAACCCTGAGTATGTCTAGTTGTTGAGGTTGGGTTGCCAGAAGGAAATTATAGAGGAATCGAGCTGAAGAGTGAAGAATCCGACTGAAGGTCGAGCTCTAAGATAAGCTTAGACCAATCTTGATAATTTAAAAATTTCAGGCCAAACCACAAGAAATTCTAAGCTGAAATTTTAAGGTAAGCTTGTTAAGACATTTTAAAGCAAGTTTGTAGAAGGAAATTTCTTAAGAAAATGCCTGAAAAATTAGTTATTAAATTTGTAAATTGAAGCTAGAATCTTGAACAAGCAGGTAGCTGCTTGGGTTGAATAAGTAAGCAGCTTGAAGGGCCAGACGGTGATGTTGAACGCATGCATTGAGGGCTGAGTTATGTGCAAGTGATATGTTGGCGCAAGGTTGCACTGGAGCATGAGGCACGTGACTAGGTGAATGCATTGAGTATGCGTTGATGTGCCACAAGTTAGGCGCATGAGCTAAACAATTGGTGCAAGGTTGCTATGCGATGGGCCATATGATGGATAGTAGGCGTGGGCTGGAATGGACGCATGGTGAAGAATCTGTTGCCTAGTCAAATTAAAGCTTGAGAATTTGGCTAAGTACTCAATGTATTGGTGTTGGGCATTAGAGGGTTGACCTTAAAGACTATGAGTGACTTTAAATGCTTTTAAATGCTTTAAATGAATTGCAAATGCTTTATGAATGTTTTAGCAATTCTTGTTTACTGAAAGCTATTTATGATAACTATTTTCAAATAGTTTCCAAAGTAACGCATCTCTCTTTAATGTCGTGTTATGTAATTTAATGATCATGAGTATGCGTTAGTACTGAATGTCTTGGGCAATCAAGTCATATAGAGATAAGAATGTGTCTTAGAACATATGAATAGCTCAGTACTGAAGGACTACATGTGAAGGTACTAGAGCTAAGTTCTAGACATGAGTCTAACGACAGGATCCAGTCTACTTGCACATAAGACAGTTAAGATTAGGAAAAAGGTGATGGACAAAGGCGACATACCTTATCCTAGGAAAATACGAGGTAAGGTGATGGACAAAGGTGAAATACCTTAACCTAGTATAGCATGAGAAAGACTAGGTAAGGTAATGGACAAAGGTAACATACCTTAACCTAGGTTAATACGGGGTAAGGTAATGGACAAAGGTGACATACCTTAACTTGTGTTAGTATGAGGAAAGTTAGGTGGAAGGTAGTGGACAAAGGCGACACACCTCAACCTAGAGTAGCTTGGAGAGTTGGAACAAAAGGGCTCCTTCTCTCAGCTAAGCAGTTAAGTAAGGTAGAGAGTTGGACAAGAGGGTTCACTCTCAAGAAAGAGGCCAAGTATTGAGAGATGAGCAAGAGGGTCACTCTCAAAGTAAGAAGTAATCCAATTATATACAGATGTGATATGTTATGTTAATGTTTATGTGAATGTTGTTTATGTTTACATCTAAAGCTTTTAGTATTGATTCTTAGTTCTAATGTATAGTTATGTTTTTAAAAGCTAGTCACTCACTAAACTTCTAGCTCATGTTTTCAAATGTTTTCCCCTTCCCCAGGTAGCGGTCAGTTCCCAGAAGACATCTTTGTTGTTGCTCTACCACTCAAAGACTCAGGTTGATGGAAGACAGAATTGTTGTTTTACTTTATGTTTGTACACATGTGTGAGTGTTCAGGGACTAAGATATGTTGTTGGGCTCATTGTGTAAGTTTGTATGTTGTAATATAGATAATCCTGTAGACCCTGTGTCATGTTAATATAATAAAGTTCTGGTTAAGATGTGCATTAAATGTTGAGAATGTATGTATTCATGATTTGAATCAGGTTAAGAGGTTAAGTTAGGCAGTAAGTGCCGGCGCTAGGCTGGTAACTGCTGCAATCACATCTCCTTCCACGTTAAGAGGGTAATCTGGGATGGGGTGTGACAAATACATTTCTCCATTTAATCTCTTTAATTAATTTTAAACTTCATGTTTAATATGTACAAAAATTAAATTTGTTCTACCATTTATATTTTCCTCTATAAAATTATGTTTCAAACATTTCAAATACATCATCCAACACATTTCGTACTCATTATAAATTAATTAAAACATACAGTGATATAGTCTTAGTTATCTAATCTCTTTCATTACTTTTAAATTTCACATTAGATATTTATAGTATTTAAATTTAATTTAAAGTAGTATTTAAATTTAATTTAAAGTAGTATTTAAATTTAATTTAAAGTATATTTATTTAACATTTTTATGTTCTAAAAATTTGGAACCATGTGCATTGCATATGTGATCTAACTAGTCATCATAAAATGTACATGTCTAATACCAAAAAGATGATCTTTGAGCATCTAGCTATAATCCTGATAATTCTGTAGAAATTACATCAATTTAATTTTGAGGTGAAATGATGTGAAAATTCAATAAAATAATTATGAATGAAATTAAAAATAAATATATGTTATTTTCTCGGTTTTGGTTTCTTGGAGAAAACTTTGGGTCATTAAAAAAAAATAAAACTTACATCAATTCAATTTTGAGGTGAAATGATGTGAAAATTCAATGGAAAAATGTTTGAATAAAGTTAAAAATAAATATGTTATTTTTCTCATTTTTGATTTCTTGGAAATGAAAGTTTTGGATGATAAAAAAGAATTAAACTCACATCAATTCAACTTTAAGATTTTGAGGTGAAATTATATAATTCGTGTAATCAAGACAAGTTCATAAACTTTAAAAAGTTTTCATTGAACTAGTCTCGTTGTAAAAAGAAGAAAAAAAAAACAAAATTTCGAAAAATAGGGTGAAAATAAAAAATTCAAACTTGTCAAAATCTCGAAATTTTTTAGATTTCGACCGAAATTTTAAACTTTACTCGTAAAGAGCAAAAAATTTGCAAGAAGTTTAGATGGGAAAAAAAGCGAAAGCAAAGTCTATGAATAAAGTGGGGTGATTCGGAACAACATTACACACACATGATGGATAATGCGGTTGACCAAATGAATATAGACTATTGACCATTCTATATAACAACGTAAAAATATACTTACTTAGTTTGATGGGACCTTTTTAAACATAAAAAATATTTACAAATTGATGATATTGGTTACTTTGAAACTCTTCTATTTTAATTTTTACATTTTCAAGTGTTAAAAGTTAGTCTTTGTACAGTTTATCTGTCATTGTTTTACCACGTGCAATATATGTGTATTTTTAAATTTTTTAAAACATGATTCAATATAATTATTTTAAAATACTATTTAAGATTAATTTTGTATATTATTATAATATAATCTTACTTATTTTAATTCTTTTATGGATTAAGATATATGTTTTAGTCGGGTGTTTAATTGTTTTCTAAATTTAGTTTGCATGGTTTCAACATTTTTAATTTAGTTCTTTCTGTTTTAACATTTTTTTCAATAAATTTCACACTTTTGGAGAACATTGAAATTCGCGACAAACTTAAATGGTATAATACTTAGATAGAAAAAAAAAAACTCACCTTTCAGGAAAAAAAAAAAACTATATTCTCCTCTAAATTTTTAAGAAATTTGAAGAAATTTCAAATTTTTATCCTCTCAAAACTAAATATTATATATAGATTTGTTATTAGCCAATTTTAAGACGGATGACTATAATAAAAAAGGTTTGAACGTAAAGTCTTAATTAAACTTCTTAAATAATAAAATTAATAATTAAAAAAACACACACACATCTTATATGTTAAAGTATAAATTTAATTTTGCTCATGATTGTACTTAAGAAAGTAGTACATATCAATTGTTATAGACCTATGCTTACTTTGATACCGACGTAACTCTTTATTAGACATTTTAATCTTAATCCATATATATACATCAATTTCTTAATTTCTTTTATATAATAAATATTTTTTTTATAGTAACGCATGTTTGTTTAACTTATGAAATATTTATTTTAATTAAGGTGTGAATATTAAATAAAAATGTTAAAATGAATTTTATTTTTCAAAGTTTTTATTTCATTTTTAAGTGACATGGCTTAAAATTGGTCAAAATGTTATTAATTATAATGATTTTCATAATCTAAATTAATTATACTATTTGTTCTCAAGTTGGTGTTTTTTATTAGTCTTAACAATGTTATATTTCATATATCATACTTCTATGAATGTAATAGTACTATTCTTTGTATTTTTTAATTACCAACTTTAATATATATATATATATATATTTATAGTAAAAAGTTTCAAAAATGTATATATTTTTAAATATTTTTATATTTAAAAAGGCTCATATATATATATATATATATATATATATATATGGAATATTTCTGTTCTGCAGGCTTGAAATTTGGAGGAGGTAAGAAGGAACCTAATTCTCCCATTGAGTACAATTGATGGGCAATGTGCTGGCTTTGTCTTAGCTTGGAGGTTTTGCATCCTTATATCATTTTCTTAATTACATTTTAAATATACTTATTTTATTATATTCCATGCATCTTTTCAACCCAATTAAAAAATATTTTGTCAAAATTAATATAAGTCACTGTATTTTTCTTGTAATTATAGGTTTAATTTCCATCATCCTATTTTGTTCTACTGAATATATATATACAACTTGGTTAATTCAACAAAATTTAGGACTTTTTGCGAAAAAAATGTTTGATTTAAAGTATTTTCTTGTTGATGAATTAAATTTGACTGTCTATTTTTAATTTATCATCAATCTTTATTGTTCTGCATCACAAGTGAATTAAACAATGCATTTCAATAAAGACAAAGGAGAAATATTCTAATTCCGTCATTTTCCGTAATTTGTTAAAACACGTTATTATTTTTCGATGTGTCCAATTATTTTGAATTTTACATAATCATTGTAAAGTATTTGATAAAAGTAACTATTTTACATTTAAAGAATGATGAGTCATATAAATTAATATTTTTTAAATATCATGTCACCACGAACTTTATTTAGAACTCTAATTATTTTAGAAATAACGTTACGTGTGATAGAGTAAGTAGTTTGAATCTTTAAAGTAAGAGGTGATTTAATTTAGAAGTTTTGATATCAAATATAAAATAACAAATTATAAAGCTAATTATAATTAGCAAACAAGGTAAAATTAGCACATATACCGATATGCAGTGTACTTAAGTTAGATATATTACCCTTATATTTACTATCAAATCATCATATTATCTTTATTGTTAGATATAGCTAATTATATTATCTTTTAAATCATATATAGTTATTGAACTAAAAGAAAAAAAAACATATATTAATGAACATTCATTAAATTTATAAATCATAAGTACCCTGGGAGCTTTTAAAGAAAACTAGTATGAACATCTAACCATTAACCAATTTTCGATGATATATACATAAGATTAAATTATAACAAATAGAACTTTTTTTTTTTCAAAAGTATCCCTATACATTTAAAAATTGCAATATTATCCCTCGGTTTTCATAAATGTTTCAAAGTTATCTTTGGAGTATAAATTCTATAGAATTCGAATAGAAATCGGGACTTGGAGCTATGTGGGGATGACTTAAAACTATTTGGTAATTCAAATCTTCATTCTATGTCACATGCTCAACCATTTCACATCTCAATTTTCGTTCAAATTCTAAATAATTTATACTACAAGAGTAATTTTGAAAAGTTTATGAAAGTTTAAGGGTAATATTGTAACTTTGAAAGTATTAGAATATTTTTTAAATAAAAATAGAAGTCCGTGAGTATTTGTTATAATTTAACTTTTATATAACGAAGACTTATCATGTTATTTTTTCAATTAAGATACATCCCTTTCTTGCCTTTCAAATCTAGAGATAGAAAAAGAAATATAGGTGAGAGATAGCCCACAACACATTTTCTTTGAGTGAGAGGAATATAGCCCACACTTTGTTGTCAAAGCTTTTGCCCCAAATTTTACTCAAAAACAAGGCACCATTTATTATTATCATTATTATTATTATTATTATTTTTGGTAAAGAGTGGAAAGAGAGAAAACATTAAGATTTGATTTCATTTATTAACTACACATTTTTTTCCCAAAATATGATTCTATATAAAATTTAGGTTGAAATATCATTTTGGTGATTTTATATTTTAGGTTTCATTTTATTTTAAAATATTGGGTTCTCAATTGTTTAATTTTAGTCTCTATATTTATAATAAATCTTAAATTCCCTCTAGTCTACATTAATCTGTATGTTTAAAGAAGTCTTATACATGCATAAGAGTTTTGCAATAATTTTAAAAAATGTATTAAAATATATTTTTTAAAATATAGATATGGGAACAATTTTAAATTTTTTATTTTAAAATTATATCCAAACTACCATAAATAAATAATAAGATTTAAATTTAAATTTAATAAAAAGTAAACATGGATATAAATATATTCAAACAAATGCCAATAGAATTATATTATTTTACACCAAAATAGAAAAATCGAAGCAGACAAATAGAAACGACTACTTCTTTTCCAAATACACAAATGGCAACCAAGTAGAAAAAGATAGCATGATTATATATAGTATTTAGTAAAAGATAAGATATAAGAAAAGTAAATATTTATAGAAAAGCATAAAGATATGGAGAAAAATGTTAAGAACAACATGATATGGATGAATTAATAAACAAAATAAATCTTATTAAAAAAATATAAAGAAAATGACAATCTTAAATTGAAAATGGATCGAGCACACTGGAACAAGAAAATAAAATAGTAATAGAAAAAAAATATATATCCTCAAGACGAAGAAGTCAAGATTCAAATCTAGGAGTGTGCAGGAACCGATCAAAATCGAAGAATCAGACCGATTCGACTGGTTTGATCCGATTTTTCAGAAAGAAGCAACTATCGGTTCACCAAGTAGCCGAACCGATTGATTCGTTTCGGTCAACGATTCTTTGTCATGAAAAATCGAAAAATCGAACCGAACCAACCCTATATATTAATATTTATTAATATAAATAATATTTATTAAATAAGAAAACTAAAAAAAACCCTAATCTTTCATTCCATTTCCATCAGCTGTCGACTCCATTCCCTCNTGTTCTCTATCTTGAAAATCGAAAAAAATCGAATCAAACCAACCCTATATATTAATATTTATTAATATAAATAATATTTATTAAATATTATATTAAGTAAAAGTAGTATTAAAAATTAAGTAATACTGATCAGTCTATAAGCCCAGCTCATAACATAAATCCATAAGTCCAATCTTTTTGTCTAATTAAAACAAAAAACAAAAAAACCATCGGTTATAAATCAAATCGAATCGACTTGAACCGATTTAGGTTGGTTTGGTTCAGGAACCAAAACCGATGTAAATCGGTTTCTACGATTCTATTTTCTTGATAACCGTGGACTTTGGTTTGGTTCATAATTCGACTGAAAACTAGATCGAATTGAATCGTGCACCCTATTCAAATCCACACTCTGTGTTGAACTAAAACATAAAATGATTAATCAAAACTAAAACATAAAATGATTAATCAACCGCATAATTTATGAATTATTAATGCTCACTCAATCAAAATGGGTCCCATTAACATATGTAAGAACCAAAGCTCTACTGATTCCAGTCAATCGACCTTTTTCTTAAAACGCACCTATGACAAAACTATATGGGTAAGAATTTTGTCTAACCAACAACATTTTGAAGCCATATATATATATATATATATATATATATATATATATATATATATATCATGAAAAGAAATTTACATTTGGACAAACTAATAAAAAAACAGTAAATCTTGTTGATAACCATTTGATCTTCGAATTTTTATTTTAACAAATTGTGTTTGAATTCTTAAGGTAATATTCAAACTCTTACCAAAACTCCAAAAAAACAAAAATAAGTTTAAACTTGGAATAAAGTATGATAACATTTTAAGAAAGTAGATAACAAAACAAAGAAATTTATAAAATAAACTAATATTTATATACTAGTTATTAAAAAAAAAAAATCAAACAATTATCAACTGGAACTAACTTGCCTTAAGAATATAGGTGGCAAATAAAGTATGAAATCAGCAGCAAATTTTGTCCAACAATTTTACGAAAATCTGGGTAGAAAATTTGTCCAACTATGACCTGTACAATATACTTGAACTTTTAGAAAACTTGATAAGTAGTGTTTATTGCTTCATGTGCCATGAAAGTTGGAGTCATTACTAGAAATATAAATCCATGGTAGACAATCCAATTGATGATCAAAGCCAAATACAAAATACAAAACCTTTTCAATCTTCAAGTGAAAATCTATTAAAAGGATCCAAATCATTTGGGCCACACCTCTTTACTGAACTACACAGATTTGTTCATGTATCACCTTCTAATCTTCACAGTTTTAGGCTCTAGCTTCTAGCGACATTACTTACTGACCCCTTTCTTCACCTCCAATCTGTGAGAAGTGTGAGCCGTTACATTTCTCCAAAGTTTTCACTCTTCATAGCTTATTCCTTGGGTTTTCGAGGTGTATTCTTGTTGCCGTATATCAAACCAGTTTCCTGGGGATCGGGAATAGGTTTCCGCTTCTCAATATACCGATGAGGATCCACAGCTGCTAGAGCAGCCCTTTCCTGCTGTTCCCGTTTGAGGTCTTGGGAGGGCTTGACCCAAAGGAAGTAAGCGAGGGTTCCAGCAACAACCCAAGAAGCGAGATTGGCACTGCCTCTTAGACCGCCCATCGAATTGCCGATGAAGGACCTGACATTCCCAAACGATCTCCTCCAACTGCTAGGAATTGTAAAGAGCAAGAGACGAAACAAAAGAGAAACCAAGGAAGAATTCAGAAGACGAACTCTATTTCAATATACTTGATATTTAGAAATATTTAGTGAATAATCATTTTAATATCTAATATTAATGCCCATAAACAAGAATTACAAGGTTAGAATTAGGTAAGGATATTCAGGGCTAGAAACCAAGGGTGATTGGACGATGACAAATGTAGCAAAAATCAGCATAAATTGAGGGATAATTGGGCAAACACATGTATAATTTGTAACAGAAACATAGAGATCATATATGAAGGCTCAACCAAAAAGAATATTTTGTAAAATAAAGAAATAAAGGGTAACTGTCTGGCAAATCAGAAAACGAACAAAAGAAAACAAAATTGAGTATAAAGCAGAAGATAGAGGAAAACAAGGATAAAGAAGATGATAGACTAAATTTCTTATCACTGGAAGAAATAGAGAACAAGATGCTAGAGAGGAAACCAGAAACTGGCATGGAGTAGATACATTTGATCTTTGAGTTTTCCTAACAAAGAACAAATAATCTATTTCAACCCCCAGGTGCAGAGTCAGAGAGTTCATTTACAACAGTAATGGCCCGTCTTTGCAGAATTTCAGACCAACACCACTATACCAAAAGACAATAGAAAACTAAAGAATACAAATATCTCCTCTTACTAAAGGCTCAAAGCCTAAATTAGACATCAGATTAAAAACAGTGCCTACTGATACCAAGAAGCCATCAGCCACATAAGAAACTCCAGAAATAATCTTTGATTGTAAATACCAAGCTAACCAATCTAGCATTAGCAATAGCGTAAACTTAGTCCACCCATTCAAACTCCTGCAAACTGCTGAAGAGAATCTGAGAGCACACATGCGCCCCTCTACAGCCTAGTATGAAACAAGGATACAACCAACAGAATAGATCTTTGTTCAAGTAAGGACGTTCTGCAGCCAACTATGATATGATCTCTTAAGCAAAGTCTTTGACTGAGATGAATAAGTGACCATGATCCAAAACAAACCAAAAAGAAAAAAGAAAAAAAATCAAAGCAAGACTTTACTTGGTTCAAGGTATCTTGTTCAGTAAATTTGATCTTTCTAATCTATTAACCTGCCTCTTTCATAAGGAAAATGTTGTATATAGTAATTTGTCCTAACATTCATTATCCAAACATCCACGCGAATATAAAACCATCACAAATGGGAAATTTCTAAGCAATCAAAAGGATAAAAGATGCAAAGAATCACAGTAGATATATTTCAAATAAGACAAATATCAGCCCATTTTGATAAAACCATATTGCAAGGCTTCACGAAATTCTTCTCTAATCTTCAATGCCACCCACCAAACCAACAAGGAAAAAAAACCAATAAAATTTTTTAGAAAAAATAAAAAGAGAGATGGATAGAGAGAAAGAGAGAGCACTCTCAAACCAAATTCAGGTACCTCGAAGTCATGAACAGATTAAGTGATCAAACGCGTCTAAACTTCAAAGACGATTACAGCCAACAAATAACACAAAACAATTATTGGCGATGCCTGCAAAAACTAAACAAAAGAGTGAAATTCAATTACCAAAATCGAAGCAAAAAAAGGGTCGTAATGAAACATTGAAAATCAACAAATCCTTAACATTAGCGATGGAAGAGAACCCTAAAGTTCCAAACTGGAACTTAGTGAAGACAAGAAACAATTATTGTAAATAATCAAAATAAAATTAAAGCGGAACGAATCGAGAACTGACCGGAGCTAAGATTGATGTAATATCGCTCTCCTAATTGTGCAGGGCCAGTCTCGGACCAAAACCCAAAAGTCTGACCCTTCAAGCATAGATAAATCCATGATTGGATCGAATACTAGAACTGATAATCCAAATTAAAAGAGTTGGATTTGATTAGTTTGATTCTTGGATTGAGTTGGTTTGAATTTTTTCTATTTTGAATAAATTTGATTGGATATCAAGTTGGCTAAACAATTGAGACCTAACCCAATCTAACTTAAATTACATATATATTAATAAAATATATATTTCTCTTTGTTTAAACTTTGATTACTTTGAGTGGATGAATTTATGAATTTTTAATATTTTTTTGTTATTATATTTGTATTTGTTTAAAGTTTATAATAAATATCATATATATTTAGGGCTGTTTAGATTTTCTTAAGAAAAAAAATATTTTTCAAAAAACTCATTTTTATTTAAATATTTTTTATAAAAAAAAATTGGTTAAAATACACATGGAAAAACTATTACGAGGGGTTGTTAAGCATTCTAATTTCTTCCAAAATGACTTATATTTTAAATTAAACATCTGAAAATGTATTCCAAACATACATTTAGTTTTTTAACATTTGAATTTTATGAGATTTTAGCTATTAGTCCTGTGTTGTAGATAAATTTATGTGTTTAAAATTAATAAGAAAAAAAATAAGTTATAACCCAACAACCCAATCCAACCTAACTTGAGTTTTAAGGATTGGGTTGGAGACTTTTATTTGAGTTTTTAGGTTGTCAATCCAACTAAGCCGAATTTTTTGGTTGGTCCAAAAAACACTCTTAATCTAATTCAATCCAACCTATGTCCACCCCTATTGAATATGGATACTAATTACTAGGTCGGCCCGTTTAGGACATATTTGGATCGTCAAGTCAACTTAGTAGATTTCTTTAGATCCAATGTAAAATCTTTTTTAACTTCTAAATTTCTAACAACATTTATCAAATTTTAATTGTTTAAGATTAAAAAGCCAAATCCAACACGATTTAATTAGCATTCGAGTGTGTTACCACGAGATCTGTGGTTCAAATCCTCCAGTTCACTTATAAAATCCAGAGTTCTGAATAAATTGAGATTAATTATCTTAAATTGTTGGGCTTTAACTATTTTATGCCTTTAATTTTAGTTTTTTGAGTCTAAATTAAGGTAATTTGGTTGAATCTTTGGAGATTTTGGTGATATTGTGATAAAATATTTTATTTATATTTTTAAAATTTGAAAAAAAAAATTGAAAGAATTGGGATATTTGGAATTAAAGGTGGGTGAAAATAGGTAGTTCAGTTTTCAAGCGACATCTTTCACAAATTTTTCAATTACCAAAGTTTGAACCGTTGGATCATGTTGAAATTTGGTCAATTTGTTCAAGACATATATGGTATTGTTGGATCGTTGGATCTGAATGGTTGGATCGTTTTTTGAAGCTCTAGTGTGTCCGTAATCGCTGTTAAATATAATTTGTAAAATTGGAAACCCCCCTTCTCTCTCACTCTCTCAAACCCTCCTCATGCAAGACCCTCACTACCAGCTACTAGCCTAAAAAATTTGCACCAATTTACAGCAGTGCCCACTACCCATCTATGATTGCCACCACCGCCACCGTCACTAGCATCATTGTCATCAAAATTGATATTTTGGGTAAGTTATTGTGTTTTATGGGTTTTCTTAGAAGATTTTGAATACCCATCAAATATTGATCAAGTTTTGACTTACCCATATTGTTTTGATGTTGAAATCGGGTTTTACAAACTCTTAAGGTGCTTTTCGACAAAATTAAAATTGTTTGGCATCTCTTTTTGTAAGGTTTGGGGTCTTTATTGAGAATTTTTGGATAACCACTAAGTATCGGCTTAACTTTTTTTAATTGTGATTTTTTGAGGTAGGATTAGAAAGTCTAAAGTTGTTGTCCATTAGAGTTAAAGGTTTATTTTGATGATATAGTTATTGGATCATGTTGATTTTGAAGCTTTCAAGAGGTTTTGGATCAAACCACGTGTTAGGAAAGTTGTTTGAAGGCTTTCAGGTTAAGTTGTGATTGAAATTATGCCCTAAAGGTAGGATTTAATTTTGGCTTATGTTTTTTATTTATTCAGGATTCAAGGTTTTGCAAAGTTAAATTACTAGCTATTTGGATTTAATTCCAAGGTAAGTGATTTACTACCGGTTCGCTTTCGAACCCAAGTTGGTATTATGAGATTGTGAGAGGATTTTGTTATGTTTGATTAATGGATGAATTGTTAGGATGTATTACTATGATTATCGTGTTATGTTGTGGCTTGTTATGAATTTGGACGATGTATGTTGTATGTTGGATTGATGGTGAATGTTAGCACCCCTATCGAACATTGGTCATCCCTTGAGTATATTTCAATGTCCTTATGAGATCACCACCTACAATTATATTATTTTGTCTCTTCGGAGTCATTTCCTATGAAATCGTGCTTTCGGGTTCGCCCCTTATGCTTATGCCTATGCCTATGTCAGAATGCACACCTTTGTCTTGATAGGGATACCAACCTGTACATCGAGTGTGTCACACTCCCTTCTCGACTACCTTCTTAACCTAGGAAGAGGTATGAAGACAGTAGATACCAACCCTCTTATGACATCTAGGTTGACAAAAAAAAAACCCGCAGGGTCGGGTCCCTAGGTCGAGGAATCCCCGATTTGACTGGGGTATGGGGTCAAACTGGGAAATTTATTCGGGTCCCCGTCCGAGAACGATATCCATGCCCAACCCTGACCCCGATTAAATATTTTATATTTTTTAAATATATATTTAGATATATATAATATATAAGCCAAAGCCCAAAGTCCAACTCCCAATTAATACTTCTACTCAAAAGTCCAAAGTCCAAGCCCAAACCTAAAAGCCCTAAACTATAAAATCCCTAAACTAACACTTTTCTTTCTTTCTTTCTTTTTTCAATTGTTATTTGGCAATTGGTACTTGGCAACCTCTCTTCACGTCTACTCTGTTGTTCTTCTTCTTCAGTAATCAACGAGCGTTGTCCAGTTGATCGTCGAGCAGCTTATTCTTACCGTTCTTTGATCGTCGAGTCGTTCACGTCGACACGAGGCAGGGTCTATCCATTCGAACTGTTCACGTTGAGCAGTGACAAACATTCACGTCGACATCGAGCAGAGCTTCCGTCTCCTTCATGGTTTTCGCTCTTTCATAGTTCCGTCCAACGTTCAAGTTGTCGTTTAAAGTCTCTTTCACAGCTTTCGTCTCCTTTAGTCGCTTCTTCATAGTTCACGTCTAACGTTCAAGACTCGGTCAGTGTAAGTTATGAACTTTGTTTTTTTTTTTTTTTTTTATAATCAGATCATTGTTTGTTAAAATTTTGAAATTATTTGTTGCTAATATATTTGGAATTTATTTAAATGTTTAAATTATTGTTGTGCTTTACTGTATTTTTAAGTTTTTTATATTGGTGGCGATGGTTAAAAATTTAACCATTGTAATTTGTTAATTCTATAAAATTGAATACTAAAAAAAAAAAATCTAGGAATTTGAGAGTTTAGGTCCAAATATAGATACACTTTCAAATTAGGTCCGAATATAGATACACTTTAAAATTAGGTCCAAATATAGATAGACTTTAAAATTAGATAAACTTTAAAATTAGGTCAAAAAATTAATACTAAAATTATGTATATTCACAAGCTCATATTTTAAAAAACTAGAATTATGTCTTCAAATATAGATACACTTTAAAATTAGGTCCGAATATAGATAGACTTTAAAATTAGGTCCAAAAAAATAATACTAAATCACAAGCTTATCTTTGCTTTATTTTGTATAACTTGTTAGGTTACAAAAAACAATGTCTTCATCACCTTCTACAAATAAAGATTCTTCAAGTTTTATTTCAAGTCCAAGTCCAAGTTCAAGGCCAAATCCATCCCCAAATTTAACTTCATGCTTCTCGAGTGATGATAATTTAAATGTTCATTATTGTATTATTCTTGCTGAGGACATTGAGAAGAGATCTTTAAAGAGGAGATTGACATCGGTTATTTGGAACAATTTTAAGAAGCAAAAAATAAATTGAGTAGACAAGGTGGTTTCTAACTATTGCAAACGAAGAATAGGGGTGAAAGTAAAAATGGTACCAAACATTTGCATGACCATATCAAGATATACACCTATAAAAGATAAAAGGATATACGACAATCCCTATTAAATCCTAACAAAAGAGAAGAACAATATCCTAACAGAGAAAAGGACAAAACATTGGGTTGGTATAACTTCGATCAGGAAGCTGCAGAAAAAGCATTAGCTAGGGTGATAATCAAACATGAATATCCTCTCTCAATAGTTGAGCATGAAGGTTTTAAGAAATTTTATAATGTCATTCAACCGTATTTAAGATGGTGTCAAGAAACATAATAAAGAAGGAGATCTTGAAAATTTATGAGATTGAGAAGTTAAAAACTGTGACATTGTTGAATGGGATCAATGGAAAAACTTGCCCTTACAACGGACATGTGGACTTCCAACCATCAAACAAAAGGTTATATGGCTGTCACTGCACATTTTTTTTTTATGATAGTTAAGTTTTGCGAAACAAAATAATCAGGTTTATATATGTCCCTTCTCCACACACTTCTGAGATGCTTCATGAAGAAATAATGGAATGTCTGTTAGACTAGAATATTGATCGAAAATTTTCATCTATGTTGGATTTTATATCCTAAAACTTGTAGTTTGTAAATTAATAAACATATTCTGTTTTGTTTTTCGATAAAGTTGTTATTGAAATTGTAATCTTGAATCCAATAAACTAAGGTCCTGAGGTTAATGTAGTTTGAACTTTATGTAGTGACATAAATATGGATCAAGTTCAAATATCTAGCCAAAATGGTCTATAGTATATGAATAAGGTTGGGCGCCTTATTCTGGGGACACTATGCATGAGGCTCACTTTGTAGTTAGTACAAACGATGTCATCCCCAATAGTTCATATAGAGATATGTGAGTGGGTGCATCCTATGCAATGAGTTTGCATAAGACTGAATCATGAAATAGTCACTTTTTACGTTCTAAATGTCGTTTTATGTATAAAACTTACTATTTTGTTAATTGATGACCTAGGTAACTTAATCTTAATCCTGAGCTAACTATGAACTCCTGTTCACTTAGAATTATCCTTAGATCTGCATAGGTGAGGGTAGCTCATCATCGTTGGCCCAATAAGTCTCCCATTTCAGGGGTAAGATTGAGTGGATAGCTGGGAACATAGGATGCAAGACGGAATTCACTCCTACCCGTTATAGGGATAGTAAATAGGTTGTTCCCTTTAGTACTGAATCCGGGTCTTGAACAAGGGGCCCAATCCTCTCCTTGGCCCAAGAGAGGTTCGGTTTATAGGTTGGACCTTAAACCAATTGTTCATTAGAGGATCAGTGAAACTTTAGGAACAAGATGCAGTCTTGGGGGTAAAACGGTTTTTATGACCCAGCCGAGATTACGAACAACCTGTGAAGGATTAGCTTACTGATTTGGTTAAATCAGATGGACAGATATATCTACAATGAGGGGAGTGCAACTAGGGTTTAGTGGAATGACCCCTTAGTTAACAAATGTTGATTAATTAGGTTAAAGAGTTTTACTAGTTAACCTCGGATTGTTGGAGCCCATGATGTGTAGGTTCATTAGGTTCCCCTACTAGCTCATATGGAAAAACTTAGAACAGTATGATAGAATAATTCGAATTGTTCAAATTAGGTGAAAGAGAGAGAAACCGACAAGTATATGTGATAATAGTCGATTTTCAATTTAGAGATACAGCTTAATATTTTAAATGTGATTTAATATCAAAAATATGAATACGTTCATATTTGGAAGCTCAGAAATAATGGAAATGGTCAAAGATGTAAAAAGTCAAAGAGGTGACTTTTGACTTTGAAAAGTCAAACTTTGACCGATCTTATATTCAAATGTGATTTGAATTTCGAGAAAATGAATGCGGATTCATGCTCAGGAGGTCAAAATTAGTCAACACGAAAAAAAATAATAAAAAGTCAAAATGTTGACTTTTTGGTCAAAATTTGACTTTGACCAAATGACTATTTTGCCCTTTGACCAAAGTTAGTGGAAAATCCAAATTTTTGTTGGATAATTTCACTAACAAAATAATGGACTAGTTGTTGGCTTATAGTCGAGACATTAAGCCCACTTAGATAGTGGATTCTAGGTGTTGGGTTTTTATGAATTTATTTCATGCAATTGTTGCATGGTTTTTTCTATAAAATGGGCTTTCAATTATGGATTAAAGACTTTTGCCATTTTTTGCAAAAAGTTAGTTTTCAAAATTGGGCTGAAAAATTAAAAACCTAACAAAAAAAATCTCCATCTTTTTCCATCTCTTTCTCTCCCTCGGTTTTCTTCATCCATCGGGTTCCACAACCTGATTCTGAGTCTAGAGGATAGTAGATCAACTCTAGTGGTGGTCCGGAAGAGATCGGGTCGAGATTCAATGAGGAAAAGCGTTTTTGGGAGCTTCAAAGGTTGTATGCTATCTATTTTAATTTATTGTTTTATCCTTCAATTGCATGCTAATTTCCTTTTAATTAAAAGCAATTAGAGTGTAATTAGATCCTTATTCCGCTGTGTAAGTCTCGTGTTCTATCATGTGGTATCAGAGCATGCTTTAATTACGCTCAATTGCTTTTGGTGGGTGTTTTTTTTCCCTTTCTATTCAAAGGTTGAATGAAATATGGACTAAAGTGGATTTATTATGATTTTGGCATCGTTTCTCTTTAAATTTCTTGTGGAAATTTATAATTGCTCACATGTTTATGAGCATTAATCTGTGAAAAAGGGTCTATAAATTTGTTGGAGTCATTAAAGTTGAAATTAGGCTGTAATTTCTTGATTCCGGGAGAGAGGATAGCAACAAAATTGAAGAAATTTTGCTCACAGACCCGACCCACAACTTGAGATTCGACCCGGTTCGGAGAAGCCCTACGCGCCAACTATCGACAAAGTTTTCGTCCAGCCCATTTCGCGCTCTGACCCGATTTTCTCCGCCCGCTCCGGTCCGACCTGCTTCAAAGTAGCCTTGCGCGACCTGCCCGCTCCGTTTTCGTTGACCCATGTTTTCTGTTCGCCCATCCGCCCGTGCTTCCGTTGACTATGCCAGCGTTCGTTGACCAGTCGGTCCAGATGGTCTGGGCCGGTCTATTTGACCTGATTGAGCAGGTTTGACTGGTTCAACTTGGTTTTTTTTGGTGTTTTTGAGCCGATTCGAGTGGTTTCTGAGCTATTCCAGACGGTTCAAAGTGTTTGAAGCCGGTTTCAGGAAGCTGGTTGCTGATTTGTATGATAAATTAGTTATTTGTTTGTTTATAATGCCAAAATCGGTCCACTTTAGTGTTGTTTATCTATTATGCATGTGATGTAAGTTTGATTATGTGTGCATATAGCTTGCCATATAGTTTAAAAACCCCACCATAGGAAAAGCATGCGACATGCATTTGTTATATCTTATAAGTGTTATAAAATATATACTATGCATGCTTAGTTTTAATATAAGTGTTATATTAAAGCATGTTTGATTGAAGGAAGCATGTTATAGATGAATGCTCTAGGGTTATAATTGTTATAATTTATTTTATAATTGTTATAAAATAACCTAGATTTCTAAAATCTATAACAAGATTAAGATCTGCTTCATTTTAGGGTTAACCATCAAGAAATCCAAATTTTCGTAGAAAATAGGTCGATATCTTGTAAAACTGAAGTTACAAGAAAACTCACCCGGCAAGATCTTGGCAAAAAGTCAGATAAGATGACTAAGGTTGAAGGTTTTTAAGTTGACGATTCACGGAATACCTACTACCTGGAGATCGAGCCGGCGTCTGAGTTAGGTTAACCGATTTTATAAGCATGTGTGAGGTTGTGAGATAATAAAATTTGTTTATCACCTAGACATCGTAGGTTAAAAATCTAGTATAAAAGTTATACTCTAATGAATCACCTAGACTTAGGATATGTTTAGTTAGCTGAAATGTATCGCTAAGTATTTTATACCCTAACCGTCTAGAACACTTCAACTGGAGAGAAGTAATGTACTTTTAGCTCTAGCATCCCTAAGAGTTCACACCGTGAGATTCATGCTTGGCTTTGGGCCACCCTGGGAGCGGAGGGGAGTGTTTGCATGAGTCAATACCAAGGTGAATAGGGAAAGTTATTCATAGTAAGTAGGAGAAGGAAGTGTGTCAACAAATCTTATGGTCTCTTCCATTAGGTCGCACTGTGAGATTCCTATAATGCGCCTGCATGTTTGCCCTAGAGCAACCTTACCAATCGGAGGGTTGTATTATAGGATTCGAAACTCTGCGAGCTCTAGAAATAGATAGGGTCTCTCAGGTCTGTTTTCTTGTCTTTCCAACTTTGGGAGTATAATGATTCCGATCTTTGAGGTCTGAAAATGGAGGGGCACATTTACGAGAATTACTAAGTGTTAGTAAATTCTTGACCAAAGTAGCGATAACTGAGTTACTATAGGAATAAGAGTTATTCTGGTGATAGTATCTAGTCAAGATAGTCTTGGTTCAACGGAGGAATAGAGATCACCCCTCGGTGAAGATTATTCTAAACCATTCAAATATCGTTACAAAATATAATGATGAAAGGTACATTATTAGATTTTTTGCTAAACTTGATTGGATTTAAAAGATTAATGTTTTTTACTAAAAAGGAATGTCTTTTTCAGCATGAATAGCTCAATAATTCAACTCTTAGCTTTCGAACGGCGATAATTACTCAACATGGAAAAACAATCTGAATTCAACACTAGTAATAGATGACCTGAGATTTGTCTTAACTGAGGAATGTCCTCAGGCCCCTGCCTCAAAAAAAGCACAAGGTAAATATGATTTACTAGGTGCTGAAACATGTTTAGTGGAGTATGATACCTCAACCTGGATATTGGATTCAGAAGCCACTAATCATATTTGCTTCTCTTTTCAGGAAACTAGTTCCTGGAAAAAGCTTAAAGAAGGCAAGATCACCCTCAAGGTTGGAACATGAGAGGTTGTCTCGGCTGAAGTAGTGGGAGATCTGAAGTTGTATTTTGAAGATAGATATCTAGTACTTAAAAATGTTTTGTATGCACCTCTTATGAAGAGGAATTTAATATCTATCACATGTATATTGGAACAAATGTATAAAATATCTTTTGAAGTTAGTGAAGCGTTCATTTTCAGAAAAAGTATTCAAACTTGTTCTGCTATACTTGAAAACAATTTATATAAGTTAATACCAATGAAAGCAAAAATTTTCTTAAATACTGAGATGTTTAGAATAGCTGAAACTCAGAATAAAAGACAAAAAGTTTCTTCTAATGCCTATCTATGGCACCTAAGACTTGGCCACATAAATCTCAGAAGGATTGAGAGATTGGTTAAGAATGGACTCCTAAATCAGTTAGAAGATAATTCTTTACCTCCATATGAGTCTTGTCTTGAGGAAAAAATGACTAAGAGATCTTTTACTGGAAAAGTCTCAGAGCCACAATCCCCTTAGAGCTCATGTATTCGGACCGATGAATGTCAAAGCTCAACGCGGGTATGAATATTTCATCAATTTTATTGATGATTATTCAAGGTATGGTCATATTTACCTAATGCATCACAAGTCTGATTCTTTTGAAAAGTTCAAAGAATATAAGACTGAGGTTGAAAACCAATTAGGTAAAACAATTAAGACACTACAATCAGATCGAGGTGAGAAGTACATGGACTTAAGATTCCAGGACTATATAATAGAATACGGAATCAAGTCACAACTCTCTACATCTAATATGCCACAGCAGAACGGTGTATCTAAAAGAAGAAACAAAACCTTGTTGGACATGGTTCGCTCAATGATGAGCTTTGCTAAGTTACCTGATTCCTTTTGGGAACATGCATTAGAGAATGTTGTCTATATTTTGAATAACGTTCCCTCTAAAAGTTTTTCAGAAACACCTTATGAGCTATCGAAAGGGCGTAAAGGCAGTTAACGTCATTTTAGGATTTAGGGATGCCTGGCACACATGTTGGTGTAAAATCCTAAAAAATTGGAATGTCGTTCAAAACTATGCCTATTTGTAGGTTATCCAAAAGAAACGAAAAGTGGTTTATTTTATGATCCTAAAGAGAATAAGGTATTTGTATCGACAAATGCCACATTCTTAGAGGAAGACCACATAAGAAGTCATCAACCTCGTAGTAGAATAGTATTGAATGAAATTTCCAAAGATGCTACAGATAGAGCTAGTTCATCTACTAAAGTAGTAGATAAAACTAGTATATCTGGTCAGTCACATCCTTCTCAAGAGTTGAGAATGCCTCGACATAGTGGGAAGGTTGTTCATCAGCCTGACCGTTACTTGGGTTAAACTTGTAACGCAAATTTGAGTCTTAAACAATGCGCTGATACAAATATGGATATGAATGAATGAACAAGTCCATGTCCTTGTTACCAGTTCCCCGGCAACGGCGCCATAAACTTGTAACACAAATTTGATGAATGTTTCTATCTTGGGCATACGCATAGCGATATATGATGATATGTGATATTACTTCTAGATATGCGTTATTAACGAATGTTCTTGTAGTATGTTGTGCGTTGTCACAAGTTTCTTTGCATTGAAACCAAGTATAATTTCACCGTAAGTTTCTTGGTGTGATCCAAGGTCGAACACAAGGACTGTTTTAGGTTATTGCGTTATGCTTGTGATACATGCGACCAGGGGTTTTTCAATTTATAAAAGAATTTGTGTATAAGAAATTAAACATGCGATAAAGTAAAGTAAAGTGGTAAAAATGCGATAATAACATAAATTGCGTTAAAGTAAATCTAAGCTAGAAGATATGCTTGAAGATAAGCATATATCTAAATTTGAGGGTGTGATAACTTGTAAAAATACAAGTTATTTATACCACCTTATCTAGATTCTAGATATTGCGGCCAAAAGTTAGTAAATATGCACCTATTGTATGAAAATTAGCCTAGTATTACAATAATTATAAATGATCACAATAACACCCACTAACACCATAAAGATGGAAGACAAGTCGAATTTTACTCTGTTTTGCAGGAGACCAAGTCACCACTTGCGCTCAAGGCTCACGAGAAATTGATCAACGCATCTCTGTCACATTGCGCCCGTCAATCAACAATGAAGAGATGATTACCGCGATGACGGCGCAATGCGACAGTCGATCCAGAGTTGTGTTGCAACTGCATGCGGTAATAAAAACAACACCGCATGCGAACCCATGATCAAAAGATGCAGCTGAGCAATGCAAAAGCGGAGGATTGAGACACGTGTACAACTAACGGTTGTGCAGAATTGACGGTCTGATTGCATAACAGAAGGAATAATATCCCTCCATCTTCGGAATTTTCATAACAATCAGTGAGGACCACAAGGCCAGAGTCAAAGACCTGTACCTATAAATACCCCATAGATTTCAGAGAAGAAGTATGCTACTTGATACGGGGTAAATGCTGCAAAACTGTTGAGAGAAAAGGCTGAGCTGAGTGCTTAAGTGAAGAAATCCGGAAAGAAGACGAGATAAGGCCGAGAGGTGAATCTTAAATCTAATCTACCAAACATCCGATTGAAAGCTCTGTGCAAAGATCCCTGCTACCGGTGGGGCAAGCCTGAGAGGGAAGCTCTTCCTACCATCAAATCCATCCTATCCGGCAAGCAGATCTCAATCGAATAAATGCCAAGACATTGGCACATGTTTGTATCTGTTCTATCTTTTTCATCGTTGTATTTCACTGTTTCTTCACCTCTGTATTCACACCATGTATCAAACGCTTAATAGAGATATTAAATTTTCAATAGCTTTCATTTACCATTTTCTGTCTATTTTCGTTCACCCGTTAATGACTTCTTTCATGATGTCTTCTTAATTCCCTGATAAGCAATATGAATTAACCAAGTACTTAATCTGTGTTAAAGATATAAAATGCGTTTAGCTAAGGCATGCTAGACGACATCTTCACCTGTGAGAGCAGAAGTGAAGATGCCATTCCGACCTATCGAGAGAAAGTCAAAAGAATTCATTAACTAAAGCGAGTAGTACTTCCAGACATGGAAGCAACCTTGAGTTCATTACGTTAGTCTTTGTTTCACCACAGACATGTGGGAGCGCGGCCGATCACTGAAAGGTGTATGCCAAGAGAAGAGCGAAACAACATTTGTAGCTTCAACGCAATTGAGAACTTGTGTTGCCATATTCTTTATCTTTCTCTTTCTATTTTGTTCATAAGACTTGCCGCCGCATTCCACGTTCTTTACATAACTTTCACAACCAGCTTGACCCCAAGATCTTGTAACTTGAAGCCTGTATCTTGTATCATCTAGCTTAGGTTAATTGTATTTTTATTTTATTATCGCACCTTTACTGCTTTACTCTACTTTATTACAATTTATATACCTGTACAAACCAAACTTTTAAAGATTGAAAACCTGGTTGCATATATCATGAACATACCACAATAACCTAAATCAGTCCCCGTGTTCAACCTCGGATCACATCGAGAAACTTGTGGTGGAATTACACTTGGTTCCATCGTAAGGAAACTTATGACAACGCATGGCATACTACGTGAACATCCATAATTAACGCATATCTAGCAGTAGTATTGCATCATTTCGAGCATAGAACATCATCAATCATACCTATCAAGTTCTGCATTACAAGTTTATGGCTCCGTTGCCGAGGAACTGGTAATGGGGACATGGACTTGAACCTTGCGTGCATCATTGTATAGTTTCTACATAACATCCATATACTACAAACCATTTTGGTTGTCACTTAAGACATTACCCGCTTGTATGTCACCACATACATGCTTAAGTTACATAAAGAAGACTAGGGATTTTAAGTTTATTGGTTTGTGGTAAAGCAAATAAAACATCTAAATGTGCAAAGTTAAGAAGTGAAGTAAATATCATATATTATACATCACAAGAGTTCATACAAAATGTGTTTACAAACTACAAAACACGGGACTTTAGGGCACAAACCCCAACATTAAGTCCCATTGATCTTCTAATGAACAATTGTTTATAGTCCAACCATCAAATCGAGTCCCTCTCAAGCCTTAGAGAGGGCAGGGCCCCTTGTTCAAGACCTGGATTCAACACTTAAGAGAACAACATATCTACTGACTCTAAAAGCGAGTACGAGTGAATTCCGTTTTGTAGGACTATGTCCCCAACTATCTACCCAGTCTTACCCTTAAAATAAGAGGTTTATCGAGTCGGTGATGATGAGTCACTCTTGCCTATGCAGATTAAGGGACAATCCCGAATAAACAAAAGTTGATAGTTAGCTCTTGGATTAAGATCGTGTTACCTAGGTCATCGAATTGAAATAGTCAGTCTTTTCAGTAAAGGGTATTAAAAAGTAAAAGTGATAATTATGTGGTCTGATCTTGTGCAAACCCATTGTATAGGATGCCTTCACTCGCATGTCTCTACATGAGCGATTCAGGATCATATCGTTTGTAACACTTTACAACTATTGTAACAATTACAAAGTGAGCCACATCCATAATATCCCCAGTATAAGGTACCCAACCTAATCTCTATACTATAGACTGTTTTGACTATTTCTTGAACTTGATCCACTTTTATGTCTGTACATAAAGTTCAAGTATTCATGCTATAACCAAGAGTTCTTAGTTTATTGGATTTAGGTTTAAAAAGGTGCAATTCACATATTTAATAACAACTTTACTAAAAAACCTCACTAACTTCTTTATTATAAATAAAATATGTTTAATGTTTACAAACCACGAGTTTTAGAACGTACAGCCCAACACCTTATGCCTTATCCCACACCTACACTAACCTCTTTAGCATCACTTGGTACCCCTTCAACGCTATTTGCCCATGTCATCACCTAATCCTTGGGCAACCCCCTCTCTTCTCAGCCACCGCTCATTTTCAAGCCTTGGTGCCCCATAGGCGCTCACCATGGCACTTGGTGTCTCGCGTGTTGCCCATCTTAGGCCATACTAACTCCCATTGAGGCTATCGCCTATTTTTACTCACCCATGCCATGTCCATGCCTTGGTAACCATCTAGTCTCACACATAGGCCTTCACTCCCATGCCTCTTTGTTACACTTAGCCAATTTTCCTTCTAAGTGTCAATACTTTCTATGGCGTCCGAGAGCCTTAAGTCTCATCCTTAAACTTTTTCTTGATTCTTGGCCTAGCTCCACGCCTAGTTATCTTAATCTCTCCACTTTTCACTAAGTTTTGTTGGTTGTTCCATGTTCTACTCGAGAGTGCTTTTCCTAACATTTAGAATATTTTCCCTCCTCTTAACTCTTTTTCATGCTCACATTACTTATAACTTATTATGCAATTAGGTTAACTATACAAGTATCACATAATAGCCATAAATACTTAGTAAAATAAGTTCTAAGGTTTACGTAGTGGGCCTAGTAGTGGGTCACTTACTGGGTATTTTTTTTATACTCACTCTTTTTCTATATTTTTTAGGTAAAGGAAAGGATAGAGCGGCGATGACAAGAGGAATCTGATGACCAGGCCATGGGACTTGACAATGCTTTTGCATATATTTTTCTTATGTTTGCAAGTTTTAGCTTTGTAATTAAACCTTTAAATTCTTTGAATATTTCACTTGGTTTTTTTATTTAATATATTCTAAATTAAAGTTAGGGGTACCCCGAACAAAGGTTTTATTTTATTTAAAGTTTTATAATAAAATTTTATTTTATTCTTTGAACTTAGTTCAATTTTGTGAAAATTCCGTTTGAGATTTATGCATGCATGAAATAATGGTCCAATCCCCATTTTAGATAGTTGAGTCGTTATAGTTGGTATCAAAGTCCACGTTTTTAGGTTCTGTAGACTAATTTACATCGTAAGTCCAGAATGTCCCTATGGCTCATCAACGGATTCTTCGTCGTTGCCCAGTACGTCCGGGTAGTAAAAGTATTATGAAAAGTTTTACATAAAAATATCTATTTAGTTTGATATTACAAGTTATGCTCTACTGCTTGGTAATGTCTTTATGGAAGCTAGTGTTGGGTTTTATGCCTTAAAACTCGTAGATAGTAAATGTTATTAATTGACCGTAATCAATAAAGAGTTATCGATGTTAATTCAATAAATATTATTGATTGTGTTGTATTCTATTTTGTCTCAAAAACCCTAAATCTAATAAACAAACATCTGAGGTTGCCTTATGAGTCTTGAACTGTATGGAGACATATAGGGATCAATGTTCAAGATAACAGCCTAAAGGGTCTATGGTATAGGGATAAGGCTGGGTACTTTATCCTTGTGACACTATGGATAGGACTCACTTTGTATTTGATACAAACACAATGATCCAACGCATTTGTGTAGGTGACATTCGAGTGGGAGTATCCTTTGTAATGAGTTTGCATAAGATCGGATTGCAAATACCACTAGATGTAACACCGTTAACTAGTTTAGTTCCTATTTCAATTGGATGACCTAGGCAACTTAGTCTTAATCCTGAGTGTATTATAAACTCTTGTTCATGAGGGATTGTTCTTTAATTTATGTGGGTGAGAGTGGCCAATTTTCCGACTCAACATGTCTACCATTTTGGGGACAAGACCAAGTAGAGAGTTAGGAACATAATAATACAAGATAGAATTCACTCCTTCCCGACTTTAGGGTAAGTAAATGAGTGTTCCCTTAAGTGGTGCCTCCAGGACTTGAACAAAGAGCTTTACCCTCTCATTGGCCCGAGAAAGGGTTTCTGTTTATTGGTTGGACCATAAACAGGTTGTTCATTAAAGGAGCACTGGTACTTAAGGAGTCAGAGGTAACACAAGGGTAAAACGATAATCCGACCCAATTGGTGTTAGATCCACTTGAAAGGGTCAAACCCATAGGGTATAAATGGATCTATAAAAGAAAGAGAGATGTAGTTGGAAAGGTACAGACCTTCAAATTTAGGCTTGTAGCAAAGGGTTATACCTAGAGGGAAGGGGTTGACTATGAGGAAACTTTTTTCCTTGTTACTATGCTTAAGTCTATAAGAATTCTTTTGTCCATAGCCACATATTATGACTATAAGATATGAGAAATGGATATCAATACTACTTTTCTGAATGACAATCTTAAAAAGAATATCTTTATGTCTCAGCCTAAGGGGTTTATAGCCTAAGGTCAGAAGCAAACAAGTTTACAAGTTCAATCAATCAATTTATGAGTTGAAACAAGCATCTAGATCTTGGAACATTAGATTTGACACAGCGATCAAATCTTTTAGTTTTGATCAAAACGTTGATGAACCTTGTATCTACAAGAAAATCACCAACGATAAAGTAGCTTTCTTAGTACTTTATGTGGACAGTATCCTACTCATTGGGAATGATGTAGGGTTCCTAACTGACATTAAGGAATGACTGCCAGCCCAATTCCAAATGAAATATTTGGGAGAGGTGCAATATACTCTTGCGATCCAAATCATTAGGGATCGCAAGAACATAACGTTGACTATGTTTCAAATGACTTATATCGACAAAATATTGACTTGTGATTCGATGTAGAACTCTAAGAAAGGGTTTATTACCTTTCAGGCACGAGGTTCACTTGTCTAACGGATAGTGTTCTAAGACACCTTAAGAAATTGAGAATATGATACGTATTTCCTATGCCTCGGCTGGGTAGCTTAATGTATGTTATGCTCTACACTAAGCCAGACATTTGTTATGCAGTGGGAATAGTTAGTAGGTACCAGTCCAATCTAGGGTTAGACTCTTGGATTGCAGTTAAGAACATCCTCAAGTATCTTAGAAGAACGAGGGACTACAAGCTGGTGTATGCAGCTAAAGATTTGATCTTTATAGGATACAACAACTCTGATTTTCAAACTGACAAGGATTCTAGAAAATACATGTCAAGATTAGTATTTACCCTGAATAGAAGAGCAGTAATATGAAGGTGTTGGGGTTAATGCCCTAAAGTCTCGTGTCCTGTAGTTTGTAAATAATTTGTACGAACACTTGTGTTGTATAATATATGATATTTACTTCACATCTATTTTTTTACTCAATTGCATGTATTATTTGCTTTACCACAAACCAATAAACATAAAATCCCTGGTTATCTGTATATAACTTAAGCATATATGTGGTGACATACAAGTGGATCACGTCTTGAGTGATAACCAAAATGGTCTAAGTATATGGATATAGGAGGGAAACCTTATCCTGGTAATGCTATGGATGTGGCCTGCTTTGTGGAATGGTCACAAGTGTTGTGACTTGTCATAGATAGTCTGATCCTGATCATTCGTGTTGGGGACATGCGAGCGGAGGCGTCCTATACAAAGAGTTTGTATAAGACCTGACCACGAAGTGTTAACGTCTCGTAATATAACACCGTTCATGACAGAGACTTCATTTCACTAGGTTAGGTAACATGACCCCAATCCTTAATGAGTTGGGAACTCTTACCATTGAGGATGGTCCTTTGATTTGTATAGGTGCGAGTGGCCAAGTCGCCGATTCAAACCTACCATTTTGGGGATTCATCTGATTTGGGAGCTAAGAACTCAGCTACACAAGATGGAATTCACTTCTTCCCCGAGGTAGGGATAAGTAGATAGATAGCTTCCTTAAGGGCTGATTCTGGGGCTTGAACGATATGGCGTCGCACACCTTCTCTTGGCCTGAGAGATGTTCACACATAGTTGGACTATGTTGTATTGTTCATTAGAGGAATCAATGGTACTTAAGGAGTGAGATGTAACTAAAGGGGCAAAATGGTAATTTGGCTTAGTTGTACTTACGAGCATCTATGAAGGGTCATCGTACTCATGATTGGTTATATCCGATGGACACAGAAATATATCTGTGGTAAGAAGAGTTCAGCTGTTGGTCTTTAGTGGAATGTCTGACAGTTAACGGGTGGTAGATCTTGTGGCTAAAGAGTTTAGTCAGCTATTCACCGACCGTTGGACCTTCGAGCCACAGGTCTATTAGGTCCCCCGGGTAGCTTGGATAAAGTCGAGAATCAGTATTTAGGTTAATTTCAAATGTTCAAATTGACAAGAGGAAATTCGATTATATATGATATAATTTGACTAGTTAATTATATATGATATAATTGGCTAAATGTATGAGATACATTATTTTGGAGGAAATTAGATATAAATATGATTTATATCAAGTAGAGGAGAAATTACTATAGTAGATATGTGATATCAAACTATAGGGTAAGAATATAATATGATTATATTTATTGATTATTTAATTAGTTAATTATATGATAATTGGCCTAAAATTTCTCTCAGACGTGCGTTAGTGGGAAAAACCACGTCAATTACTGTAACCGAAGAATAAAATGAAATTTTGTTTCATTTTGCAAAGGTTCGAAAGGTTCAGAAATTCTTGGCATCGGTATGGAAATGTAAACGATCGCATAAGTCGAGAGCCTATACGATAGTTGCTCAACGCCTAAATGATCTCACACCTCTCACATAAATGATTGCACGCTAGTTCCTAAATGATTGGATAGCCTTCCTAAACGATCGTATAGTGTATCGTGTTTTCTAAACGATTGTCTACCTTTTTCCTAAATGATTGTTTAGTAAAACCTACACGATCGTGTAGCTTATTCTAAATGATAAGCATTTAGCTATACGATAGCTTTCTTTTCTCTCCCAGTTGCTTATCGTCTACACAATATTTGTATAACTGTATGTTTGAATGTATATGGTGTATTTCGGTCACAATGAAATTGGAAAGATCTGAATGTGCTCATGGATGGTCTTCGTTAAGAGTTCCTTCAATTGATATTAGAGCCAGGTTCTGATATTCCAATTTCATTGTTGCAACGAATTACATATACGTTCTTGTTGGGTGCATTTCTACTCTATTTAATCGTTAAATTGCTGTGGATGTGTGGATTAATGGATGTTTTCGTAGATGTTAGCCTTGGTTTGATTTAATTTTTTTACATTTGCTTTAATTTTTTTACATTTGCGGTTGTTTGTAAAGGCCCTTGCATTTTTGGGCATTAATAATCATTATCGAGTCTGTAATTCAAAGTTTGTTTGAGTTTTTGAGTCGTTGGTGATGAAGATCAGAGCAAGTGTTGCAGTTCTTCGAGGAAGGAGACGATCAAGGGTTGATCGCATCATGTAGGCGATGGGGTATGTGATCACTAATGATCGCATTGCGTAGACGATGGGGTATGCGATCACTGTTGATCGCATAGTGTAGACGATAGGGTACGTGATCAAGGATTGATTGCATCGTGTCGACGATCGAGTACGCGATCACTGAGTATCAGGTCATGTAGACGATGGGATGCTCGCATAACGCACGTGCGCCCTAGATGATCGTTTAGGTCAGCAAGCTTCATCACTTAGTAACCGACGATCGTCTACCTATGCAATCGCATAGGTAAATCATTTACCTATCGCCGCGTTAAGCGATCGCATAGACGATTAGGCTTCGTAGTCTCGTTGTCATCTACGCGATCGTTTATTTTTGCGTCTATTGTCTAGTGTGTGCGGGACGATCGTCTACCTACAGCATTTACTACACGATGGAGTCCTTCTGGCGGTTCAAGACCTAGTTCGCCTGTGAACCGGTTTGCTCGATGAAAAATGTAATAGATAGGGTTATTTCATTCCATTTTTTGTAAAGGCTCATCCCAGTCCATTATTCCTTTATTTATTACATGCGATGTATTTTTTTTTATATGTCATATGGTAGCACATACAGTAAATCCCACCTTAGGTTATGCATTGGTCATGCATCATCTCTTTATTATAAATGTTATAATTTAGAGAAGCATGATTTAATTATGTAAGAGCATGCTCATGCATCATAATATAAGAGTTATATTTATGCATGCATAAAAAGCATTGACATGCATCATCTTTATATTATAATTGTTATAGTATAAGGGTGAATGATAACATGTTTGCTTGATTGTTACGCGTTATATAAAAGTTATGTATAGTAATGACCAGACATTACATGAAGCATGACACATGGGTTACTTTTTAAGTGTTATAAACACCTCATTGTGCACAATGGTTTTAGTTGTTTCTTTTTAAAAGTTAAAGAGAAATTTTAGAACTAAAAGAAATAAGAAAGACATGCATGCTCACTTAGGTATAATTCATGGATTTAAAGTGTTTAAAACTTGGATCACATAGACCTAAGACCATAGTTCTAATATGATTAGCAACCCTAAGGCTTTAATCTTTTATCAGTTTAATAGGATTAAATTGGCTAATAAAAGTTTAAAGTGTAGCAAATCTATCTATAAGGGACCTTTTGTCTAAGGTGGGTTATGTCTAGGTTGGGGTATTTAAGTTGACGGAAACGTAACACCTCTACTGACACGAGCAATTTATTATCTTACAGTATGTGAACAAATATGAATGTGAATGAATGAATCATGCAAGCTCTGCCATAAACTTGATGACATAGAAATGGAATGTAGATGTTGTGTTATCGCTTATGCACACTACTTCAAAATATGTGTTGTTAATGATAGGCTTATAGTATGCGATAGAGTAATGCGTGTCACAAGTTTCCTTGCGCTGAAACCAAGTATAATTCCAACACAAGTTTCTCAGAATAATCCGAGGTCGAACATAGGGATTGTTTTCGTTAATGTATTACTTTTGTGATACATGCGACTGGTTTTTACAATTAATAAAGAATTGGGTTTATACAGGAATCTAAAGTGCAATGAAAATAAAATTGCATTGATAAAATAAATTGTGTTGAAAATAAAATCCTAACCTAATATGATACAAGATACAAGATACATGATACATGATATTGAGTTCGAGACTAACTGTGAAGTTATACAATGGATCATGGTATGCGATGGCAAGTCTTTATGGATGAATCAGAAAGAGAAAGAGTAAATAGTAAAAACAACACAAGTTTGTTAATTGTGTTAAAGATGCAACTAAGGTTCCGCTTTCCCTTGTTGTACACCTCTCGGTGATCGACCGCGTTCCATATCTCTATGGTGAAATAGGGATGAATGTGATGAATGCGAGGTTGCTTCCATCTCTGGAAGTACTTCTCGCTTTAGTTAATGTATTCTTCCAACCTTATCTCGATAGGCAGAATAACATCTTCACTTCTGCTCTCACAGGTGAAGATGCCATCGAGCATGCTTTAGCTAAACTTAATTATTTCCTTAACACAAATTAATTTACTTGCTTAATTCTTGCTATTTACCCAGGGAATTAGGAAAACATCATGGAGAAAATGGATTATGGATGAACAGAAATAGACAGAGAGATGATAAAGGAAATGATCATTTAATACTAAGATTAAGTGTTCGATACATGGCGTGAATGAAAGATTAAGAAGATGAATACAGATGATGAAAAAGAGATTAGAAACAAATACAGAAAAGTGTCAATGTCTTGACACAAATCCTAGACAGAGGTTTTTCTTGTCGGCGTGTGGAAGTAATGGAGAGGAGAGCTTCCCTCTCAGGCTTACACTTCTGGTAGAAATGGCCTTCGTATAGAGCTTCAACAATGGGGATTGGAAGGATTCTTTGCTCGGAGACTCACCTCTCGGCTTTATCTCTTGATTATCCCGGATCTACTATGGAAATTGCTTCAGACCAGTCTCTCTCACGGATCAGCATATTCACGTCTCTATGTATTCAAGTATATCTTTTAGTGAATTTTCAGAAGCTATTTATAGGTGAAGCTTTGCTCTTTGACTTCGTGGTCCACACTTTATGGTTATGGTAGTTCCTGAAATGGCAGAGTGAATATTCCTTCTATTACGTAATCAACCCGTCAGAAATGCACAACTGAAAGTTGTATATCCGTCTGAATCCTCCGCAAATGCATTGCTTTTTATATCTTCGATCAATCGCTGCATGCAGTGTTATTTTTTATTACCACATGCGGTTGAATTTGCGTTGATTGCCAAGCTCTTGATCGATTGTCACATGCACCATCATTGCGTTGATCATCTCTTCATTCCTGAATGATGGGCGCAATGCGACGTAGATGCGTTGTTGATTTTATCTTTGAGCCATTAACGTATGCGGTGACTGAAATCCTGCAAAACAAAAATTGAAACATCTATTCTACCATCGCAATGGTGTTAGTGGGTGTATTGACGACATTTTATAATTCTCGCATTTCTTAGCCAATTTCTATACTATTGACGTAACTTTTCTTTCTTTTTGCTGCAATATCTAAATAAAATAGTATAAATAACTTGTATTTCTACAAGTTATCACACCCCCCAAATTTAGATATATGCTTGTCCTCAAGCATATCTTCTACTAAGGCAATATTGTTCAGTTCTTATCCTAAATTCTGCGTCGATTGGTTACTCCGAATGCTCCACCTAGGCAACATTACTTAACAACACAATTTTTTTCTATCCTTGATAATTCATAAACATGCCCTACTTTATTCTTCTATATAACAAATCTCTACTAAAAAATTCCCTTCTAGTTTTAAAAAGAATGTTTACCTCTTCATGCAAAAACAACTTGATGCGTCTTGAATGCGGTGGTCGGGTTGCATTATTTTATTAGAGATTGTTGATCATGGTTACACCCTTCGTTTTGGCTTGTTCCCACGGGTGTCATGCGAACATCCAACTACGGTTCTGTGCCAATCTCAACTTCAACTCTTGATTTTCAGCTAAGTTTAACTTTTGCTGGTCAGAGGAGTTGTCTCTTATATTCTTTAATTTTTTTTCTCATTTTTTTTCTTCAATATTGCGTCGTTCTTGGAAACCCACCTTCGTTTTGGCTTGTTCCCACGGATGTCATGCGAACATCCAACTACGAGCAGGTTTCTTTCACAAACTAACTCTTATCAGGTCGGAATTATTTTGGAATTTCCTCTTGCGCTGACTTGGAGTCTATATGAAAAAAAAATTTCTTTAATAATGAATGCATTTTTCTAATGACCGCATTCACTTGGTCGCATCTGCTCAGACCTTCCCCACCCCCAAATTTAGAGATGCCGCAAGTCTCATTGCCGTTGTTTTGGACATAAAAACAAAACACTTAGTTCCAAAATGTTGAAAAGATGGTTTGAGCAGAATTTTGAAAGGATAAAAAGGTAAAGCAGTGCCATGCTACGAATTATCTAAGTGTTAGTCAGAAAATACAAAGTGTGGGAAAATGTTACTAAGTGTGATGCATATAATTCATCCATGGCAGCGCAATGAATATCGCAAAAAGAAAAGATAAAGACATCGCAATAATTGATAAAGGATGATAAACTAAGAAGGCTAACGCATACGGAAAGAATTGTTACTCAGTTGTATTAAAAATTTAACCAAGTATAACAAGAAATTACAAATAACGCAATACAAAATTTATGCATGTACAAAAGAATCAAGTAATAGCTTCTTATACATAGAAAAATAATGAATGAAAATAAAAAGAATGACGCAATAAAAAAAAAATTGTAGAGTTATTGAGGAGGAGGTTCAGGTGGAGGATTTTGATGAAGATACGCGAGGAAGCTCTCTTGGAAATGCAGATGTTGCTGAAGATGTGGAGGTACCATGGGACCATGTAGATATGTCATCAAAGTTGAAATATTTCATGTTGCGCTCCGCTACTTGCCTTGGTTCAAGATGTATCGTATAAATATTGCGTTGAATATTGATCAACATCTGCCTTGTCATAGCAACACTGCGTTGCACTCTTCTTGTCGCTCGTTTACCTCATTTATTCGCTGGCAGAAATAATCATGTTGATGAGAAAAGAAGAGAACGCATTCAACAATTTCAGCACTAAGGTGCAATGGTGGGCTGTACTTGCGATGTTTTCACCATCAATGTTTTGGGGTTGGCAGAAGTGCCTTCACCCAAATCACGTGGTTCAATCAAAATGCGGCAGTGGAGGGGAAAATTGTGGTGAAGATGAAGGGGGATGGAGCTATTGGATATGCGTGGGTGAAGCAGGAGCAAGGAGAAAGGTTGATGAAAATGTTCGGGAGTGGGGAGAGGGGTTCTGTAATAGGGCTTGGAGGGAATGATCAAAGGCCAAAGGTCTAAGATGTTCTTGATCTTGCGGTGATGGTTCTTGGAATTTTTCCTTTCCTTGTCAACCTTGCGTTGTTTCTTAGGTTTCGGCTGCTGCGGCGCATTTAATCGATCATGGGCCTTTCAGGTGGGAGTTCGGGGCAATGTGGGGAATCTTTGAGAAGCATTCTCAAAATCTTGACATTGATGAGGCCATGTACTTTCGGCATTGGTTCCTCTTCAATACCCATACCTAGTGAAAGGCATAAGCTTGAGACTGTCCAAGGAAAGAAATATTGGCCTCTTATATGCCTCACAAAACCTCAAATCTATCTTGAGATCAACTAGCCATATCTATTGGAATACCGCGTGCGATGCAGTATACGGCCATGACTCTATCCCACGAAATTGTTTTGTCATGTGAAGTCGGGATGAGTCGCTGTTTTACCAAATAAACCCAAAGCCGCGCTTCTGGAAGCAGTATTTTAGATGTCAGGGTTCTGATGCCTTTTAAGGAAACTGACCAATGAGTGCCCGGTTGCGTTAATACCTTCAGTTTATCCTCCATCTGCTCTTTTGTGGGATCATCAATGATTTAATTACCCGACGCATCCGGGATGTTCTTCATCAGATATAATTCATTGATGTCCTTTACGCTGAAAGACACCACTTCCCCTTTCATGGTCATTGCATCTTTAGTGCCATGGAGCCATCCATTATAAAAGTCTCGCACTACCATTGGGATGACAATGGATGCACACTGGCAAAATGTTTCTCATCCATGTTCTAATACAACACTTGTGATCAAGTTTGGTAGTGGCATTGGAACAGAGAAGAATCCCATCTCCATCATCATATCATCATTCTCTTTCTTCTTTGATGGTCGGCCCTTAGCCAACGCAGGCTCACTGCTTTCCGCTATTGCTTTGCTCTTCTCTTTTGTCAACGCAAGACGGGATCTTTTTTTTTGTTTCCTTTCCCTTTCCTTGCGTTGTTCTTCCTTCTCCCACTCCGCAATTTCTTCGCCCTTCTTTTCTCGAATGCGCTGAACATTTGCTCGGCGCCTCTTCTCCTTCTCAACCTTCTTTTTCTTTTCTTCTTCCTCTTCTTCTTTCATTTATTTTTCAAATTCTCTTTCAAATTGCTCTAAGGCCAGCAAAATGCATTATTCTTCCTCGAGCCTTATTCTTTCCTCTTCTGCCGATATTGCGTTATTGCGGTGCACCTCCTCATCTTGTAATTTTCTTCTTCAACTACTTGTGCGATGATTTGTTGTGCCCGCAACATCTTCTCTTGTTTTTCTTCCTCCTCTCTTCTTCTCTTCTTCTTCTCTTCTAATGCATTTTGCAAAATTAGTGGGTCAATTGTTGACCCTTGCGGCGCATTCTCCTTGCGACATCGCCTAAGGGGGTGATGTCTGAATCTTCACCATCATCAGTCGCAACCGTTTTTACTTGTGTTATTTCCTCCTCAGGTTGTGTTGATTCTCTCAGTTGCGCTAAATCTCCCTCATCCACCTTTACGGAGGTGGATTCTCTGTCAATTTATGGGCTTTCAGCTCTCTTTCTCCTCTCTTCCTCCTTCTTCAGGCTCTTATCCTTCCGCCTGCGTTCCCTCTTCTCACTCGTTCTTCTTTCTTTTTTCTTGATTGGATTGGCTTCCTCATCTTCTTCAACCCTCTTCTCTTTGATCTTCTTCTTCTTCTTCTTCTTCTCAGCCACTTTAAGTTGCTTCTCCATCACCGCTTCCTCCAAAGCGATCCTGATGGGTCCCTCATAGGACTCTGTTTGAACAGTTTCCTTAGGATCCGAAATGGCTAGGGCGCTCCTTCTCAAAGCTTCTTCCATCTCCTCCTCCAAAGGTAGTGGCTGATTAACAACCCCCTTCGGGCAGCCCTCATTCCTTCTCCATGTTACTCAAAATACTCTCGAACACTTCTCTGTCGTCTCTTCTTTTTATCTCACTTTCAGAAGACAGTGTTCGGAGTGGGGCACTCTCCATGCTCTGCCCCTTTCTAATACGGAATGGTTCGACTGCTACAGGCTTTCACCGAGGTTTTTCGGTGATTCGTGGGATGGTTTGTGGCTGGGCGGCAAGACAACGGTTTGCTGCAAGGATTGCCGCCTCTCTTGCAGTGATTTTGGCTTGTGAGGGTGATGAGGGTAAAGAAGATGGATGGGAAGACTAGTCGGCCATGGACGAACTGAGTAAGAAAGCTGGGAAACTCTTAAGGTTTTAGAAAGAGAGTAAGTCTAGGTATGCAGAGTTGTTAGGGTTTCTATTTGCAAAAGACTCAAATAGGCTCTCAGACGGAGGAAGTGGGAAATTATAGAATGGGCCTTATGGGCCCAATGCAAATTCTGTGGTGGCAGGCCTCAAGGTACTCAAAAAGCCTGTCGCTACGCTCCTCACATTTATGAATCCACGGAGAAGTACGTCCTTTCATCTGCAAAATCATCATTTCCGTGGAAGCCTAAACGATGGATTACTCTATTTGCAAAAAGAATTTATCTTTGGTGTTTTATTCGGATGGGTGCAAGGTTAAGAATCAATGCAATGCTTCCATCAACGCAAATGCATGTATCAGTGCAACACACCCTCCGGCTCAACGCATTTCTGTAGGACGAGCGCACTGGATTTCTACTGGCACAACACTACCTCAACATAGTGCGTTTTCGCTAAGGATGGGCGAAAAATACATACGAGCGCAACACACCCCTCAATGCAATGCATTTAGGTAGGATGAACGCAAAGTGTCTCTTGTTCGCACAAGATGCACCCATCATCGCAATGCATATCGGATGTTGATTGTTATTATTATTTTTATATTATTATTATCATTTTTTTTTTCATCAACGCAAGCCACAAGGATTTTGTGGTAATATTTCTCTTCTTATTAAACAATCATTCACCAAAATTTAAGAATAACGCATTTAATATAGAAAAGTAAGGAAATTAAAGAGAGCACGGAAATTAATGCAAATGAATTAAATGAGAGATAATTTCATAAACAATAAAAGCAAATCTAAGGAAGCAATAAATAACAAAATTCATAAAGAAATAAATAAGGTAATTAAGAAAGCATTTAAACATAGAATTTAGAGATATGGACCAGAAGACAATTTTCCATGAAAAACGCAATCCACACCTTCGTAGGCAATCAAGCTTACCTGCACAATGTCGTCAAGGACATTGTTCCTTCCCGTGAGATCTTGGGGCTTTGGAATTGCTTGGTAGCGTTCCAGATGTTCTATTGCATAGTTCAGCTGCCAACTTCCCAACTTGGATCTCCAAGTTTTTGATTTGAAGACGCCTGCGACTACATTACAACATCATTTTTCTCAATATATTGCTTGAGCAAGGACTCCAATGAATTTCCAAAGGTGTTTGAGGATGATGGTTGGAGTTGCGGTTGTCTCTGTTGACCTTGATTCTGGTTTTGGTGAAAAGGTGGAGGGTTTCCTCGATTCCCGGAGTTGCTGTTCTGATGGTTACTCGGCCCACCTTGGTTATGATTTCCTCCCCAACCGAAGTTAGGGTGATTCATCCAACCAAGATTATAAGTGTTGTTGTACGGATTATTCTNGTTATGATTTCCTCCCCAACCGAAGTTAGGGTGATTCATCCAACCAAGATTATAAGTGTTGTTGTACGGATTATTCTGAATAGCACACACTTGCTACGAGTTTGATGGGTACATTTCAACCACATGGCCCCCTCCACATTGAACACAACTTATTGCGGCCACTTGTGCCGGTGCATTGGATTGTGCTGATCTTTGGGAGAGGGCACCTTGATTAAATGCCATTGATTGTAGAAGAGAGGTCACCGTGGCCATCTGTGCGGCCAAAGTTGTCATTGTATCCGCAGGTACAATGGCATTATCATTTCTTCTTCTCTCGGAGCCTCTTCCTCCATACCCATCATCTACCCAGTCGTCCATATTCTGCGAGAGGCAGTCAAGGATGACCTTGGCTTCAATGTATGTTTTATCCATAAATCCTCCCACAGTAAAGGCATCGGCAATGACTTGCGTTGATCTGTTCAGGCCGTTGTAAAACGTTTCCATCAGAACGCAATCAAGTATCCCAATATGCGGTCAATTCTTCACCAATCTTCTAAATCGCACCCAGGCGGTGCTTAGGGTCTCATTTTCCATCTGCTCAAAGTTCAGCACATTCTTTCGTCTTCTTGCGTTGACTGCTGGAGGGAAGAACTTCTTTATAAACCGTTCCACCAACTGATCCCAGGATGTTATGTCATTTGGCTCCAATGAATGACCCACCTCTTAGTCTTATCCCTCAAGGTGTATGGGAAGAGGTAAAGTCTGATACCTTCTGGGGTTACGCCAGGGATGGAGAAGTTATCGCACATCTTGACAAAGCTGGTCAGATGGGCATGTGAGTCCTCACCTTGTACCACTAAACTGCCCCGTATTCTGAATCATTTGGAGCATGACCAGCTTAATCTCGAAATGTCATTCTCCTCAACTGTTGGACGTGAAATTCCAGACGAGAAGTCATAGAGGTTGGGCGTCGTATAGTTCCTCATTGGGATGTTGCAGTCAGTGGCAAGAAAAACAGAATCTTATGCTGGCTGGTCCACCCCTTGATTTACTTTGGGTGCCACATTATCATTGTTGTTGTTTTTTGCCATATTCACTCTTCTGCTCCTTGCTCTGTTCTGGCGTGCCCTTGCGCGAAAAATACACCTGATCTCTGGGTCAGCTTAGAATTTTCGGATCAATTCCAATACTCATAAATCGTCGAACCGCTCTTCGCGATAAATAGTGAGTACAAAGAGATCTGTCCTGCAAAATACCACAAAAGTATTCAACACTAACCGTTACCAATCCCCGACAACGACACCATAAACTTGACACGGGGAATTTATTATCTTACATCATGTGAACAAATATGAATGTGAATGAATGAATCATGCAAGCTCATATTGCCATAAACTTGATGACATAGAAATGGAATGTAGATGTTGTGTTATCGCTTATGCACATTACTTCAAAATATGCGTTGTTAATGATAGACTTGTAGTATGCGATAGAGTAATGTGTGTCATAAGTTTCCTTGCGCTGAAACCAAGTATAATTCCAATGCAAGTTTCTTAGAATAATCCGAGGTCGAACACGGGGATTGTTTTCGTTAATGCATTACTTTTGTGATACATGCGACCGATTTTTACAATTAATAAAGAATTAGGTTTATACAGGAATCTAAAGTGCGACGAAAATAAAATTGCGTTGATAAAATAAATTGTGTTGAAAATAAAATCCTAACCTAATATGATACAAGATACAAGATACATGATATATGATACTGAGTTCGAGACTGACTGTAAAGTTATACAAAGGATCGTGGTATGCGATGGCAAGTCTTTATGGATGAATCAGAAAGAGAAAGAGTAAATAGTAAAAACACTGCAAGTTTGTTAATTGCGTTAAAAATGCAACTAAGGTTCCGCTTTCCCTTGTTGTACACCTCTCGGTGATCGGTCGCGTTCCCATATCTCTATGGTGAAATAGGGATGAACGTGATGAACGCGAGGTTGCATCCATCTCTGGAAGTACTTCTCGCTTTAGTTAATGCATTCTTCCAACCTTATCTCGATAGGCAGAATAACATCTTCACTTCTGCTCTCACAGGTGAAGATGCGATCGAGCATGCTTTAGCTAACCTTAATTATTTCCTTAACATAAATTAATTTACTTGCTTAATTCTTGCTATTTACCCAGGGAATTAGGAAAATATCATGGTGAAAATGGATTATGGATGAACGGAAATAGACAGAGAGATGACAAAGGAAATTATCATAACATTTAATTCTAAGATTAAGTGTTCGATACATGGCGTGAATGAAGGATTAAGAAGATGAATACAGATGATGAAAAAGAGATTAGAAACAAATACAGAAAAGTGTCAACGTCTTGACACAGATCCTAGACGGAGGTTTTGCTTGCTGGTATGGGGAAGTAATGGAGAGGAGAGCTTCCCTCTCAGGCTTGCTCTTCTAGTAGAAATGACCTTCGTATAGAGTTTCAACGGCGGGGATTGGAAGGATTCTTTGCCCGGAGACTCACATCTCAGCCTTGTCTCTTGATTATCCCGGATCTACTCTGGAAATTGCTTCAGACCAGTCTCTCTCTCGGATCAGAATTTACATGTCTCTATGTATTCAAGTATATCTTTTAGTGAATTTTTAGAAGATATTTATAGGTGAAGCTTGGCTCTTTGACTTCGTGGTCCCCACTTTATGGTTATGGTAGTTCCTAAAATGGCAGAGTGAATATTCCTTCTATTACGTAATCAACCCGTCAGAAATGCACAACTGAAAGTTGTACATCCATTTGAATCCTCTGCAAATTCATTACTCTTTACATCTTTGATCGATCGCCGTATGCGATGTTATTTTTTATTATCGCATGTGGTTGAATTTGCACTGATCGCCAAGCTCTTGATCGATTGTCGCATGTGTCGTCATTGCGTTGATCATCTCTTCATTCTTGAATGTTGGGCACAATGCAACGTAGATGCGTTGTTTATTTTATCTTTGAGCCATTAATGCTTGCGTGACTGGTTTCCTGAAAAACAGAAATTGAAACATCTATTCTACCATCGCAATGGTGTTAGTGGGTATATTGACGACATTTTATAATTCTCGCATTTCTTAGCAGATTTCTATACTATTGACGCAACTTTTTTTTTTTTGCTGCAATATCTAAATTAAACAGTATAAATAACTTGTATTTCTACAAGTTATCACCTACCTGGAAAGGTGAATTAGATAGATTTGATGCATGTCCATTAAAATGTTTAAATGTGACTACTTGAACTTGTTCATATTTCATAGACAACGTTGTTTATGAGCAGAGATTAAAAAGATAGACTAAAATCAGTAGCTGGATTTATCTAGGTTAATGAACCCTAGGTAGAACATTCAATGGGAGGTACTTGAGGCATAAGATGCTTCACTTAAACCTTTCATGTTTCTTCTAAATAATCCACACCATGAGATCTACCCTCGGCCTCGCGGCACCTTTGGCGTGTCCCCCTAACGGATGGTGTTTGGGTAGGTCAATATCAAGGTAGATGGAGAGAGTGTTCATAGTAAGTGGGAGCGAAAAGTGCGACAGCATATCCCTCGGTCTCCCTCATTGGGTTGAATAAAGTTATCACGCATCGCCTCGAGGCACCCTGGGAGTGTCTCCCTAAAGGATGGCAGTTTTGCGCGTTTCTTTATTTGATCTCCTATAAGAGGATAAGGTAACTTAGTCTCTTGTCTTAATCTGCTTCTTCCCTACGGTGGGCTCATTAATGCGGGACTCTAGCACCGAAAGCGAGGGGTCACACTTACGCGGAATTGTTAAAGATTAACAGTTTGGACCAAAAAATGGTGGCTGTTAGGTTCAATTCCAAGAGTTGGTTCTGCCTAATGGTTGAGAATGTCTCATCCCAGCAAAGAGGTAACTGATCACCTCATCGATGATGTTTGTCCTGCCTCACTGAGGCATCATTGCACAATAGAAGTCTATAACTTAGGGTACTTGAAACTATTTTGCAAAATTGATTAGTTTAAAAGTGGTATAGCAAATTCTAATGAAGGTTTGTTTGTATTTTCAGCAACAACTCTTTTTCAAAATGGCAACAACCATGTTGGCTTTGTTAAGCATCGAAAAATTAACTGGCGAAAATTTCGCAACATGGAAACATATGATCACAACGATCCTAATCATTAAAGATCTCATATTCGCTCTCATGGAAGCCTGTCCTTCTATTTCAGCTCCAAATGCCGCTTGAAATGTTTGGGAGGCATAAGAGTGATGGATAAGGGCGAATGAAAAGGCCCGAGCCTACATCTTGGCAAGTCTTTCTGAAGTCTTGGCCAAGAAACATGAGCCTATGGTCTCAATGCGTGAGATCATGGAGTCCCTGCGGGGGATGTTTGGACAACTGTCTGAACAGCTTATGCATAAGGCTCTTAAATATATATTCAACTCCAAAATGGAAGAAGGCACCTCTGTTTGTGAACATGTGCTTAACATGATGGTCCACTTTAATGTGACGGAGTTGAATGGATCTACCATCGATGAGGGCAGCCAGGTTAGCATAATCCTGTATTCATTACCGGAGAGCTTTCTACACTTTTTTAGTAATGTGATTCTTAACAAAGTGAAATATAACCTTACAACTCCCCTCAACAAGTTGCAGACCTACCAATCTTTACTGAAAAGTAAGGGGAGGAAGAAATCCTCCATGACGTTCCATAGAGGTTCGACTTCAGGAACGAAGTCTGCACCTTCTACTTATAACTCTGGAAATGGGAAGAAGAAGAAGGGTGGTAAGGGAAATGGGAAGGTGCCTGCTAACCCACTGCCTGTCGCCCCAAGGAGGCGTCCACCGGTTGAAAAGGGAAAGTGTTTCCACTGCAATCAGGATGGACACTGGAAGAAGAACTGTCCTCAGTATCTGAAAGAGAAGAAAGCAGCTAAGGCCGATAAAGGTAAATATGATTTACTAGTTTTTGAAACTTATTTAGTGGAGAATGATGATTCAGCCTGGATAATTGATTTGGGCGCCACTAACCACGTTTGTTCTTCTTTTCAGGGGATTAGATCTTGGCGACAGCTAGAGGCTAGTGAGATGACGATGCGAGTAGACACCGAACACGTTGTCTCAGCTGTGGCAGTGGGAGGGCTCCAGTTAGCTTTACATAATAGGTTTCTTTGTTTTGAATTATGTATATATTGTTCCCAAACTAAAGAGGAACCTCATTTCTATAAAGTGTTTATTGCAATGTAAATATATTGTCTCTTTTAATGTGGATAAAGAATTTATTTATAAAGATGGTGTTTTATTTGCACAACAAATCTGGAATCGAATTTATATGTGCTAAGGCCGTTAGCCATTAATTCCCTCCATAATATTGAATTATTTAGAACTGTCGTAACTCAATTAAAACGTCGATGTATTTCTCCAAAAGAAAATGGCCAACTTTGGCATCTATGTTTAGGGCACATCAATCTCAATAGGATTGAGGGATTGGTGAAGAATGGACTTCTAAGTGAGTTAGAAGAAAATTCTTTACCAGTGTGCGAGTCTTGCCTTGAAGGTAAGATGATAAACAACCTTTTACTGGAAAAGGTTATAGAGCCAAGGAGCCTCTTGAGTTAGTACATTCTGACCTTTGTGGTCCTATGAATGTGTGAGCCCAAGATGGCTATGAGTATTTTATCAGTTTTACTGATGATTACTCCAGGTATGGGTATGTTTATCTTATGCAACGGAAGTCTGAATCCTTTGAAAAGTTCAAATAGTTCAAGGCTGAAGTTGAAAACGCATTGGATAGACAGATTAAAACACTTCGATCGGATCGAGGTGGGGAGTTTTTGGACTTGGCATTCCAGGACTATTTGATAGAACGTGGAATCGTTTCCCAACTATCAGCGCCGGGTACACCTCAGCAAAGTGGTGTAGCGGAGAGGAGAAATAGGACCTTGTTGGACATGGTTCGCTCGTTGATGAGTTACGCTTCCTTACTAGACTCATTTTGGGGTTTCGCAGTAGAGATTGCGATATATATACTCAACTGTGTTCCTCCAAGAGTGTTGCAAAAATACCTCTAGAGTTATGGAACGGGCGTAAAGCTAGTTTACGTCACTTGCGCATTTGGGGTTGCCTTGCACATGTGCTGGAGGCTAATCCTAAGAAGTTGGAACCATGATCGAGGTTATGCCTCTTTATAGGCTACCCCAAAGGTACACAAGGGGGTTATTTTTATGATTCAATGGAAAATAGGGTGTTTGTTTCAACGAACGCTACTTTCTTGGAGGAGGATCATATAAGGGAGCACAGTCCACGAAGTAAAGTCGTTTTTCGTGAGCTTTCCAATGAAACTACTGAAACTTCGACAAAAGTTGTTGAAGAGCCTGCTACATCAACAAGAGTTATTGATGGAAGTTCATCTAGAAGGTCGATTCCATCTCAAGAGTTGAGGGAACCTCGACGTAGTGGGAGGGTTACGAACCCACCCGTTCGCTATCTGAGTTTCACGGAAATCCTAGCTATGGTAGCAGATGGCGACGTTAAGGATCCGTTGTCTTATCAGAAGGAAATGGAGGATGTTGACCGAGCTGAATAAGTCAAGGCCATGGATCTCGAGATGGAGTCGATGTACTTCAACTCAGTATGGGATCTTGTATATCAGCATGATGGGGTAAGACCTATAGGTTGTAAATGGATCTACAAGTGCAAACAGGGTGCTGATAGGAAGGTACAGACCTTCAAGGCTCAACTTATGGCAAAGGGTTATACCCAAGTAGAGGGAGTCAACTATGAGGAGACTTTCTTGCCTGTTGCCATGTTACAGTCGATACGCATCCTCCTGTCCATTGCAGCTTATTATAATTGTGAAATCTGGAAAATTGACGTCAAAACGGCCTTTCTGAATGGCAATCTTGAGGAGACCATTGTATAACCTGAGGGATTCATAACTCAAGGTCAAGAGCAAAAGGTTTGCAAACTGAATCGGTCCATTTATTGACTGAAATAGGCGTCTCGATCTTAGAACATACAGTTTGATACTGCAATCAAGTCATATGGCTTTGACCAAAACGTTGATGAACTTTGTGTCTACATAAAGATCATCAACCCTTCAGTAGTCTTCTTAGTGTTGTACGTAGACGATATCCTACTCATTAGGAATGATGTAGATCTACTGAATGTAGTTAAGAATTGGCTAGCGACCCAATTCCAAATGAGAGATTTGGGAGAGGTTTGGTTTATTCTAGGTATACAGATCTTTCGGGATCGTAAGAACAAAGTGCTAGCACTGTCTCAGGCATCGTACATTGATAATATGTTGCTCAAGTACTCGATGCAGTACTTCAAGAGGGGTCTACTGCCATTCAGGCATGGAGTCACTTTGTCTAAGGACATGTGTCCTAAGATGCCTCAAGAGGTTGAGGAGATGAGACGGGTCCCATATGCGTCTGCCATTGACAGTTTAATGTACTCGATGCTCTGTACTCATCCAGACATCTACTACACTGTGGGCATAGTCGGTAGGTATCAATCTAACCCTGGCCAGGGTCACTGGACCACAGTAAAGAACATCCTCAAGTATTTTCAGAGAACGAGGGACTACATGCTCATGTATGGTTCTAGGGATTTGATAAGGACTCTCGCAAGTCCACATTAGGTTCAATCATTACTCTTAACGGAGGAGCTATAGTGTGGCGAAGCACTAAGTAGGGGTGCATCGCTGACTCCACTATAGAGGCGGAGTACGTAGCGGCTTGCGAAGCTGCTAAGAAGGTCGTCTGGCTCAGGAAGTTCTTGACAGAACTGGAAGTCGTTCCAGATATGTCTAGGCCCATTACCCTATGTTGTGATAATAGTGGGGCAGTGGCAAACTCCAAGGAGTCGAGAAGTCACAGGCGCGACAAACACATAGAGCGGAAGTATCATTTGATCCGCGAGATAGTGCATCGAGGGGACGTGATCGTCACGAAGATCGCTTTGGAGCACATTATTGTTGACCCGTTTATGAAGGCTCTCATGGCTACAGTGTTTGAGGGTTACTTACGAATCATGGGTCTACAGGATCACCCATGGCTAGACTAGGGCAAGTGGGAGATTTTTCGAGCTTTTATACCCTAGTTTATTGTTTTGTATTAGTTTTATGTACACCCCATTTCGCTTTAGGACAAGTGGGAGATTGTTAGGGTTTATGCCCTACAGTCTCGTGTCCTGTAGTTTGTACGAATGCTTGTGTTATATAATATATGATATTTACTTCACATCTTTTTTTTTACTCAATTGCATATATTATTTGATTTACCACAAACCAATAAACATAAAATCCCTGGCTATCTGTATGTGGTGACATATAAGTGGATCATGTCTTGAGTGATAACCAAAATGGTCTGAGTATATGGATATAGGAGGGAAACCTTATCCTGGTAACGCTACGGATGCGGCCTGCTTTGTGGAACGGTCACAAGTGTTGTGACTTGTCACAGATGGTCTAATCTTGATAATTCATGTTGGGGACATGCGAGCGGGGGCGTCCTATACAAAGAGTTTGTATAAGACCTGACCACAAAGTGTTAACGTCTCATTATATAATACCGTTCATGACAGAGACTTCACTTCACTAGAATGACCATAGGTAACATGACCTCAATCCTGATTGAGTTGGGAACTCCTGCCATTGAGGGTGGTTCTTTGATTTGTATGGGTGCGAGTGGCTAGGTCGCCGATTCAAACCTACCATTTTGGGGATTCGTCTGATTTGGGAGCTGGGAACTCAACTACACAAGATGGAATTCACTCCCTCCCCGAGGCAGAGGTAAGTAGATAGATAGCTCCCTTAAGGACTGATTTCGGGGCTTAAACAATGTGGTGCCACACACCTTCTCTTGGCCCGAGAGGTGTTCACACATAGTTGGACTATATTGTATTGTTCATTAGAGGAATTAGTGGTACTTAAGAAGTGAGATGTACCTACAGGGACAAAATGGTAATTTGACTTAGCTGTACTTACGAGCGTCTATAAAGGATCATCGTACTCATGATTGGTTATATCCGATGGACACAGAAATATATCTGTGGTAAGAAGAGTTCAGCTATTGATCTTTAGTGGAATTTCTGACAGTTAACAGATGGTGGATCTCGTGGCTAAAGAGTTTAGTCAGCTATTCACGGACTGTTGGAGCTTCGAGCCACAGGTCTATTAGGTCCCCTGGGTAACTTGGATAAAGTCGAGAATCAGTATTTGGGTTAATTTGAAATGTTCAAATTGACAAGAGGAAATCCGATTATATATGATATAATTGGACTGGTTAATTATATATGATATAATTGGCTAAATGTATAAGATACATTATTTTAAAGGAAATTAGATATAAATATGATTTATATCAAGTAGAGGAAAAATTACTATAGTAGATATGTGATATCAAACTATAGGGTAAGAATATAATATGATTATATTTATTAATTATTTAATTGGCCTAAAATTTCTCTCAGACGTGCGGTAGTGGGAAAAACCGCGTCGGTTTTTGTAACTAAAGAATAAAATGAAATTTTGTTTCATTTTGAAAAGGTTCGAAAATTCTTGGCGTCGATGTGGAAACGTAAACGATCGCATATGTCGGGAGCCTATACGATAGTTGCTCAGTGCCTAAACAATCGCACACCTCGCCCCTAAACGATCAGATAACCTTCCTAAACGATCGTATAGTGTGCCGTGTTTTCTAAATGATCGTCTACCCTTTCCTAAATGATCATTTAGTAAAACCTACACGATCGTGTAGCTTCTTCTAAACGATAAGCATTTAGCTATATGATAGCTTCCTTTTCTCTCCCACTTACTTATCGTCTACATGATTAGTTCTTTCTCCAACCTCTACCAAACTCACCAAAGACCACTCTTTGGATTCTCACTTCGAGAATACCAAGGGCTCCATTTTGGTGGTGTCGTCCCCACTGTGTTCACTCGTTCGTGATAGTTCGTGGTGCTACCATTCGTGATACTGCAGATGATGCATTTGCTGCTGTAGACGACGCATTTGCTATAGATTGCATAGAGGTCTTCCGCTATGTTTGAGTTCCAGAGCTTGAAGAGTGTCTTCAATTGGTATGAGAACTCTTTCCCTTACTTTTTAGTGTTCAAAGCATGTCGTTAATTACTGTATATTTGCATAACTTATGTTCGAATGTATATGGTGTATTTCGGTCACGGTGAAATTGGAAAGATCTGAATGCGCTCATGGATGCTCTTCGTTAAGAGTTCCTTCAGAAGGAGCTTTTAAGCAAGAATGCATTGCAGATTCCACTATGGAGGCTAAATATGTAGTTGCTTGTGAAGCAGTAAAGGAAGCAGTTTGGCCCAGGAAGTTCCTAAACGATTTGGAAGTGGTTTCAAATATAAACTTGCCCACCACCTTATTGTGTGAAAACGATAGGTTAATAGCCAAATCTAAAGAACCTTGTAGTCATAAACGAGGAAAGCATATTGAGAAGAAGTATCACCTAATAAGGGAGATTGTGCAACAAGGAAATGTGATCGTCATAAAGATCGCCTTGGATCACAACATTGCTAATCCATTTACTAAGGCTCTCTCAGTTAAAGTGTTCAAGGGTTATCTAGAGAATCTAGGCATACAAAACATGTACATTGTATAATTTAGAGTATGTGGAAGATGTGTAATTGGTATATGGACGCCCTAGTTTATTGTATTTATTTACTATATTCCCACTATTTTGGATTCTAATATTATGTACAACCCAACTAGAGTTTTAGTTCAAGTAGGAATTTGTTAGATTTTATGCCGTAAAACTTGTAGATAGTAAATATTATTAATTGACCATCATCAATAAAGAGTTATCGATGTCAATTCAATAAATGTTATTGATTGTGTTGTATTTTATTTTGTCTCAATAACCCTAAATCCAATAAACTAACATCCAAGGCTACCTTATAAGTCTTGAACTGTATCTGGAGACATATAGGGATCAATTTTCAAGATATAGCCTAAATGGTCTAAATCCAATAAACTATCCTGGTGATACTATGGGTATGATCCACTGTAGGAAGTATCAGCAGCAGCGGATGCAACAAGGATCATTTAAGCACTCTAATTCATTAATTTTGGCAAAATATAAAGCATGCTCTTGTAGAAACAAGTGAGTTTCATGACATACCTTTGTGGAACTTCTTCAAAGCTCAATCTCCAGCTGTAATCTTCTCCAAATCTTGTTGTAAACCACTCAAGATCTTCCCCACTATTCTCTTGGTGCTCTAGATTGAGTTGTGGGACTCAAAACAAGCTTGAATCAAGGGATTATGGAGAGTTTCTCACAGCAGCAATCTTGTTGAAGAACATTTTCTTCACCACGAATTTTTAGCTAAAATTCTCTTGATCTCCTACCTTAAATTCACTCTAATCTCTCCAATATATTGCAGACCATCATGCAAGGAAGAGAGCTACATGAGTTGCAGCTCATGCTTGGAATTAATGAAGAAGAGGAAATGGATATTATGTGAGCATAAAGATGGATAATGGAATATCTCAATATGCCATTTTTGCATGGTATTTTCCAATTTTTCAATTTTATCTCAAAATAAAAACTTGATTTTTTTATTTAAAAAAAAATCCAATTTGATTTTAAAACTGAAAAAATATGATTTTATAAAATTAATTTCATAAACTAATTTTTAAATAAAACTTTATTAATTTAATATCAAATATTAAATTAATTTTTACACATATCCATCTTTATATATTTAAATCATATTTAAATATAAATTCTCCTATTGTTTAATTCTCAAATTAAACAAGTAGTTATATCTCATATAAATACTAATTCCCTTAATTCTAGTTTGAACGTTTCAAATTATCACGTTATTCTATAGCTAGTCCAATTACGAGCTAGTTAGGGGACTTCACGTACCTACAGATCATAGGCTCCAACGATCCGAGATTAATTGGCTAAACTCATCAGAACAGATTAATCCCCATTTGTTAACTAATGGATCACTCCACTAAAGCCTATAGTTGCACTTCCCTCACTGTAGATATATTATGTCCACATGATTTAACCATAATCAGTAAGTCGACCTTTCACAGGTTATTCGTAATAACGACTGGATCAAATATTTGTTTTACCCCCGAGATTATGTCTTATTCTTCAAGTTCCTACTGATCCTCTAATGAACAACTGGTTTGTGATCTAATCACTAAACCAAACTCTCTCAGCCCAGTGAGAGGGTGGGGCCTCTTGTTTAAGACCTAGATTCAGTACTTGAGAGAACAACCTTTCTCCTATCCCTAAATCGAGTAGGCGTGAACTCCGTCTTGCACCCTATGTCCCCAACTATCTATTAGGTCTTACCCCTAAAATGGGAGGCTTATTGAGCCAGCGCTGTTGAGCCAACCCTCACCTATGCAAATCTAAGGATAATCCCGAATAAACAGAAGTTCATAGTGAGCTCAGGATTAAGATCGAGTTACCTAGGTCATCTAAATGAAATAGTCAGTCTTATACAATAAACAGCGTTATAAAGTAAGAATGACTTATTTCTTGGTCCGATTTTATGCAAACTCATTGCATAGGACGCCCACACTCCTCATATCATAACATGTACGAATTAGGATCACATCGTATGTAGCACTTTACAACTCTTTGTAACAACTACAGAGTAGGCCGCATCCAATAGTATTACCAGAATAAGGTACCCAGTCTTATTCATGTATTATAGATCATTTTGACTATTCACTCGAACCCGATCCACTCCTATGTCTCCACATAAAGTTCAAGTACTCATGTAATAGTCATGGGTCTTAGTTTATTGGATTTAGACTTTTATATAATTTATAAAATCAATAATAAGTTTATTGATTATAGAAAATGTTTATCATTTTACAAACTACGAGTTTTAGGACATAAAACCCAACACCCACTTTGTATTTGATACAAATGTAATGAACCAACGCGTTTGTGTAGGTGACATGTGAGTGGAGGTATCCTATGCAATGAGTTTGTATAAGATCAGACCGTAAAATACCACTAGATGTAACACCATTAACTAATTTGGTTTCTATTTCAATTGGATGACCTAGGCAACTTAGTCTTAATCCTAAGTGTATTATAAACTCCTGTTCATGAGAGATTGTACTTTGATTTGTATGGATGAGAGTGGCCAATTCGCCGACTCAACATGCCTACCATTTTGGGGACAAGACCAAGTGAGAAGCTAGGAACATAATAATACAAGATGAAATTCACTCATTCCCGACTTCAAGGTAAGTAGATTAGTGTTTCCTTAAGTGGTTTCTTCAAGACTTGAACAAAGAGCTCTTCTCACTGGCTCAAGAAAGGGTTTATGTTTATTGGTTGGACCATAAACAGGTTGTTCATTAGAGAAGCACTGGTACTTAAGGAGTCAAAGGTAACCCAAGGTTAAAACAGTAATTCGACCCAATTGGTGTTACGAACACTCGTGAAGGACTAACTTATTGTTATTGGTTGTATCCATGGACACTGAAATATATCTACAGTGCGAAAAATACAGCTATCAGTCTTTAGTGGAGTGCTCGATAGTTAATGAATATTGATTAATTTAATTAATTAATCTAATCTGTATATTTATAAGGTCCCCTTGTTAGCTCACTAAAGGAAAAGAAGAGTGATTTGAATTGTTGAAATCAATCGATGGAATAACATATTAATGAGATTAATATGATATGGTTAATTATAGATCTAATCTATAATTAAGAGAGAAGTATTTGAATAGGATTCAAGTATTAAATTCTTATGAATTTGATTCGTAATTAATTAATTAATTAATTTTGAGAGGGGAGGTAAATAAACATGTTTATTAATTAAATTAAATATATATACTGAATTAGATTTAGTATGGTTATTTAATTAATGGGCTAATTAATTAAATAATGGTTATTTAATTAAATTGGCCCTAAGGGTAATTTTGGAAAGCCATGGAGAAGTTCTCCATATAAATTTGTTATCTTGCCCAAATTAGGGTAAGAGAATTCATTTGGTGAAATGAAACTCTAGCCTCCAAATTAATCTCCCTTCAAAATTTCTCTTCTCCATATTCTCTATTCTTCTCTCTCATCCAAGGTGTAGAGATCACTCTTCTACCCTTTGATTCCTAAGAGAACAACAAAATCGCACTTACGGTGGTGTCCATTGTTTGTTGGAGAATCATTTTGGAGAAGACGACGGGAAAATCATGAAGAGTTCGGGAATTAACGAGGGTATGTGATATTCTTCTTCTCATTTTCTACTCTTCAATTAGCATGCTAGTTTATTACATATTTATCCCCCGGTTTGGTTCTTTTTTTGTGCTTATTTTGTTTTATTTAAACTAGAAAATCGAAAGCAGGGCGTTCACACACATTCGCTTGGGATTTGATACATTCAGCTAGTATGAGATGATTGTTCAGTTATGACTTAAAAGAAATCAATAGATGTTAAAAGTTACTTAACACCATCTTATCTTATGAAAGGACTGCTAAGAAAGAATAAATAGTTTAAAGATCTTTAAAATTGATGAATTATGTAGTGTTATGATATGACAGTGTAGATAGTAAAGGATGTATCTATCTAAGCCAGAGAATAAAGTAATATAGTCGAGAATTCGCTAAAGGTGATATGTTTTGGCATTAGGTAATGAAGTTGGTGTTAGAACGAATAAATTCCCTCACAAGACATGCACTCAATGTTCTATTTTTGGTAGCCAATGCAGGAAATGAACGCAAACGCTGAAACCAGACCATCGCATAGACAACTGCATACGAAGAAACACTCCATCGCAAGGCAAACGTATCAATCAATGCATGGATGTTGCAGTAATCAACCATATGCGTCCATCGCATGGGAGTTGCGTGCGTCAAATGATTGCAATCATCATGTAGAGTTGCGATGTTAAGCGAATGCGGCCATTGAATGATTGCGGCTATGCGACAACGCATTATGATCTAGACAAACTGCATGAGAAGATGCTGAGAGTTCTTCACCTCCTTCATCCATTCCAAGTGACGACCGGAGCTAGATCTCGGGAGAGTCAGCTCCTCTGCCCATCCATGGCACCACCGGCAGCCTTGACGCGTATCTGCTGGAAGTAAAGTTTTGCTTCCAGCCGGTCATTTCCTTTCCTTTCTTTTTCTATATTGTATTGTATGACATTTTGAATTAAAAAAATTAATACAATGTGTTTTTCAATGCATTTCTCTATTCCTTCAATTTCATCTCCATCTTCTTGCTTAGCATCTTTACGTTCATTACAACACTTAGTGGGAGTGCTTGGTATTGCATACTTATTCATGTGGATTAGGAATATGAAGCATATAGCAACCCACCGAGAGGTGTGCGTTGCGCAAGTGTGTGAGTAACCTTATTTACTTAGTGTGAAGCTGCTGCAACACCTATCTATAGGCTAACGCATTGCTTGTCTATGAGTGAAGTCAGCAACAATCAATTGCCCGGGAGGGTAAGTGGTTGGACGCATTAAGCAAGGTATGCGTTGTTCACTAGGGATAGTAACAATCTTACGTCAACCAAGTTCATGCGTTCGTCTTGTTTTATGTTGTGCCCAACACCCCTTTAGAGCTACTCGAGAAAGAGTCTAAAGAAAGAACCTAATGACTCGAGAGAGCTAGGTTAGAATCTAGACTCGAGTGAGCGAGATTAGATCGACATAAGCAAGAGATAGGGATTTAGAGATAAGCTCTGTTTGTCAACACTGCATCGCATGCACCCTAGGAATAAGAATGATGATATGTGGTCGCCTTGTTTGTGTATCATCGCATAGACAAGAATTAAAGGCTTATGTGAAGGCCCTATAGATACCTCTGCACATACATCGCATGTGTTCTAGCATTAGAAGTCGTAGCATTGTCACCGCTAGGTGGTTTACTATTGTATGAGTGTTGCATGATCGCATTAGTTTGCATTGACTAGGGTTGCCTTTACGGTCACTCTTAAGGGTTGCAATGAAAATATCTCCGCATTTTATCTACTTTCTCATACATTTGTTTCATGTCAAGGTTTGTCGCATCTCTACCTTTCATGCATATTCTCATTGTGTTGTCTGATAGATAAGAGTAGGAGTAAGATTAACTTAACAACATCCCAGATTAACTTAACAACATCCCCTCCATTCTTTTATTCAACCGCCACATGCACAATCACCACAAACATATAGTTACAAGTCCCTGTGTTCGACCTCAGATTACTCGAGAAACTTGCGTCCATGTTATACTTGGGGTGAATGCAAGAAAACTTGTGGCAGGATGCATGGTCATTGCATACATTTATTAACGCAAATTCATTCCAACGCATGATCATCGACGCATGACTATCAACGCATATCTTAGGAACATACATCGCATACCGTGTCCAAGGGAAGTTGGTTGTCGAGTAAAATTGATTTCCAGTTTCCCGTCATCAAGTTTTTGGCACCATTGTCGGAGACTTGGCAACTAAATGTTTGTTAAGTTTTGTGTCTCTGCGAGCAAACTTTTTATCTTGGGAGTATTGCAGCTTGTGTGACCAGGTTGCAAACAATATTGAAGTGTAGGCGATGCACTGAAAGCCAATGTTGACCCCAAGGTAGAAGAACAATCAGTCGCAAAAGAACTGAAGGAAGTTCTAAGCTTATGGTGGCCAACATGCGCCCAACAATTGCCGGAAGTTCCAATGGTCAGGGCAACTTGACCCAAGCAGTTGAGAGTCATCTCTTGCATGGAAGACTCCTTGCGGTGACAACACTTCTATTTTTCCAGGGACGTCTTCTATTCTATCTTTACTTTGTTTTCTTAGTATAGGTTATTTCTATTTTAACTTCATTGTTATTTTGGATATATGGCCGCTTCCTTGGTTGTGGTACGATTGCTCTTGTAGGTGTAACAATAAGTCTCCTCGGTTTGTAGTTCAACGAAAGAGTTCCTTTCACCCTTCAACACATGGCTTCAATCGCGTGGATTCTAACGCATGAGCACATGCGTTATTCTGCCTAAGGTCTTTTCTTGTTATCTTGTATGCCTTATCCTTTTGAAATTCTTTTCCCGATTGCGTTGTTTTGCGATGTTTCTATGATGGTACGTATAGTTCACCGCATTCTTCTAACTAATCAACGCAAGGCATTCTTTACTTTTATTAGCTTCTTCAAATTTTGAAAGTCCGAAGTTCTATTTTGTGCAAACCTTTATTCAAACATTTATTATCGCATTCTTGTAATTTTGTTCTTAGCTTTGTGGTGAGAACACTGCCAACCTCTAAGTTTGGGGGTGGTAGCGGTCTTGGAGAATTGCGTTTATTACATTGTGATCATTAAAAAAAAAAGTTGAAGTGAGATTTTGGGAATAATAACTCCACTATCAATGCAATGGGGAAACCTCTGTTGATAAGAGTTAAGCTATGAAAGGCACTTGCTCGAAGTCGGATGTCCGCATAACACACGTGGGGGCAAACCAAAACGAAGGCAAGACGCCAGGATCAGCGCATTAGCATAACTCCTCTGTCCAGCGAAAGCAAAATCAAAAGAGACAAGAGTTGAAGTTGAATATGGAACGCAATTGAAGTTGGATACCTGGATGACACACGTGGGGGTAAACCAAAACGAAAGGCGTAACCGGGTTCAACGCCGCATTTGAATAAACCATCACAAAGTTTTGAAGTATTTTGAATGAACGCATTCTCAAAAGCTAAACACAAAGTTCCGGTGAATGAATAAAAGTTTTTGAGCAAATGCTTGCCGGATTTAACTTAGAAAAGATCTTTTTGAAGAAGTAGCCAAAGTAGAGGAGAGAATTGCGATGATGGTCAAAGGTGTGTGTAAATTATATTCTGAGAAACTGGTCATCGCAAAGGAAAGCATGAAGGTGAGTTAGAATTTCTTAAGTATAACGCATGCTTGAGGACAAGCATGATTTTAAGTTTGGGGGTGTGATGACATGCAGAAATGCATGTCATCTTAGACCTTTTACTTAGAATTATGAAGGTTGTTAGGCAGAATATACATCGATCATGATAGGAATTCACAAGAATATGAGCTTGCGTCGATCAGCATGTCCAATCTCAGCTAACCCGTTATTTTACGTTAATTAAGCGTTCAATGTTCTATTTTTGGTAGCCAATGTAGGAAATGAATGTAAACGCGGAAACCAGACCATCGCATAGACGACCGCATGCGGAGAAACACTCCATCGCAAGGCAAACGCATCGATCAACACACGGATGTTGCGGTAATCACCCGTATGCGTCCATCACATGGGAGTTGCGTGCATCAAGTGATTGCGGTCATCATGTAGAGTTGTGGTATTAAGCGAATGCGGCCATTGAATGATTGTGGCTACGTGACAACGCATTCTAATGGGATCAACGCAAGGTAGGTGGAATGAACGCATTAATGCATCTACCTCGAGAAAATCTAAAGTTGATGTTGACATTTCACCTACCACGCTGTTAGTGGCAGAGGTTTAAAAAAGGACTAACGCCCCGAACGTCAGACTCAGAGCAGTCCAATTAATGTTGTCGGCGACCCAAGCTTTATAAATAGAAGTCGATGAGCTGAAATTCATTTTATCCAGGGTTTTCACCCAAGGTTGAATCCAAGGTTCTTGCCTGAGGTTCGCCTGGGGCAAATCCTTGTGATCCAGACAAACTGCTGAGAAGACGCTGAGAGTTCTTCACCTCCTTCATCCATTTCGAGTGATGACCGGAGCCTTCAACCAGAGCTAGATCTCGAGAGAGTCAGCTCCTCCGCCCATCCATGGCACCACCGACAACCTTGACGTGCATCCGCTGGAAGCAAAGTTTTGCTTCCACTCGGGCATTTCCTTTCCTTTCTTTTTCTATATTGTATTGTATGACATTTTGAATTAAGAAAATTAATATAATGTGTTTTTCAATGCATTTCTCTATTCCTTTGACTTCATCTCCATCTTCTTGCTTAACATTTTTACTTTCATTACAACACTTAGTGGGAGTGCTTGGGTATTGTATACTTAGTCATGTGGATTAGGAATATGAAGCATGTAGCAACCCACCGAGAGGTGTGCGTTGCGCAAGTGTGTGAGTAACCTTATTTACTTAGTGTGAAGCTGCTGCAACACCTATTTATAGGCTAACGCATTGCTTGTCTATGAGTGAAGTCAGCAACAATCAATTGCCCGAGAGGGTAAGTGGTTGGACGCATTAAGCAAGGTATGCGTTGTTCACTAGGGATAGTAACAATCTTACGTCAACCAAGTTCATGCGTTCGTCTTGTTTTATGTTGTGCCCAACACCCCTTTAAAGCTACTCGAGAGAGAGTCTAAAGAAAGAACCTAACTCGAGAGAGCTAGGTTAGAATCTAGACTCGAGTGAGCGAGATTAGATCGGCATAAGCAAGAGATAGGGACTTAGAGATAAGCTTTGTTTGTCAACACTACATCGCATGCACCCTAGGAATAGGAATGATGATATGTGGTCGCCTTGTTTGTGTATCATCGTATAGACAAGAATTAGAGGCTTATGTGTAGGCCCTATAGACACCTCTACACATACATCGCATGTGTTCTAGCATTAGAAGTCGTAGCATTGGCACCACTAGGTGGTTTACTATTGTATGAGTGTTGCATGATCGCATTAGTTTGCATTGACTAGGGTTGCCTTTGCGGTCACTCTTAAGGGTTGCAATGAAAACATCTCCGCATTTTATCTACTTTCCCATACATTTATGTCATGTCAAGGTTTGTCGCATCTCTACCTTTCATGCATATTCTCATTGTGTTGTTTGATAGATAGGAGTAGGAGTAAGATTAACTTAACAACATCCCCTCCATTCTTTTATTCAATTGCCGCATGCACAATCATCGCAAACATATAGTTACAAGTCCCTGTGTTCAACCTCGGATTACCCGAGAAACTTGCGTCCATGTTATACTTGGCGTGAACACAAGAAAACTTGTGGCAGGACGCATAGTCATCGCATACATTTATTAACGCATATTCATTCCAACGCATGATCATCGATGCATGACTATCAATGCATATCTTAGGAACATGCATCGCATACCGCGTCCAAGGAAAGTTGGTTGTCGAGTAAAATTGACTTCCAATTTCTCACCATAAAAAACACATGTCAAGCATGAAACTAAGGTTGTTGATGGATGGAAAAAAAAAAAGTGGATTTGAGAGGTTAAGAAATTGTAAAGGATTGAATTCAAGATACTTCAAAGGTGTTTATGTTTTGTCTATGCCTTTGTTGTGATGAAAGGACTCAAGTTTAATTAGCTATACTAAGAGGGAGGATAAGTATCTCGAGTTTAAAAACAATGTTAACTTGTGGAGGATACTCTCTTCCAAAGTTTGAAGTTTGGAATTGAATTGTAGATTATTATAGATAATCACATGACTTGCTTGGTATAGAAATTATATTTCACTTGGGAAATAGAAAGCGCACCTTAAAATTTGTTGGCCTCAACAAAGATAAGTGTGAAGGAAATTCATATTTTGAGATCAAAGACTAAGTTTGGTTTGACTTTCTAAATTACGAGTTGGATGTTTACGAGCGTTTGGGTTTAACTTGAACTGTCTTTGCTTTGGAATTTTGAAGATGTTATTTAAATGGAGAGAATGTATAAATCTTTATGGACAACTAAAGTTTGAAGTATTTATTCATTTAGATTGTCCCGGATAAATTGAGGTTAATTATCTTAAATTGTTGGGCTTTAACTTCTTTTAGTTTTTGGATTTTGGAGCCAACTTAAAACAATCGAGGAGATAATTAATTTTACGTAGTTTTAAATTGATTTAAATATTTGGAAGGATTTCATTTGTATCAAATTAATAGATTTTATGTCTTTTAATTTTGGTTTTTGGAGTCTAAATTCAGGTAATTTGAGAAATTAATTATTTATTAATTTGATAGAATCTTTAAAGATTTTGGAGACATCTTTTTAAAATTTTAAAAAGATAAATCAAATATTTTATCACAATATCTCCAAAGATTCTATCAAATTAATAAATCAATTAACTCCTCAAATTACTTTAATTTAGGCTCCAAAAACTAAAATTGAAGGGTATGAAATCTATCAATTTGATACAAATTAAATCATTCCAAATATTTTAAATCAATTTAAAACTACATAAAATTAATTATCTCCTAAATTGTTTTAAGTTGGCTTCAAAATCCAAAAACTAAAGGAAGTTAAAACCCAACAATTTAAAATGATTAATCCCAATTTATCGGAAATTTATATGGATGATCCAAAAATTGGGCAAAAAAATATCAAATGACCCAATTTTTGGGAAAAAAATATCAAATGATCATTTGTTAATGTCAAATTTGGGTGAAATTACCAAAATATACTTGTGTGCATGCAGAAAAGCATCTCTCTAATTTTTTTTCTCACTGACAAATCACTACTCTCTCTATCCCTCGCTTTCTATTAGTCTCGGACTCTTTCGCTCCCTCTCGGTCTCGACCACTCTCATTCTCTCCCGGTCTCTTTCCTCCTTTTCTTCCACACAAAATCACTTCTCTCTCTTGCTTCTGCTCACTAGAGTTGGTCGCGTCAGAGCTGGTTGCTTGGACTCGTTGTGCCGAAGAAGAAGAAAACGTGCAAGGGAGAAGGGAGTGGGAGAATCTCGCTCTTGCTCTCGTTCGCTGGAGAAGGTGCAGTGCCAGACAAGGGTGATCATGCCAGAAAAGAAGAAAACTCGCTGTGGTAAAGAAGATATGAAAAAGAAGAAGAGGAAAAAAACCCAACCGAAGAAGAAGACGACTTGCAAAGATGAAGAAGATGTGAAGAAGAAGAAGAAAAAACCCAATCGAAGAAGAAGACAACGTGAAAAAAGAAGAAGAAGACGACGACAGAAGAAAAAAAAAACCAGACCTCTTGATGGTCTAGAGAAGAAGAAAGAAAAAAAAATAATGGAAGGACAATACCGTAACTCTACTTATCTATGACATTAGCATAAGGTTATTTGACATTTTTTTTTAAATTTGGATAATTTGACATTTGGGCCATTTTTGGATCATTTATACGATTATTCCAAGAATAAAAGGGCAATTCTGTAGTTCCACCAATATTCTCAAAATAGAAGGGTAAAAGAAAACTTATTTTTTCAATAAATGCACGTCTGTTTTAAAAAATGAAAACATTTTGGCCATTTTTGTAATTACACAAAACATAAATCTAAAAGTGTCAATTTTGTAAATTACCTTCCCTGCAAAAACCCTAATTCAAGAGCATATAAAAGGGGATCAACGAGGAGGAGAGTGTTGCAAAGCAGAATTGTAAACCAGGGAGAGAGAGTTAACGAGCGGCGCCACAAGATGCAGATCTTCGTGAAAACCCTAACGGGGAAGACGATTACGTTGGAAGTTGAGTCCAGCGATACCATCGACAATGTCAAAGCTAAGATCCAGGATAAGGAAGGTTCGATTTCTTACAAGTTATTTGGTTTCTGAAGCAATATTTCTTCCTCTTCTTCTTTTCATCCTTTTGAAATACGCATGTTTTGGATTTTTATAATTCACGGTGCGTGTTTCAGGTATTCCCCCGGACCAGCAGAGACTTATCTTTGCTGGGAAACAGCTTGAGGATGGGCGAACGCTCGCTGACTACAATATCCAGAAAGGTTTGTACCAATCCTTTCATTGTTTTTTCTGGTTTGTACCAATCCTTTCATAGTTTTTTCTTTCCCATTTAGAAAATCAAATTAAGTAGTGTAATGTTTGTTGACGAGGTAGTCTCATCTACTGGGTCTGCTTTAATGGAAGCTTTGAATAAGCATGGTTTGATCGTTAATGAGCGTCATGTGAAATTAACTGGGCATGAAGTTTCTCACACCATCGAGGACTGACTTCTAGCGTACAGCTATCTAGTTTTAATAATAAAAAAACTGAACTTCCCTTGTTGATCAACAAGGACTTTGAGTTTGTACGGTGTTTTGAGCTATTGAATACTGAGGAGAGGATCTTAAATTTAGGGTTTAACTTACGTGATGTATGGGAGTTCAAATTAGTTTCCTTCAAAGTGTTTGTTAAGTGCATTGCTCTCAAAAGTGAAAACTGCATCTCATTACTTTTGTTTTTGTATTCTTTGCAGAGTCAACTCTACACCTGGTGCTCAGGCTTCGTGGTGGTATCATTGAGCCATCTTTGATGGCATTGGCTAGGAAGTACAATCAGGATAAGATGATCTGCCGCAAGTAAGCTCTAATATGCTTAATTATTTGCATAAAAATGTTTTGTTGGTTCTTCTCTATGGAACTGATTGTTCAATCTTACAATTACATTGTACATGGAGTTGGATCTGGTGTGTCATGGGTGGTTTATATGCTTATTCTGTTTCAATTTCTATATTACCAAGTTTGGTCTCCAAATTGTCTGCCAACACATCCAATTTCTTCCTGAAACATTGAATGCCTTAGAGATGGCCATGTAATTTGTAATATATATATATGCTTACATACTCGTTATCTAAAGTCAATTGGGTACAATTAAATTATAGGTGCTATGCCCGCCTGCACCCTCGTGCTGTCAACTGCAGGAAAAAGAAGTGTGGACACAGCAACCAGGTTTTTTTCTTTTTTAAATTTCCTTCTATACTATTTTCTTATTAAAAAAAAAGGTTTCCTGCTATACTATTTTAATAATCTTTAAATTTGCTGCATTACTTACAGCTTTTTTTGGTTAATTGTTGATTTGCAGTTGAGGCCAAAGAAGAAGATAAAGTAGACTGTTGATTTTGGGAGAGGAAATCTATGCAAAAGTTTATGCTTTGATTTATTTTCTGGATCTCTTATGCCTAGAACTATTTACTTTATACTCATTAGGAGTTTGAATTGTTATTGTTTTTGCTTTTTAACATTCTCAAGTAATGGCATGTTTTGTTCTTGACCTTTGAGTACTAATCTTCAGCTCGTCATATTTCCTATTTTTTTTTTGGTGCTTTCACTACACATAATAACGAGAATCCAAAATACTGGATAACATTTGACTTAAACTTTGGGGAGAAGCATCTTAAATGATCATATATAAAATATACTATCTTTAAGTTGTGGATCAGTTACTGATCTTAGCGATGGTTTCATTTCTGTCAAGATATGGCTGTGGGTGGAATCGTATTCTGATTCAGTCGAAAAGATAACATATATTGCTGATAAAAGTCATAACAAGAGAGGTCCCTGGACTTCATTCTGAGAAGTCATAACAAGAGGCCCCTGAAAAGAAATTGGGTATCGCCTTCAAAAGCTCAGTAGGAATTGATCCGTCTGCATTGTTTATTTGAACTTCTACAAATATCTGTTCTTTTGTAATTGCATAAAGACAAATGAATAATACTTTTCAAATCTGTAACTGGGATTTTATTCACTCAAGAAATTACTACAAAGCAACTAGCAGCTGACAGTTCCTCGGACAGTCGTGTCTAAATGGTTATCTTCCAGTTAGTAGTTATAATCCAGTATTTGGGAGCTAATCTTTAGTTCACTTTGGCAGCCTTACTCATCAGATTTAGGGGCTAATATTTTTTTTTGACTCTGGATACCTATCATCCCCAGAAATTTGGCCCCTGCACACTGCTGCTACATGACTGATATTCGAAGAAATCACCATCTGAGTCAAAACTAAAACTGCACAATTTCTCAGAAGTTGATTCAAACAATCCATTCAGGTTCAAAAGTTGACATGCTTGCTCCTCGACATGGCTTATGTCGTCGCTTTTGCCTTCTCCGTTTGCTATACACTTCTTGTTTGTGTTATAATTATTGTTCATATACGTGACCACACTCAGTTCCAATTCATCTTGAAAGCTTTTTGGCCTTTCTTGAGTTTCACGAGTGGTTCTGCTAATATCGTTCGAATAATTGCCAACACAAGGTCCTTGAAGAAGCACGTTTAGCTTCTGCAACTGTTTCAAATGCCACTGATGTGTTTACTCATCAACTAATGAAAATGCTTGGCTATAAAAAGGAATATAGGAAAAGGAAGAAGAATTTTGGTACCTGTGAGAGCATGGAGTTGTTCTCTTCCTGTAAAGTTTTAAACTGAGATTCTAGATTATCATAGATAGCTTTGAGGCTCCTGAAATTGTTCTCCATCTCCTTGGACTTCCATCTTGCTCTTCTATTCTGAAACCATATAGCAATCTGGCGAGGTTGCAGTCCCAACTCAGTTGCTAGCTGGACCTTCTTCCTCGAATCCAGCCTTGAATCTGTTGAATAAAATATGGTCTCCAGTGATCTGATTTGTTCGTCACTGAGCCTTCTTTTGTTCATGTTGTTGTTACTCTTCTTCTTCCTCCTAGGAGTTGAGCATGTCTGTGAGGAGTCCATGGCTTCGGTCTCGAAGTTTGGTATTGTGAAGTTGTCGTTCCTGTCCATAACTTCTGTTGAATATACAATTCCTTCTGTGATGAACGCAGGGAAATAGATTAGAATATATAGACGGTAGTGGTAAGGTAAGTATATAAGAGTAAGTAATGTGAAACAAGTTTTTGCATGGAAGACCAATGAGGTTCAATAACGTGTGTTTGTGGTAATCTGCATCCATTTTCCCTTTTCAGCTTCGATTCTAAGCACACCACCATTCTCTACAGCAATTTTTTTTCCCTTCTTATTCCAAACCCTTTTGCCATAAAGGCTTGGTAAGCATCAAAAGGCACTACATGCTTATCCCCTTAGCTAGCTTGACGTGCATTTCTTTCTTTTACATAGGCACAAATATCTGGTGTTTTAGTTCGCAAAAATATCATAATGATGGTTTCAATCAGAGCCTCTAATTAGTTTGAGTGTGGGAGGGGATTGAAGAGAAGTATTATCTTGTAATGGGCAACAAAAGTTGAAATAAAGTGCGTTGAGAAGATAGTCAAATAAAGTTACACGGTGTGCACGACACGAAGCAGTGGAATTTGGTATTGACATATTTAGCAGTGAATGAAATTCCATGGCTTGCACGCCACGGCCCTTGGCCTTGAGTTGAGTTCAAGATGCTGACAGTCTCCCTTGGTAAAATGAACCTATAAATTAGTTTCTGATTGGAGAGCTGCCCCCCTAAAAAGAAAAGGAGAAAGAAAGGTACTGAAGTTTGGTAAGGTCTTTCAAATTTTAATTCTTAGTGATGGTTATAAGGTTTCTTTAAAAAAAGTTGATTTCAAAATGATAGACCAAGAATTGTGCCTCTGTGCTGTATTATTGCATGGGGATAAGATCAAGTATTATGAAAGTAAGTTAAAATGGGTATGTTTGTGTTCAATCTAAATTGGAGAATGCTGCGCTCAAGTTCGTGTGAGATGGAAATGACCCTGACCCTACTCCCCACCCACCATTTGCTTCTCAAAATCACTTTCTTTATCAATTATCTTTCCATGCTCATCGTTTTTTTTCCTCCTTTTTTTTTTTCTTTTTCACTTTTTTTTGGGCATTGCACATAAATCTAACATTTTTTGTACTTTCAAAATGTTTAATTTTGTAATTATATTTAAAAAAAGTGACAATTTTAGTCCATTCAATTCCATCTTTAGTTCACTTTTTTTTTAAAAAAATAAAAATTTTAACATTTGACATTCCATTTACTAAATTTCTTAAAATCTGTAGTCATAAGTTTGCATTGGGGGGTTTCTGAAATTGATGTTAAAATATTGTAATTAGAAATTAAAACGAATAAACAATTCTCTAAAAAGTAAAGAGAGGGGAGAGTATAAATTATGAATATTGGAGAAAGAAATAAGAAGAAAGGTGTGGATTGAATTTAGAAAAAGTGAATGGAAGGAGGAATGATAAAAATAGTAGTGGTTAGAGGGAAAGTAAATGGGTGATGTGTTAGTGTTAGAATGAGGTGTTTTGAGTGAATGAGAAAGAAAAAAGGGTAAATATAAAATAAAGGGAAAAAGGAGGTTGGGGTAGTGTGTGGACTATGAAGCGCCATCTAATAATAATAATAATAATAATAATAATGGTAGGAGATATGTGTCCAGTAATTGGATGATTATGTAAAAAATGAGCCCCTGTTTTCCCGGTGGTTGAAAATGAGGGAATTGGGGGAGGTAGGAGGGAGAGAGGGAGGGGAGGGAGGGAGGGAGGGAGAGCAGGGAGGGAGAACAGAACCAAACCACCAACAAACAAATTACCCATTTTTCATTCGAGGATCGAAGTTTGTGTGTGTGTGTGTGTGTCTTTGTGGCTTTGGATTTGCCGGATGCCCACCTTCATCCATGCATTTTCTTAGGGTGTCAGTTGTGTTACATCCTGCGCCTCCCCCTCGCCCGCGGCCACCCATACCCATTGCATTTGGGTTTACATTTCTTCTGTTGAGTGAGAGAGAGAGAGAGGCAGAGGGGATCTCAAGTCCCTTCCTCCTTCCTTGGGGGGGTGACGGAGTAAATCCATGTTCTTCATTGCTCCATTGTCATTCCTAGATCCAACTACCTTCGATCTCACCACCGTCACCTTCATTGCCCTAATTCTCCTCCTCTCTCTCCTCTCCCTCTCTTTCATCTTCCACCTCCGTCTCAAGTCCCGCACCTCCCACCATCTCCAGCGCTTCAACTCCCTCTGGACCGTCCGTTTCCTTCTCGTCTCCTTCATCTCCTTTTGGGCCCTCAATGAGCTCCTCCGCCTCTCCTTCTTCCGCCGCCGTTACCTCTACCCTTTCCTCCCCTCCATCCCTTCCCTCCACCAATCCTCTCTCTGCCAAATCCACGCCCTTCTCTCTCTCGGCCTCTTCCAGCCCTGCTTTCTGATCATACTCCTCTTTCTCATCAATGCCTCCGCCAAGAACAACACTCCTCACGATTATGCACCTATTCCCTTCCTTCTCCTTGTTTCCATGCCTATTTTCCTCCTCCATGTTTTCATCGTCTTCTATTCCCCTTTCGACCATAAACTCCCTCCCGCCTTCAATCAGAGCTATCTCCTCATCAAGCATGATTTTGACAACTCCACCGTCTTGTGTGCCTACCCTCTCTTGAGTTCCATTGCCTTCGCTGCCTTCGCCATTGGCTACATGTTCTGCTTCTTCTTCTCCTCCTGGAAAGTCGCCTCCATGGTCATCAACAAGTCCCTCCGGATCCGCCTTTACGGCCTCGCTTTCACCGTCATGATTTCCTTGCCCTTGCAGATTATATTCCTCGGCCTCTCCGCGCTCTGGAGGCCGGACCAGCCCGCTTACTCCCTCGTTTCTCTCGTTGTCTTTTTTAGTACCTTTCTATGTGCCGCTGCCGGGGAGGGCATTTTGGTCATTGTCCCAATCGCCGATTCCTTGGCCGCCGGCGGAGACCCTCGCTGGGAGGATTCCGGTCAGCCTTTGAAGACCGCGGGCGACGGTTGATATTTGACCACAACATCCACATCCAGGCTTCAAATCACACAACCAACTAACTGAGGTGGAGATTATGTAAAGTTCCCTATTTTTCTTCCCATTTTTTGAACTTTAAACAGCAGGGTCCGAAATTGTACCTAAAGAGGAGAGACAAATTTTAACTTAAAAAGCTTGTTTTCTTCTCAATTGTTTTAACTTTTTTTTTTTAAAAAAAAGAGTAATTAATATCTCATTCTATATGGCAGTTAATTTGAATAGTAGTGGTTTTGTACTTTTCTGGAAATTCTTGCATTGAATGGACTAGTTTTTTAGATGTTTGCATTTATGAGAATAGTTAGGTACGTATTTATTTATTATAATTAGAATTGTGTGTCTATGAATAAAGAATGTCGATTTATGATTGGTGGGATGATATAGTAGATATGATGTGTTAGAACTTAGAAGTAAGCCTATGAATCTGAAAAGGGGGCAGCCAGGATTGAGAATGGTGGACAGTGGAGTGCTTCATTCAAATTCTCTCACCATCTACACCGCTATAGCTAATGTCTTCCTACCAATCTCGACTTTAATTTCTTTTCTCACGATTATTTATTTATTTTGTTTTGGTCTAAGAGAACTATAACGAAGGTGATACATAAGAGTGGTGATGTTTGTACGCTTATTTCTATCCACCGAACCTAAATATTTTGACAGCTTTGTTACTAAAATAGACAACAGACAACGTTGGAGATTAGATTGTTTAAGAAACATGTGTTTTGAGTGCAGACTTAAGTAGTTCGAGAATGAAATGCATATTTATAAATCATTAATTTGAGAAATATTTTAGTGTATTTAACCACTTATTAGATTTTAGATTAGTTTAAATTTGTCATCTTAAATATTTTAATATAGTTAAGTTTAAATAAACTAAAAACATTGGAAGAATATATATATATATATAAAATTAAATAGAGATTATGACTAAAATTATAATTTTATTTAACCTATTGTTTTAATAATTTGATATTTTAATTTTATTATATTTTGAAATAAAATTTCATAGACTAGTATTTTAATATTAAATTCAATTATTGAAAAATTATATATATTTTTAGGCTGTTTTCAAATATAGAAAAATGAATCAAATATTTACAAAGTATAGCAAAATTTTAGAACTATCAATGATAGACGTCGATAGACTTTTATCAGTTTCTATCAACGTCTATCATTGATAGTTCTAAAATTTTGCTATATCTTCTAAATATTTTCAACAGTTTACCATTTGAGATAATTTTCATATATATATAATTATATATATATATTATAATTTTATCAATTTACATTTGAGGAGTAAAAAACCATAAATTTTGAGTTTTACTTTTTATTTGGTCACTAAGTTATTTAAACATTTTAAACCTTAGAAAATGATTCTAAGTGTTTGAGCTAGTTAAATTAACCAACAGAAAAATGAAAATGTTATTAAATTAAATCAGGGCTTTCTACACATATAGCTTAAATAAATATATTTATATAATTGCAGTCTAATAGCATATTTTGAATGACATAGAAAAAATATCTTTCGAAAATTCATTTTTATTTAAACATTTTTTTTTTTATAAAAGCTCATTAAAATAAAAAAAAACACATGTATTGCAATTCTTTCTTAAGAATGTTTTTATATAAAAATTTGTCTAATTTGTTATATACTAAGAGTGTTTTTATTAATTTTTTTCATGGTTGGTAGCGGTTGTTGGAGGTGGCAGTTAGATTTGGCCGACGGAGTTGGTGGCCGAAATTTCGTCGATGTATAGGGAAGGGGGGTTGCTAGAAGTTGGTCGACGTGGTCGAAGTTGGCCAGTGGCAATCGGAGGTTGGCCGACGACGGTTGTCGAGATAACAACCGGAGGTTGGCCCACCATCGGAGTTGGCCAACGGCGATCGTCGGAGTCGGCCAAAGGTGGTGTACAGAGCTTGGCCAACGTACTTTCTAGATTAAATTAGAAAAAAAGGGATAACCCATGATTTTGAATAGTGTTTACTATTCAAACCCATGGGAAAATGAGGTAGGAAGCCAAGGCTTCCTAAATCCATGCTCAAACAACTGAAGAAGGGTTGAGCTTAGGATGCCTAACACATCCAATCCCAACCCTTGAAACAAACACCCATTTAGGGTTCATTTGAGACACAGAGTTAGATTGAATTGAGTTGGTAATAATTGTATGTGTTTGAGGCGTTGGGTTGATAATAATTTTATGTGTTTGGGGTGCAGAGATTGAGTTATGAAAATGAGAAAATAACATAGATGGCCCAAAATGAAGGGCAAAAATGAAGAACGAGTTCCCTTTTGAAAACCAATGAGTTTTGGCTTTCTGCTTATGTCACCATTGTGTGAAATTACCATTTTAACCTTAAATGCATTCATTTTCTCTTCATTTTGCAACATTATTTTTTTTTTCATTTTTTTTGAATTTCTTCTTCTTCCTTCTTTTTTTTTTCTTCTGCGATTCTTTTTTCTGTGTTTTTTTTCAGCATCGAGCATCAAACATAGAGTATAGAGCATTAGAGCATCGAGCATCAAGCGTACTTCTAAATCAAGCATAGAACGTACAAAATAGAGCATAGAGTGTCGATGATTTATGGCTATTATATGAATACTTGAACTTTATGTGGAGACATAAAAATGGATCAGATTCGAGTAAATAATCAAAATGATCTATAATATATGAATAAGGTTGGGTGTCTTATTCTGGTAACACTATCGGATGCGCCCACTCTGGATTTGTTAAAAGAAGTTGTAAAGTGCTATAAACGAAGTGATCCTGATTCGTTCAAGTAATGACATGAAGAGGAGGCATCCTGTGCAATGAGTTTTCATAAGATCGGATCAAAAAATAAGTCACTCATACTTTATAACGCTGTTTACTGTTTACGACTGACTATTTCATAGCGATGACCTAAGTAAATTGACCATAATCCTGAGCTAACTATGGACTCCTGTTTATTCGGAATTATCCTTAGGTTTGTATGGGTGAGAGTTAGCTCAACGATGTCGGCTCAATAAGCCTCCCATTTCAGGGGTAAGATTGGGTAGATAGTTGGGGACATAGCGTGCAAGATGGAATTCACGCCTAATTTAGGGATAGGAGGAAGGTTGTTCTCTTAATGCTGAATCCAGGTCTTGAACAAGGGGCCCCACCCTCTCATTGGCCCGAGAGGAATCTGGTTTAGTGATTGGATCACAAATTAATTGTTCATTAGAGGATAATGGAACTTAAGGAGTAAGACGTAATTTCGGGACTAGAATATCATTTGACCTAGCCATTATTACGAACAACCTGTACTTACTGATTATAGTTAAATCAAGTGGACACAAATATATCTACAGTGACGAGAGTGCAACTATCGAGCTATAGTGATGTGACTCGATAGTTAAGGAATATTGATTAATTCGGTCTAAAAAGTTTTAGTTAATTAATCTCAAATCGTTGGAGCTCATGATCTGTAGGTCCATAAGATTCCTTTACTAGCTCGTAAAACATGAACACCTTGAATTAGTAAATTGGATGAATTTGGAATGATATCAATTTGAAGTATTCAAATTGAATTTGAATAGTTCAAATTCAAATTAGGATTTGTATAATTATATTTGATATAATTAATTAACGTTTAATTTATCGAAATTAAATGAAATTGGAGAGTTTATAATATTTAAATATTGATTTAAATATTTATGAATAGGATTCATGTTTAAAATTAGGTATGTGATTAATTAACTTTGTTTAATTAATTAAAAATCAAAATTAATTTTCATTTTTATTTCAATTTCAGAAATTGAAATATTGGTTCTGATTTTAATTAATTAAAATTGAAAATTGAAAATGGAAATTGGAATTTTGAAACTTGGTAATGGACTTTTCCACATTTTGATGAAGTAAGGAGGTGTTTCTCCTAAATTAACACACCTTGCCCATTAACTTTATGCAATTGAAGTGCCATTAGAGTTGCTCTTCAGTGCTTGCATGTAGAAAAAAATAAAAACCACTTCAATTTCTGAGATTGAGAGGGGAGGCTGCTAGAAAAATTGTTTTTGCAGCAGGTATTCTTCTTCACCTGAAAACTCACTCCAATTTCTTCACAAATTCAGCTCAATTGTAAGTTTCACCACTCAAATTCAAGGCTGAGAATAGTAGAGAAGATCTCTTGGTGGTCCAAAACTTCAATTGGAGAAGATTGTAGCTCAAATTCGTGTTTGAAGAGGATTTTCAATGGTATGTGTCGAAACCTCTTAATGCCCTATGAACAACTTATTTTGATGTAAAAATTAAGGAATTAGAATGCTTAATAATCCTATTTTCTTCTGCTGCATGTTTCTGTAATCTAATAGATTAATCCCAATTTATCCGGGACTCGGGATGTTACACCAATTGTACATGTACTTAAAAAAATAAAGAGGTATTAAAATATAAAGAATAAAGGGAAATTTATACGGATGATCCAAAAATTGGACAAAAAATGTCAAATGGCCCAATTTCTTTAAAAAAATATCAAATGGCCCAATTTCTTTAAAAAAATATCAAATGACCATTTGTTGATGTCAAATTTGGGTGAAATTACTAAAATATACTTGTGTGCACGCGAAAAAAGCATCCCTCTCTCTCTTTTCTTTTTCCCACTCACAAATCACTACTCTCTCTATCTCTTGCTCTCTCTTGGTCTCAGACTCTCTAGCTCCCTCTTGGTCTCGACCACTCTTACTCTTTCCCAGTCTCTCTTCTCCTTTCTTTACACACAAAAGCACTCTTTCTCTCTCACTTCTGCTCAATGGAGTTGGTTGCGTCAGAGCTGGTCGCTTAGACTCGCCGTGCCAGAGAAGAAGAAGAAGACGTGCATGGGAGAAAAAGTGGGAAAATCTCGCTCTCGTTCTTGTTCGTTGAAGAAGGTGCAGTGTCGGAGAAGGTGTGGTCATGTCGTAGAAGAAGAAGACTCGCAAAGGTGAAAAAGATATGGAAAAGAAGAAGAAGAAAAAGAACCCAACTGGAGAAGAAGACGACTCGCGAAGATGAAGAAGATGCGAAGAAGAAGAAAAAGAAAAAACCCAATTGAAGAAGATGAAGACAATACGTAAAAAGAAGAAGAAAAAAAACCAGACTTGTCAGTGGTCTAGAGAAGAAGAAAGAAAAAAAATGATCCGACCACTATCATGTTTTGAACGACTTATAAAAAAATATCTTTCGAAAATTCATTTTTATTTAAATACTTTTGATAAAAAATCATTAAAATAAAAAACACATATGTATTGCAATTCTTTCTTAAAAGTGTTTTTATATACAAATTTGTCTAATTTGTTATATACTAAGAGTGTTTTTATTAATGTTTTTCATGGCTGGTGGCAGTTGCTGGAGGTGGCAGTCGGATGTTGGCCGATGAAGCTGGTGGCCATAATTTCGTAGGTGTAGGGGGGAAGGGAGGTTTCCAGAGGTTGGTCCATGGTGGTCGAAGTTGGCCGGTGGCAATCGGAGGTTAGCCGACGACGGTCATCGAGGTGGTAGCTAGAGGTTGTCTTGCCACCAGAGTTGGCCAACAGCGGGCATCGGAGGGTGGCGGCCAGAGTCAGCCGATGGTGGTTGCCAAAGGTGGTGTTCGGAGGGTGGCCAACGTACTTCCTAGATTAAATTAGAAAAAAAAAAGGGTAACCCATGAGCTTGAATAATGTTTACTATTCACACCCATAGGAAAAGGATGGACTTCNCCGGAGTTGGCCTGTGGCATTCGCTGGAGGTGGTGGCCAGAGTTGGTTGGTGACGTTTGCCAGAGGTGGTACCAGAGTTGGCCGAGGGTATTCGCCAAAGTTGGTCGGAGGTGGATGCCGCATGCCAGAGTTGGCCCACGACGGTCGTCGAAGGGTGGCGGCTGATTTGGCCACAGTGATCGTCGAAGGTCATGTCTGGAGGTTGGCTGACGTACTTCTTAGATTAAATTAGAAAAAAAAAAGGGTAACCCATGAGCTTGAATAATGTTTACTATTCACACCCATAGGAAAAGGATGGACTTCCTAAATCCATGCCAAACAAGGGTTGGGCTTAGGATGCCTATTTCATCCAATCCCAACCTTTGAAACAAACATCCTCATAGAGTTCATTTGAGACGTAGAGTTAGATTGAATTGAGTTGGTAATAATTGTATGTGTTTAAGGTGTTGGGTTGATAATAATTTTATATGTTTGGGGTGCAAAGGTTGAGTTATGAAAACGAAAAAATAGCATAGATGGCCCAAAATAAAGGGCAAAAATGAAAAAAAGGCTTCCTTTTTGAAAACCTATGAGTTTTGGCCCTCTGCTTATATCATCATTGTGTGAAATTACCACTTTAACTTTAAATGCATTCCTCTTCTATTTTCTTCGTTTTGAAACCTTTTTTTTTTTTTTTTTTTCGTTTTTTTTGAATTTCTTCTTCTTCCTTCTTCATTTTTTTCTTTTGCGAATCTTTTTTTCTGCATTGAGAATCAAACATAGAATATAGAGCATTACAGTATCGAGCATCAAGCGAACTTCTAAATAGAGTATAGAACGTACAAAATAGAGCATAGGGTGTCGAGGATTGAGGATCAAGTAACATGTAACTTGTTTTTAGCATAGAGCGTATAACATAGAGCATAGAGCGTAAAGCATCAAACATCGAGTATCGAGTATTGAGGATCGAGGATCGAGTAGCATATAGCCAATATATAGCATAGAGCATAGAATATAGAGCATCAAGCATCGAGTAGCAAGTATTGAGAATTGAGGATCGAGGATCGAGGATTGAGTATCATGTATCAAGAAAACTTATGAATCACAACTTGCAAATGATTTTCAAGGTCGAATGGGTAAATTTATAGGGTACTGACGCAAGCAGAAGACACTTTTTATTCAATTTAAAAAAGCACTCATTTTTCATCTGACCTCCTAAAAAGGGGCCATCTGTACAAAAAAACCCTGTGAAAATTTGGTGCATTCTTTAAAAAAGGATGCACATTTTTGTAATTTTTTTTAAAATTTGTTATTTTTCATTTGTTTTTTTTTTGTTTGCTTTTGCTTAATTTTTTGTACCACCATTCAACTATACACATACTTTTCCACGTTCTTAACACTCATGTGAGATGTGAACTCAATTAAATATAAATGTATTTTACAATTTTCTACACAAATATTGCATTTAACATAGACAAAATGCCATTATTTATGTAACTAATAACCCTACAATATACTTTAAGGGTTTTGGAGTTTGTGAATTGAACCTACACAAAAAATAGGATTGTCATTAGAGATTTATTTACATGTTCGATATATATATATAAAACATGGCTAATAATGAGCCAATTTCATGCATACAAAAAATATTGTTATTAATATAGTCAAGTTAGTCAGTCCTACTAAGTAGATCCAAACAATACCTCTTCATAGACTGTGGTGAGACTATTAAGAAGCAATCAATCTTCTGGATGTTTGTGACAAGTAGATCTGTAAGGATGACCTAATCATCCTTAGAGAATATTTTAATATCAAATTACTATTAACGACTACTATTAAATACTATAAACCAATAATTTTAAATTTGCATACAAAAATACTATTGCTAAAGGAAGAGTAGAGTGTTGAAATCCTTTTCAACCACCAACTAATTAAATATTGTTATTAATATACTATTGCTCGCTTCTTCTTCTTCCCCATCTTCTTTCGATGGTTTCTTCTTCATCAAACAATGCACGACAACCATCTATCATGATCTATCTTGCTACTTCTTCTTCTTTCACTGCTTCTCCTTCTTCCACTACTCATCTTCTTCTTTCTCTACTTCATCTTCATTCGCTGCTCATCATCTTCTTCCACTACTTCATCTCCATTTTATTCTTCTTCTTCCTCTATCGCTGCTGCTCAATCTTCTTCTCCCGTTGCTACTAAATATTCTGCTGCTTCTCCTTCAAGTTTACAATCTATCATAAAATCAATTTTTTCAAGGTTATAATCATTCTCTTTTCTTTTCATTTCATCAACTCTTCCATTTAATCATACTTACTAAACCTTATTAAGCCTAAACTTGTTTAAATAGATGGTAAACAAAAAACATAATGTGATCAAAGCTGAATCAGCAACAAGCAAAGGAAGCAAAGGAAAAGGAAAGAAAATAATGAAAGTTGAATCACCAATAAGCAGAGAAAAAGGAAACAAAATAAAAACTAAGAATAAGGTAAAACCAAAGTAGTTGTGCTAGAGAGTGATAATGTTCTATCACTGCCTATCACAAATAGACAATGACAAAATCACTAAATATTATGTTGATTATTGATTATTGTTGGTAAATAGTGTTAATGGTTTGCACTTGCCAAATATTTTTTTTTGTTGTTGGTAGATAGTTTTATGTTTTGTTCATATTCTATCTCCATGTATAATAGAACTTTAATATCCATAAATACTTGTCTATCTGAGATAGACAGAGATAGAGTACTATCTCTTTCTATCTAGAGATAGAGTTACATCATTGTTAATCTGAAATAGACAGAGATAGTATTCTATCTCTGTCTACTATCTCTATCTATCTGAGACTAGAAAGTGATAGACTTCAATGATAAACAGTAATATCAGTTTGTATATGGTTTTCACTTTATATTTTTTTGTTGTTGGTAAATAGTGTTATGTTTTGTTCATTGTCTTGTGTACATCAGTGCTTATTTAATAATAATGTACTTCTAGGTAGATAGTTGTCTATATGAGTCTATCTATTGATACATGGTGATAGACTACTATCACTATCTATCTTAGGAACTTTAATAACTATAGAAAAACTTTAACATCAATAGATACTTGTTTATTTGAGTGTATTTGTTGATAATTTTGAATTGAGATAGACAGAGGTAGATCACTATCAGTGCCTATCTGAGATAATAGTGATAGAGTTCAATCATTGTCTATCCGTTGACTGGTATAGATGTAATCGACATCTGCCCATCTGGGCTGATGTTCAGGTACCAGTCCGAGCACGTAATCGACATACATGTGCTCTTTCTCCCATACTTTAGCAGTTTCTTCCATGGTTTTTCCACGTATGACCTCGAACAAGCTATCTGGACCTTGGAGGTTCAAGTAACTCTGCAAAATAGATAGCAATAGGTTCAACTGTATATCAATAATGCAAAATTGTACATTAAAATTTAAACCCTCTATAATATATACCAATATGCCATGTGGCAATGTCGTGAACCGATGAGCACATATCTCCGGCCAGCTAATAAACTTCCATCGGAGAAACATGAATAAAGAATCGACAACTTGTAGTTTGAAAGTTAAGTCAAAGAATGAGAATAGTAATTAACAAGCATATAAATGTAATAAGGGATGCTAACTTACGTCGTTCAAAACCCAATTACTATCACATGTCAGCTCCTGGAACAACATCTTCATCGTGCAATTCGTCCTGAATAGGACTTCATTCCTCGGCTAGTGAGGACCTATGTCCACGCTGTTCAACCAGACCATGAACTCATTCATCAAGTTCTCTAGAATAGCATGTGTCAGGTCGTAGGGGACGATGTCAATCAGATGTTCACCGAGCTGAATATATTTCTGATTTTTTCCAGTTGCCTTTACCGTGTCAACTGGAGAGGTGTACGGTTGTGTTGGCTTCCTCTTCCTACTTGTCCGTCTCTGTTCCCCCTCATAGTTCACAGGGTCTGTTGAAGGTGGAGGAATGGGGTCACATGACTCAGGCTCCATTGTGTTGGTCTCGGTGGTGGGTGGAAGAACGGGGTCCTAGAACTCTGGGTCACGGGACTCAGTGGCTGCTGGAGGGGCTGGATCACGGGTCTTAACGAAATGTGGAAGAATGGGGTCAATAGTCTTGGTAGACTCCACGCGTAAACCCTATATAATTTATGAAGTATGTTAGGTCAAACACAACATGACATAGATTTATATTAAAATAAGTTTAAGATGATATTACGTACCCGACATAATGACTACAATTTGGTGATTGTTTGTACTTCAGCCTGAAGGACACTCAAGTCAGACTTCATATCTTTCAAGTCTGAATGTACATCATCCAATTTACACTCCATCTAGCCACTATCTGATCTATATCACGGAGCGATGTGTAAATGCCCACACCCCTCATGGGCTCAGAATGTGTTGTATTCAATCGAGGCGACCCTTGCTTCTTAATTGGAGGCACATGCTCATCAATAGGTAGCTCGTGAGACTTGTTATGAAGAAGGTGAATCTCACGCTCATCGGTAGGGAGCTCGTGAGACTGATGTTCATCGAGTTCTAGCTCGTGGGTGTGATGCTCGTAACTCTCGTAGTCATTGGAGTAACTACGAGCATCCTTATCATGGTGTGATCTATGTTCTCTGAGGATGTTGTCTCGATATCAATGCACTTGTATACTGGTCATTCATCGACCCTAGTATCCTTATACCTCCTCTCTCTATCGAACATGATCAATGGTGTGGGTGTGATCCTTGTCTATACAAAACAACGAACAATTTGTTTGTTATATGTGTCATTCACCTTAAATCCAAGTAAATTGTGATGTAATACACTAACCTCGATGGACTCAAACACGTCTCGCACTATTGTTTTGGTTGGGAGTGAGTATGTACACTCCCACCTCAGGAATCGAGATATGGCATGTCCATTAAGTCGGGTTGTAACGTTTCTGGCAACCATTGAAATGATCTTGTATGCCCACACCTACCATAATTCATAAACGATTATAAGACAAGCATAAGTAGTAAGTGACATTAACACTAAAATTAGTAGATCTCCTATGGCCAATGAATGGATATTACCTGAAAAGCATGAGGAAACCCAGGTAGGTTGTACTTGACGATGTAGTTTTTATTGATCTTGGACCTTTTTTTTTAGTTCTCGGACTTGCCACTCAATCCTCTTTGTAGTCTACTCACAACACATTTCCCTAATCCATGGAGTTGAAGTAATCTAAATCCTCCATGTCAATTAATAAGGTCTTGTCGACATTGACCCTCGTCTTCTCCGTTCCCATCGTAGCCAATTCAGTATAGTAAACCAATGTCATCTTCACAAAATCCATATAATTCTCAAACTTCATCTCCTTGTACATTGTCTCTAAGGTACCAATATTGATGTGCCCTGCGAAGTCATTCCCCAAGTATCTATTACGTAGAGATTCAATTCCTTCAGCCCTTCTCACAACTACTGGATTGGGTGACTACCACAATCCCATCACTAATAGGAAGTCTTTTTTGGTGAATGTTACAACTGTACCATTCAAATTGAATGTCATTGAATCCTTCCTATGGTCTTCAACCTCCTTCAATAGCATGTAATGGACCAATGGACTGTTAAAGATAATATCCATGTCCACAAATCAACCAAATATAGTCTTTCTGAAGAGGGCAAGCTGAGTAGGAGTAAGCTTCTCTTTCATAATCTTGTTAGCCGTCCCAATGTGAGAGGATAGATTGGTCGCTTGGCCTGGGAAACAATCATGGGGAGGAATCTTAAATTGCCTAGCCATACTACACAAAATAACAAAAAACAGGGAAAAATAAGAATTTTGTTCAATACTCAATACACGATGCACGTTCCTCGATGCACAATACAAGATACTCGATTTCTCGATACTCGATACATGCTACATGGTGTCCCTTACTCGATACATTACAAGTGACTAGATGGTCGATTGTCGAGCATTCGGTTTGATTTTTCACCTTCATGCATTATCCAACTCAAACCATAAATTCCAAACAGTTTGAAATAACAAAAATTTGAAAACTGAAACAAAACAAACTCGAAGTCCAACCAAACATGCAAGATATGAAAATAGAAATGAAAACCGTGTTGGTCGAGTATCGAGTAACATGCAAGTGCATATCGAGGAACATGATGTAGAGATAGTCGAGTTTTGAGTGAATGATGCCAAAATACAAAAAACGATAAGAATGTTACCTAATGATAGTCGAGTTAAACTACAAACAAGGAGAAGAATGTTACCTGATGCAGAGATAATGGAGTTTTGAGTGTAAAGGCGTTGTCGTCGAAGGATATACAATCGGATGAAAGAGAGAATAGTCTGAGCTCGTGGGAAGTGGTGAAATAATGTACTTTTCGCCTTCAAACAGGTATGAATTCAAAATAATCGAGTATAAAGTAATCGAGCATCGAGTATGACGTTGATATAATCAAGTATACACGTGTCGATTGTAGTCGTATCGGGTAACCATGAAGCTGGGTATCGAGTGACCTTCAAACGGGTTATGAATTCAAAATAATCGAGTATAAAGTAATCGAGCATAGAGTATGACGTTGATATGATGAAGGAACTTTAATTATAGATGATCTTTGAGTGGAAGCGGATCATCCAAACTCCATTGTCAAAAAACTCATACATTTACAGTCATACTAAACAGATTATGCATTAAATCATAAATTACAACATGCTTTGAATTAAATACAAAGGATGAGAGGCTTTACCTTTAAGGAACTCTTCTTCAAGATAATCCCTCGATCAAACACGAATGTAGTGAGCAACAACTGGATCTCCCTCGAACACCAGCAAGTAAAAACTCGTTACTCGAATAACCAGATACAACCACAAGATTACCTTGGTATTCTCGGTGTAAGAATCCAGGAGTGGTGGGCTCTGACTTATTTTGGTTTGAGAGAAGATTTAGAGTGGAGAAGGAGACGATCGAGTAAACGATAACACTGTCGTGTAGAAGATGAAGTCTATCGTGTAGACTCGATACTCAGTTGTTTAGATAAGAACACTATCGTATAATCTCTCGATGTTATTGCGTAGTCACTTGATAGTTGGTAATGTGAGATGTTTTTCGTAGAATAATTAAAAGTCCAATTTTTCATGTTTATTCCACTTTGCCATAAAACCGTGCAACTACCCCATAAAGCCGTGATACTCAGTTCTTTTTCATGTTAAAAGACCAAGTTCCCAGCTCTCCAATCAGACGAATCCCCAAAATGGTAGGCTTGTTGAGTCGGCGATCTGGCCACTCTCATCCATGCAAATGAAAGAACCGCCCTCATAGGCAAGAGTTCACAACTCACTAAGAATTAAGGTCATGTTAGCTATGATCATCTTAGTGAACATTTTGTGGTCTGATCTTATACAAACTCCTTTGTATAGAATCAGATCATTTATGACACTTTACAACATTTGTAACACCTACAAAGTGGATCATACTCGTAGTATCACTAGGGTAAAGTATCCAGTCTTATCTATATACTACATACCATTTAGGTTATCACTTAAAACACGATCTACTTGTATGTCTCCACATACATGTTTAAGTTACAATGATAACTATGGATCTTAGTTTATTGGTTTGTGGTTAATGCAACTAAAATATCAAATATTTCATAAACAACGTGAATAAAATATCATATATTATAAATCACAAAATGTTTGTTTATACAAGTGTTTACAAACTACAGAACCCTACAAGATTTAGGGCATCAATCCCAACAATCTCCCACTTATCCTAAAGCTAGTGGGGTGTCCCCTCGATGCACAATCTCTCGGATGAGATGGTATTTCTGCTCAAAGTGCTTGTCACGCTTATGACTCCGAGGCTGACGGGAATTCGCCACAACACCACTATTACCGCAATAAAGAGTGATGAGCTCATATATGTCTGGAACAATTTCTAGATCAGTCAGGAACTTTCTGAGCCAAACAACCTCCTTAGCAGCTTCACAAGCCGCTACATATTCGACCTCCATGGTGGAGTCTGATAACTTATAGAAATACAAGTTATTTATATTGCAGCCAAAAGAAAGGAAAGTTGCGTCAATTGTATAGAAATTAGCTAAGAAATGCGAGAATTATAAATTGTCGTCAATACACCCACTGACACATTGCGATGGTAGAAAAGATATTTCAAGTATGTTTTGCAGGAAATCAAGTCACTGCATGTGTTCAAGGCTCAAGATAGAAAGAACAACGCATCTACGTCGTATTGCGCCCATCATTCAGGAATGAATAGATGATCAACGCAATGACGGCGCATGCGACAATCGATCAAGAGCTAAGTGATCAACGCAACTTCAACCGCATGCGGTAATAAAAAAACAACACCGCAGTGGGCAAATGATCGAAGATGTGAAGAGCAACGCAAATGCTGAGAATTCTGACGCGTGTACAGCTGACAGTTATGCATGTCTGACGGGATTGATTGCGTAACAGAAGGAATATTCACTCCACCATTTCAGGAACTGCCATAACAATAAAATGGGGACCACAATGCAAACAGTCAAAGCTTAGCCTATAAATAGCTCCGGCCATTCCACTGAAAGGGGATGCTTGAATATAGAGAAAAATATATATACTGATCTGAAGGAGAGACTGGTTGAGTGACTAATCAGAGTAGATCTGGGAAGAATTAAGAGACAAGGCCGAGAGGTGAGTCTCCGAGCAAAGAATCCTTCCGATCCCCATCGTTGAAGCTCTGTACGAAGGACACTTCTACCAGACGAGCAAGCTTGAGAGGAAAGCTCTTCTGTTCATCCACTCCACATGCCGGCAAACAAAACCACCATCCAGATCTGTGTCAAGACATTGACACTCTTCTGTATTTGTTTCTATCTCTTTATCATCACTTGTACTCATCTTCTTAATCTCTATCATTCACACCATGTATCAGATGCTTAATCTTAGTATTAATTGTTATGATCATTTTCATCTCCATCTTTCTGTCTATTTCCGTTCATCCATATTTCACTTTCTCCATGACGTTTTCTTAATCCCATGGGTAATTAGCAAGAATTAAGCAAGTAATTAATTGGGTTAAGGAAATAATTATGTTTGGTCAAAGCATGGTAGACGACATCTTCACTTGTGAGAGTAGAAATGAAGATGTCATTCCGCCTATCGAGAGAGGGTTGGAAGAATATGTTAACTAAAGTGAGAAGCACTTCTAGAGATGGAAGCAACCTTGCGTTCATCACGTTCATCCCTATTTCACCATAGAGATAAGAGAACGCGGCCGATCACCGAGAGGTGTACGCCAAGGGAAAGCGGAACCTTAGTTATATCTTTAACGCAATTAACAACCTTGCAATGTTTGTACTAATTATTCCTTCCCATTTCTGATTCATATATAAAGACTTGCCATCGCATACCATGATCCTTTGTATAAACTTCGCAATCGGTCTCGAACTCAACATCATGTATATCATGTATCTTGTATCTTGCATCACATTAGCTTAGGTTTATTTTCATCGCAATTTATTTTATTAACGCAACTTTAGTTTACCTGCACAATTTTACTTTACCCAATTTAATTTCCTGTACAAACACACAATTTATTAATTGTAAAAACACCGGTCGCATATATAACAAATGTAACACAATAACGAAAACAATCCCTGTGTTCGACCTCGGATCACTCCGAGAAACTTGCGTTGGAATTATACTTGGTTTCAGTGCAAGGAAACTTGTGACAACGCATTTAGCATACTACAAGCATTTAGTTAACAACGCATATATCTAGAAGTAGTATCACATAAAGTGTGCATGAGCAACAACACAGCATAAGATTACATTTTGCGTTACAAGTTTATGGCAACATGAGCTTGTAGCACATCATCATGCATGCATATTACATTCACCAATTTCAAGTCAGCAGAGTCCGCGATGCACCCTTGCTTGTTGTTTCACCAAACTACAACCCTTCCATTAAGAGTGAATACTGATCCTTAAGTGGATTTCTGAGTCCTTATCAGTCTGAAAATCAGAATCCGTGTATCCTATAAGGATCAAATCCTTAGAACCATACAAGAGCATGTCGTCCCTCGTTCTCCGAAGATACTTGAGGATGTTCTTGACTGTTGTCCAGTGACCAGGTCCTTGATTAGACTGATATCTCTGACTATCCCCACTGCATAGCAAATGTCAGGTCTAGTACATAAAATCGCGTATATCAAACTTCCTACGGCAGATGCATAGGGGACCCATCTCATTTCCTCAACCTCTTGAGGTGTCTTAGGACATTGTTCCTTAGACAATGTAACTTTGTGCCTGAAAGGCATATGCCCCTCTTGGAGTTCTGCATCGAGTACTTGATCAACATCTTGTTAATGTATGATGCCTGAGATAGTGCTAGCATTTTGTTCTTTCGATCCCGATAGATTTGAATCCCAAGAACAAATTGAGCCTCTCCCAAATATTTCATTTGGAATTGGGTTGCTAGCCAGTTCTTAACTGAAGTCAATAAGTCTACGTCATTCCCAATGAGTAGGATATCATCTACATATAACACTAGAAAAACTAATGAACTGTTGATGATTTTCTTGAAGACACAAGGCTCAATAATGTTTTGGTCAAAGCCATAAGATTTGATCGCAGTATCAAACTTTATGTTCCAAGATCGAGATGCCTGTTTCAGTCCATAAATGGACCGATTCAGCTTGCAAACATTTTGCTCTTGACCTTGGGCTATGAATCCCTAAGACTGCACCATATAAATGGTCTCCTCAAGATTACCATTCAGAGAAGCAGTCTTGACATTCATTTGCCATATCTCATAGTCATAATATGAGGCAATGGATAGAAGGATGCAGATAGACTTCAGCATGGCAACAAGCGAGAAAGTCTCCTCATAGTTAACTCCCTCTACCTGGGTATAACCCTTTGCCACAAGTCTAGCCTTAAAGGTTTGCACCTTCCCATCAGCACCCCGTTTCCTCTTGTATATCCATTTACAACCTATAGGTTTAACCCCATCAGATTGATCTACGAGATCCAAAACTGAGTTAAAGTACATAGACTCCATTTCGAGATCCATGGCTTTGACCCATTCATCTTTGTCAACATCCTACATTGCCTTCTTGTAAGACAACGAATCCTCAACTTCGCCATCAGCTACCATAGCTAGGATTTCAGTTAAACCCATATAGCGAATAGGTGGGTTCACAACCCTCCCACTACGTAGAAGTTTCCTCAACACTTGAGGTGGATTTGATCTACTAGATGAACTTACATCAACAACTCTTGTTGAGGTAGTAGGATCTTCAACAACTCTTGTTGAAGGTTCAGTAGTTTCTTTGGAAAGCCCATTCAATACGATTTTGCTTCTAGGTTTGTGCTCCTTTATATGATCATCCTCAAGAAAAGTAGCGTTTTTCAATACAAACACTTTTTTCTCCTTAGGATCATAAAAATAACCCCCTCGTGTCCCTTTGAGGTGACCTAAAAATAGGCAAAGCCTCGAACGTGGTTCTAATTTCTTAGGATTAGCCTTAAGTACATGTGTTGGACAACCCAAGATATGGAAATGACATAAACTAGCTTCGCAAAAATTCCACAACTCCAAAGGTGCTCTGGCAACACTTTTGGAGGGAAGGCAGTCCAGGATATAAGCTGCAGTCTTTACTGCAAAATCCCAAAACGAGTTAGGTAAGGAAGTGAAACTCATCATCGATCGAACCATGTCCAACAGGGTTAGATTTCTCCTTTTCGATACACCATTTTGCTGAGGTGTACCAGGTGTTGAGAGTTGGGAAACTATTCCATGTTCCATCATATAGTTTTGGAACTCAGAATCCAAAAACTCTTCACCTTAATCAGATCGAAGTATTTTAGTTGTCTTATTACATTTTCAACTTCAGCCTTGAACTCTTTTGAACTTTTCAAAGGACTTAGACTTATGTTGCATTAAATAAACGTACCTTTATCTCGAATAATCATCAATAAAAGTGATGAAGTATTCATAGTCTCCCCTGGCTCGCACATTCATTGGACCAAAAAGATATGAATGCACTAATTCTAGAGGATCTTTGGTCCTATAACCTTTTCCAGAAAAAGTCTTTTAGTCATTTTGCCTTTAAGGCATGATTCACACAGGTAAAGAATTTTCTTCTAACTTGCTTAGAAGTCCATTCTTCACCAACCTCTCAATCCTATTAAGATTAATGTGCCCTGAACATAGGTGCCAAAGTTGAGTATTTTCTTTAGGAGAAACTTTAAGTTGTTTATTTTGAGTTATGATAGTTTTAAACATTTCTATGTTATGGAGAGAATTTGTTGCTAACGACCTTAGCACATACAAATTATTTTCCAGTTAATACGAACATATATGAACACCATTTTTCAAAATAAACACTTCATTTATAGAAATATTTAGTGTATAATTACATTTGAGCAAAGACTTTACAGAAATTAAGTTCCTCTTTAAATCGGAAACTACATGAACATCATTCAAAATGATAAACCTATTTTTTAAATTCAACCGGAGACCTCCCACTGCCACAGCTGAGACGACGTGCCCGGTTCCAACTCTCATCGTTATCTCACCAGCACCAAGCTGCCGCCAGAAACCAATCCCTTGAAATGAAGAACAAACATGGTTAGTGGTCCCAGAGTCAATAATCTAGGTAGAATCATCATTCTCCACTAAACAAGTTTCCAAAACTAGTAAATCGTATTTACCTTGTTTGGCCTTCTTCTTTTCAGCAAAATAACGTGGGCAGTTCTGCTTCCAATGCCCGTCCTGGTTGCATTGGAAACACTTTTTCTTATCAACCCGCACTGGTTGCCTACCTTGCGGATCAATAGGTTGTGGGTTAGCAGGCGCCTTCACCTTACAACCCTTCTTCTTCTTCCACTTACTGATGCCGGAAGAAGAAGGTTGATGCGTTATTTTATGCGATGAAATAATGGTAGGGGTTGCGGTGATGGAAAATGCGTTGTGCAAACAAGTTTTCTCAGTAGGACCCAAGTATAAATCCTACTGAGTTTCCTGATTAGCCCAGGGTCGAACTCAGAGACTAAGGAAAATAAAATATGGTGATAATTTCGAGATCACTTTGCGGTAACAAATAAATTAAAAAGGTTGTTGGTTTGTTGTTTACAGTATAAAATGTATGTGGCGGATTTGAGAAAAGAGTTAATAATATGGAAAATGCGATGAATATGTAGGGGAACGGGTTGAGAAGGGGTTTAGCTAACACTTCCTAGGATTGTGTTCATGTTATGCGATCATGCTACACACATACAATAGCAAATCATCTCTCAATGAAAATGCTACGACTTCTAGTTCTAGAACGCATGCGATATATGCAATGATGTCTATAGGACTTAAACATAAGCCTCTACTCTTGTCTATGCGATGAGGATTGACACACACATATACAAAGCGATCGCATAATACCATAACCTATCTCTAGGGTGCATGCGATGCATGTTGACAAACAGAGCTTATCGCTAAGTCTTTATCTCTTGCTTATGCAGATCTAATCTTGCTCTCTCGAGTTTAGATTCTAACCTAGCTCTCTCAAGTCTTAGGTTCTTTTTTTAGACTCTCTCTCGAGTAGCTCTAAAGGGGTGATGGACGCAACATAAGACAAGATGATCGCATACGATGAAAATCCTAGGTCATGTTAGCTAAGTACTTCTCAACCCATTCGATAGAGTTAGCTACTCATGCGTGTTTTAAAGAGAGTGAACAGATGTAGATAAGCAAGTTCCATTTTATAGATATATAATCGAAATACAGAATGACAATGCGGAATAAGAATAGAGAGCCTGGTAGTAATTTCTTGCTTCCCAAGGCTTTTACACTATTATTCTTTACTCTACTCAAAAGATAATCTTGCTCTCGCAAGAGTCGGCCCTCTCTCTGTTTTTCCACGCCTCCTGAGTTCTCTCTCAAGCTGACTAGGGCGATCTTTCAACGTCTCTTCCCTTCTCTCGCTCCGCTTTCTAAGTATAAGAAAACTATGAACAAGGCTACTTCTATCTAAGGGGAAAATTATCGAACTGAAGCAACCCTTCACTGAAGGTGGCCTTCGGTATTTATAGAGCTTCGGGGTGAAAGGCTTCTTCTCTTTTATGATTGCATTGATGGGATGACATTAATTCTCTATCTGATACACCAAATATTTGTCACCGAAAAGTTGAGTGTACTTGCTACAGTAGATTGTTAACGGCTTGTTAACTTAATTCGGAATCGACAGTCATCAACTTTTTATCCCATCGTGATTTATTACACTTTTCACCCAGATGTGTCAGCTCTATGCTGCAACATTCTTGAGTAGATATTCGTGAGCGCAAATGATCGCATAGCCTTGCGTCAACGCAATCTCTTAATGCGCTCGGCCGTAGATTTCTTTGGATAGCATTTTCCGCCTTGCGTCAACGAATTTTCTGCACAAAATACATAAGTTAGCTGTTTTCATGCGATGGACACATGCAATCGTAACGCTGTGAACTTAATGCTTTTGAACGCAATATTGTATATTTTTATCATCGCAACCCTACATTGTCTTATAACTTTGTGCTGTAATAACATGCATTTCTGCCCGTTATCACACTCCCAAATTTAAACAATGCTTGTCCTCAAGCATAAGCTAAATATTTCCTTTAGAAAGTCGACCGCCTTCTCTTTCCTAGATTTCTCAAGGATGCCTTATTCAAATCCTATGCACTAGAATCTCCTTAATTTTTATCCGAGTCTCTTCTTAAAATATTTCTAAAATTTAGTGACCGCAAGTTTAACCTTCAAAAAGACTTTACCAGATTCCAGGGCATCGCATGATTTATTTCATAAAAAAACTTTTTCAATGGGGTATTTTCAAATGATTTTTATCCACATATATATATATATATATATATATCCAAGCACCATCCAAATCAACGCACGTAGCTGCATCATAAGCAATAACCATTTGTAAGCAGCCATAGTAAAGAAACTGACAGTCCTTAATTTGATATGCATATAACGAATTTTGTATAGAGACTCGAGTTAACTACTGGTTTNCCATGCGCTGATCCAACTGCCTAGCCTTCATTTTGGCTTGTCCCCACGTGTGTCATGCGGACATCCAATTACGAGCAAGGTGCTCTTTCTTAGTCTAAACTCATGCCTATTTGGCAACGGAGTTGCGATCATTTATTTATGCATTGATCACGATTCCTACCAACATTTTGGCTTGCCCCCACGGGTGTCATGCGGACATCCAACTACGAGTAGGATCCGATCGCAACGTTATGATTTTTTTTAAGCAAAAAATAGCAAGGTCGAAAAATGAAGGTCAAAAAATGAATACCGCACCCCAATATTTAAAATGTGGCAGTGTCCTCATTGCTAAAAGGTTGAAAAAAGTCATGTGATGCTCTTAAGAAGTTTAGTAAAAAGTCAGTTTGAAAGAAAGTTAGCAGACCACTAACTTCTAGAAGTATTTCATGAGGTGACTGTCCTAAAATTAAATTGACTTTAGCATATATGAAAAAAATATAGGCATGTGTTTCATCATTGAAATCATAATTAGCAAAGAGAAATAATGTGGTGACTTACTAAATTAATCAGTGTTAAATGATTGTGCCAACCAAAGAGGATGCGGTGATAAAATTTTCAAAATTAAAATGCGATGCGATAGTGCAAAATTTGGAATAAAGTCAAGGAAAGATACAACCCCCAAATTTGCGTTGTCGCCCGCATTATTTGTGGACACATCCTGCTTTACGGCGGTCTTCCTTATTTTGATTACGGTGACGAAATAAAGTAGTTGCCTCTTTGTGTAGCGCCTCTGCAACCGTTCACCTCGATCGTTGCAAAAAATACATTGAGATGGTAAAATAATAATAAACGAAGTTAATAAAATCGTTTACTATGATCGTTCAACATGATCGCATTCTTTTCCCCTTTTTTTCTAGATATGATATAAGAACAAATTGATGATAACAGTTAAAAAAAGAGGTAATGAAAGTTCATGAAGCATTGATATAAAAAAGATATTCCGAAAGGATTGCGTCCCTGATGAGTTTGAGTCACATAGTAACACAGAGACTATTTATTCCAGGCTGGACTCATCTCATTTCCTCAACCTCTTGAGGTGTCTTAGGACATTGTTCCTTAGACAATGTAACTTTGTGCCTGAGATAGTGCTAACATTTTGTTCTTTCGATCCCGATAGATTTGAATCCCAAGAACAAATTGAGCCTCTCCCAAATATTTCATTTGGAATTGGGTTGCTAGCCAGTTCTTAAATGAAGTCAATAAGTCTACGTCATTCCCAATGAGTAGGATATCGTCTACATATAACACTAGAAAAACTAATGAACTGTTGATGATTTTCTTGTAGACACAAGGCTCAACAACATTTTGGTCAAAGCCATAAGATTTGATCGTAGTATCAAACCTTATGTTCCAAGATCGAGATGCCTGTTTCAGTCCATAAATGGACCGATTCAGCTTGCAAACCTTTTGCTCTTGACCTTGGGCTATGAATCCCTAAGACTGCACCATATAAATGGTCTCCTCAAGATTATCATTCAGAAAAGCAGTTTTGACATTCATTTGTCATAGCTCATAGTCATAATATGAGGCAATGGATAGAAGGATGCAGTTATGAATCCCTAACACAGGGACTGTTTATTCCAGGCTGGACTCTTTATGTCCACGGCGACTTTTTCTTCTTTTCTCGGTCCTCTGGATCTTGACTGCCTTAATCCGAAGCTTTTCCTTGTTGACGCTCATTACTATTTCCCCTTTGCGCACATCAATTTGGGTGCGACCGATTGATAGGAATGGTCGTCCCAATATGATGGGCGCATCTTCATCTGCTTTATAATCCAAAATGATGAAGTCTGCTGGCAAGATGAATTTGTCAATTGAGATTGTGGCATCTTTCAACTCTCCCTCAGGATGTATTCAGGATTTGTCCGTGAGTAGGAGAGAATCTGTCGTGGGCATGAGTTTGCCCATATTCAATCGGCTGAAGATTGATAGCGGCATTACGTTTATACTCGCCCCGAGATCGCATAGTGCTTGGCCACTATAGACCTCTCCAATGGAGCATGGTATCGTTAAGATTCTTGGGTCGCACATTTTTGGTGGGATCATAGCATTTTGCGTTACTGCCACTGTCGCGACCTTTTCTTCATCATTATGTTTCTTTTTCAATCTTTGCGGGAATGGTGGTAGCTGGACTTCTTCTATCTCATGTTCTAGAGGATTGTGGGTGGACGCAACTTCTGGGTTCATCTTCTCGGGCTCTTCTGAATTATAAGTCAACGGGTTCTCGATTGTTACCGCATTCAAGTTGGTCGTGATGGGTTCCTCCCCTACTTCCGCAATCATTTTTTCGCTTAGCAAGGAGACTGCTAAGCATTGTTCCTTTCCCGTACCCCCAGAGTTGAGAGGGAGCTCAGTTGAGCTCGACAACGATCCTTGTGGTCCATTTTTTAGTTCGCCCGCAATCTGTCCTAGCTGAATTTCAAGATTTCTGATGGATGTTACTTGATTCTGAAGCACTGATTCGTTCTTCTCAATATACTACTTCAACAAGCTCTCTAAGGATGAAGATTGCAGTGCCTGCAGGTTTGGTTATGCGTTTGACCATTGGTTCGCGGGAAAAATCCGGGTGGCCCTTCTTTTTGCGCCACTGGTTGAAAACTTTGTTGTTGATTTTTCCACACGAAATTGGGGTGGTTTCTCCACCCGGGATTGTGCGTATCAGAATAAAGGTTGTTCTTTATGAAGCATACAGACTTCGAATTTCTTGGGCATTTTGTCATCGGGTGTGCTTCTCCACAGATGACACAACTTGTGGTCGCTTGGTCAATTGCGTTGACTTGCCCTTTTTGCGCTCCTGTGCTATTTATTGCGATGCCTTGTATCAAACTCATCATCGCAGTCATTTAGTTCTGAAAGGATGCGATGGCCCCGTTGTTCGCGTCACTATCTTTAATTCTTAATTTTTGATCGCTTTCTCTCCAGTCCTCGTGATTTTTTGAAATATGATCAAGGATATTATTTGCCTCCTTATAAGTTTTGTCTAGCAAACCTCCAGCTGCTGCCGCATTTGGAGCCATTTGCGATGTCGGGTTTAATCCTTGGTAGAAAATCACCATCTGTAAGCAGTCTGGTAAGTCGTTATGTGGGCAATCTCTTACCAGCCTCTTAAACCTCGCCCAAGCGTTGCTGAGCGATTCGTCAATATCCTGTTCGAAATTGGTTATCAACTTCCTTCTTCTGGCATTCTCCGTTGGAGGGAAGTATTTCTTCATAAACTTCTCTACTACTTTCTCCCATGAGGTAATCTCCCCCGGTTCGAGAGAGTACACCCATTTTTATGCCTGGTCATACAACAAAAATGGAAATAAAGTTAGTCGAACTTCCTTGGTGGAGATTTTCAGGAACACAAAAGTGTTGTGGATCTCTATGAAACTTCGGAGGTGGGCATACGGGTCCTCGCCATGCCTTCCACCAAACTGTCCGGCAGTTTGGATCATCTGCAGCATCACCGGTTTCATTTCGAATCTCGATCCATCAAGAGTGGGCCTCATGATCCCTGGGGAGAAATCGTAGAGGTTGGGCGATGCATAGTCTCGAATGGGCCTATTGCAGTCGTTTGCCAATAGAATGGGATTCGCCATGACATTATTTTCATTTGGTGCTCCGTTTCTAGGTTGTTCCGCCATGTTATCTTTCGCTTGTTGTTGTTGGCGGCGGCTATCTCTCAATCTTCGTCGGAACGTTTTTTCAGTCTCTGGGTCGTAATGCGCCAGAGATTGAAAGCTACAAAGAAAATCAGAAAATTACCGTTAGCACACTGTATTGCTGAAGTCCCCGGCATGCCAAAAACTTGATGCGTTATTTTATGCGATGAAATAATGGTAGGGGTTGTGGTGATGGAAAATGCATTGTGCAAACAAGTTTTCTCAACATGACCCAAGTATAAATCCTACTGAGTTTCCTGATAAGCCCAGGGTCGAACTCAGGGACTAAGGAAAACAATATGCGGTGATAATTTCGAGATCACTTTGCGGTAACAAATAAATCAAAGAGGTTGTTGGTTTGTTGTTTACAGTATAAAATGTATGTGGCGGATTTGAGAAAAGAGTTAATAATATGGAAGATGCGATGAATATGTAGGGGAATGGATTGAGAAGGGGTTTAGCTAACATTTCCTAGGATTGCGTTCATGTTATGCGATCATGCTACACACATACAATAGCAAATCATCTCTCAATGCAAATTCTACGGCTTCTAGTTCTAGAACGCATGCGATATATGTGATGATGTCTATAGGACTTACACATAAGCCTCTACTCTTGTCTATGCGATGACGATTGACACACACACATACAAGGCGACCGCATAATACCATAACCTATCTCTAGGGTTCATCCGATGCATGTTGACAAACAGAGCTTATCTCTAAGTCTCTATATCTTACTTATGCAGATCTAATCTTGCTCTCTCGAGTCTAGATTCTAACCTAGCTCTCTCAAGTCTTAGGTTCTTTCTTTAGACTCTCTCTCGAGTAGCTCTAAAAGGGTGATGGACGCAAAATAAGACAAGATGATCGCATGCGATGAAAATCCTAGGTCATGTTAGCTAAGTACTTCTCAACCCATTCGATAGATTTAGCTACTCGTGTGTGTTTTAAAGAGAGTGAACAGATGTAGACAAGCAAGTTCCATTTTATAGATATATAATCGAAATACATAATGAAAATGCGGAATAAGAATAGAGAGCCTGGTATCAATTTCTTGATTTCCAAGGCTTTTACACTGTTCTTCTCTACTCTGCTTAAAAGATAATCTTGCTCTCGCAAGAGTCGGCCCTCTCTGTGTTTTTCCACGCCTCCTGGGTTCTCTCTCGAGCTGACCAGGGCGATCTTCTGGTGTCTCTACCCTTCTCTTGCTCCGCCTTCTAAGTATAAAAAAGCTATGAACAAGGCTACTTCTATCTAAGGGGAAAATTATCGAACTGAACCAACCCTTCACTGAAGGTGGCCTTTGGTATTTATAGAGCTTCGGGGTGAAAGGCTTCTTCTCTCTTATGATTGCACTGATGGTATGACATTAATTCTCTGTTTGATGCACCGAATATTTGTCACCGAAAAGTTGAGTGCACTTGCTACAGTAGATCGTTAACGGCTTGTCAACTTAATTCAGAATCGACAGTCATCAGCTTTCTGTCTCATTGTGATTTATTATGCTTTTCACCCCGATGCGCCTACTATGATATGCCGGCTCTATGCGGCAACCTTCTTAAGCAGATATTCGCGAGCGCAAATGATCGCATAGCCTTGGTCAATGCAATCTTTTAATGCGCTTGGCCGTTGATTTCTTTGGATCGTATTTTCCGCCTTGCGTCAACACATTTTCTGCACAAAAATACATAAGTTAACATTATTCATGCGATGGATGCATGCAATCGCAATGTTGTGAACTTAATGCTTTTGGACGCAATATCGTATATTTTTATCATCGCATCCCTGCATTGTTTTATAACTTTGCGCTGTAATAACGTGCATTTCTGCTCGTTATCAAAGGTGCAGACTTTGTTCTAAAGGTCAAACCTTTATAGAACTTCTTGGAAGATGAGGCAACATTTATCTCACCAACCTTCTTCTCCTTGCTTTTCAACAAAGATTGGAAAGTCTGCAACACATTCAGTAGAGTTGTAAGGTTGTAATCAACCCCGGTCACAATAGCATTGCTTACGAAACGAAGGAAGCCTTTTGGTAATGACTCCATAATTATGCTAACTTGGCTGGCCTCATCGATGCTCGACCCGTTCATCTCTGCCACGTTGAAGTGGACCATCATATTGAGAACATGTTCTCGAACAGATGTTCCCTCCTTCATTCGTGAGTTGAAGATGTACTTCAGAGCATCGTGCCTGGGTTGCACGGATGGTTAACAGAACATTCCCCTCAGGGACTCCATGATCTTGCGTGCAGTGATTATGGGCTCATGCTTCTTGGCCAAAACATCGTTAAGGCTGGCCAAGGTATACACTCGGCCTTCTCGTTCGCCCATATCCAGCACTTGTATGCATCTCAAACATTTCGAGCTGCGTTGGCAGGTTGAATAGGAGGACAATCCTCCATAAGGATGAACCTTAAGTCATCGATGATTAGTATCGTATTAATGGTATTTTTCCAACTAGCGTAATTCTCGCCAGTTAGTTTATCGACGGGTAATAATGCAAGAGTAGCGATAGCCATAATTATATTGCTGAAAAATTGAACAAACTTAATAAGTCTACTTGAATTAAACCACTTTTAACACCAACTAAGTTTTAGCAAAATAGTTCAATTATACTCTAAGTGACATCTATTTTGCAATGATGCTCCAGTGAGGCAGGACAAAAGTCACCGTAGGGTGATCAAGTGCCCTTTCACTAGAATGAGACAATCTTAACCATTAGACAAAAACAACTCATTGTAACTGAATCTAACAATCACCATTGTTCGGTCTATAATTTGTTAACATCCTTAACAATTCTGTGTAAATGTGACCCCTCATTTTAGGCCCTAGAGTCCTACCCTAATGCACCAACCGTAGAGAAAAGCAGATTAGGACAAGAGACTAAAGCAACTCTATCCATTTCTGGAGATCAGTTAAAGAGTTGAGCAAAAACAACCATCCTTTAAGGGGACACTCCTAGGGTGCCTCGAGGCGATGCACTAAGACTTTATCCAACCTAATGAGAAGATCGAGGGATATGTTGTCACACGTCTGCTCCCACTTACTATAAACATTCTCTCCATTCACCTTGGTATTGACCTACCCAAATGCTATCCTTTAGGGGGACACTCCCAGAGTGCCTCGAGGCCAAGGATAGATCTCACGGTGTGAAATTTTTAGGGAGAAACGTGTAGAGGTAAATTAAAGTATCATATACCCCAATTACCTCCCACTGAATATTCTACCTAGGGATTCATTAACTTAGAAAATTCGACTACTGATTTTAACTAAGTGATTGTTTAATTTGCTAAAAAACAACACTTGCTTTTGATGATTAAACAAGTTTGATTCAATTCTTATTAAACACTTTAACAGACTTTAATGAAATTTGCATGCATGTAACAAATCTATCTAATTCGCATTTCCAGGTAGGTTCCCAGGTAGGGATGCGACGTTTCCATCAACTTAAGTACCCCAGCCTAGCTAAAACCAACCTTAGCCAAAAGGTCCCTTATAAATACGTTTGTTACATATTTAATCTTTTATTAGTCAATTTAATCCTATTAAACCGAATCAAAAGATTAAACTTAGGTTTTTAATCTTATTAAAAACGTGCTCTTAGGTCTATCTCAATCAAATTTTAAAACATGATTAAAGCGTAAGTTTCATGCAACTCTTTCTTATTGATTTTAATTCTAAATTCATTAATTACAACTATTATAAAGAATGAAACAATTAAAACCATTCACATTACTAAGTTAAATATTCACAAGGTATTTATAACTTTTATAAATAAACCTAAGTGTCATGCTTCATGCAATGTTCATTCATTATAATAAAGTTGATGCATGGATATGTTTTGATGCATGCATATATTATAACTCTTAAATTATATGATGTATGAGTATGCTTTAATGTAATTTAATCATGCAAACTACTATATTATAACACTTAATATATAAAGATGATGTATGAATTAAATGCATAACCTATGGTGGGTTTTAATACTATATGACATACATTATGGCATATAATCTAAACATACATCACATGCACATTTAATAAAAGTTGATGGACCAGGATAACTTGTCTCAAAACCAAAATTAAAAGCTAAGCTATTACAAAAGAATCGAGTCAACCGGTTCGAACAGGTGAACCAGGTCTTGAACCGCCCGCCTTGAAGCCTCGTCACTTGATCGTTTAGTAAATCCTTCTGATCGTCGAGTAATGCACATCGAGTATAAACAATCGTGTAACGATGATCGCGTGGCTAAGGACTATGCGATGAGCATGAAAGTCCACGCGATCGTGTAGCGCGCTTCGAGTAACGTATGCCATGTGATCGTGTAGCTAACGACTATGCGATGAGTATGATAGTCTACACAATCGAGTAGTAAGCACCAAGTATTATATACCAAGTGATCCTGTAGCTACTGATTATGCGATGAGCATGATAGCCTACACAATCGTTTAGCGCGCATGCCTTGCGTTGATTATCAAATACTCTACGATCGTTTACCCCCGAGCATCTACATGATCATGTAGCCAATGCAACACGATTGAGTAAACTCTTTACTCAATCGTGTAGCATTAGCTATGCGATAGTTTAGCAAATAATACACGATCGAGTAGAACATTACTACACAATCGCATAGCCAAGTCTAAACGATCGTCTAGCTTGAGTTAAACGATGCGACCATCGATTCGTCTTCTCCCTCGAAGTGAACAACAACTCCTTGCGTCTGAAGCTTTTTCATGAATGACTCAAAAACAAAATTGAATACAGGCTCGATTGCAAGTTAACATGCACAAAAACGCAAGGCCCCTTACAAATTAACTTTTGTAAAAGTAAAGAAAACTTAAAACAAAGACAATTGTCTCAAAACATCCCGAAACATCCATACAACGTCCACAAAACACTTAACACTTAAATGCATTGCAGAATGTTAAAACCCACCAAGACTATAAATGAAATTCAATACAGCAATGGAATTTGGAAATGAACAACTTGGCTCTAATACCAATTGAAGGAACTCTAATTATAGAGGACCTTTGAGCGGAAGCGGATCGTCCAAACTCCATTGTGAAAAAACTCATACAATTGCAGTCATACTAAACAGATTACGCATTAAATCATAAACTACAACATGCTTTGAGTTAAATATAAAGGATGAGAGACTTTACATTTGAAGAACTCTTCTTCAAGATAATCCCTCGATCAAACACGAATTCAGCAAGCAACAACTGGATCTCTCTCGAACACCAGCAAGTAAAAACTCAATCCTCGAACAACCAGACACAACCACAAGATTACCTTAGTATTCTCGATGTGAGAATCCAGGAGTGGTGGGCTCTGACTTATTTTGGTTTGAGGAAAGATTTAGAGTGGAGGAGGAGACGATCGAGTAAACAATAACACTGTCGTGTAGAAGATGAAGTCTATCGTATAGACTCGATACGAGTCATTTAGATAAGAACACTATCGTATAGTCTCTCGATGTTATTGCGTAGTCACTCGATAGTTGGTAATGTGAGATGTTTTTCGTAGAATAATTAAAAGACCAATTTTTCATGTTTATTCCACTTTCCCATAAAACCGTGCAACTACCCACTAAGGGTGGTTATTGTGAAAAAGATTTTTAATTATCAAATAATTAATAAATATAAATAAATATGATAACTAACTTATCATATTATACTTATAACCTATAGTTTTAATATGGCATCATATACAATATATAAACCATAGTTCTTTTTCCTTTAGTTGATGACATTTAATATAAATCATATTTATATTAAATTTAATAACTATAAATCTTATTCATAGAATTTATATTTGAATCATATTCAAATATTAGTTCCTCCAATCATAACAATAATGTATCAAATACATTATATCAATTATATCATATGTAATTGAATTAATTTAATTATATCATATATAATCCAATTTCTTCTTATTAATTTGAACATTTCAAATTAACCCAAAAACTTATTCTCAACTTGAATCCATTGAGCTACCAAGGGGACCTTATGGACCTGTAACTTGAAGCTTCAACGGTACGTAAATAACAGACTAAACTCTTTAATCACATTATCCACCATCCGTTAACTATCAGGCACTTCATTAAAGACCGACAGCTACACTCTTCACACTACAGTTATATTTTTGTATCCATTGGATATAACCAATCAACAGTATGATGACCATTCATAAACCGCTCATAAGTACAGTTGGACCAAATTATCCTTTTGCCCCTGTAGTTATAACTAACTCCTTAAGTACCACTGATTCCTCTAATGGACAATAGATCATAGTCCCACTATGAATAAACCCCTCTCCTGCCAAGAGAGGGTGTGGTGCCACATTGTCCAAGACCTGGAATTAGCCCTTGAGGGAGTAATTTATCTACTTACCCCTGCTTCGTGGAAGGAGTGAATTCCATCTTGTGTAGCTGAGTTCCCAACTCCCTAATCAGACGAATCCTCAAAATGGTAGGCTTGTTGAGTCGACGATTTGGCTACTCTCACTCGTGCAAATCAAAGAACCGTCCTCATAGGTAGGAGTTCACAACTCACTCAGGATTAAGGTCATGTTACCTAAGGTTAACCTAGTGAAATGAAAGTCTCAATTATGAACGACGTTATATAACTAGACTAAACATTTCATGGTCCTATCTTATACAAACTCTTTTGTATAGAATATCCCCGCTTGCATGTCTAATATATGAATGATCAGGATCAGATTATTTGTAGCACTTTACAACATTCTTAACACCTACAAAGCTGGCCATACTCGTAGTGTCACCAGGATAAGGTATCCAGCCTCATCCATATATTACAGACCATTTAGGTTATAACTTAAAACACGGTCCACTTGTATGTCTCCACATACATGTTTAAGTTACAACGATAACCATGGATCTTAGTTTATTGGTTTGTGGTTAATGCAACTAAAATATCAAATATTTCATAGACAATGTGAATAAAATATCATATATTATAAATCACAAAATATTTGTTCATACAAGTGTTTACAAACTATAGGACCCTACAAGATTTAGAGCATCAACCCCAACATATGATCGAGTATACACGTGTTGATTGCAACCGTAGCGAGTGACCATGGAGCTGGGTATCGAGTGACTGTGCATCGAGGAACGTGTGACAAACCATAGAGGATCAAGTAAATTCGTATTGACAGGCACGAGGGGTACATCTCATCGGTGAATCAGTAAAATCACATGCTTATGAGCAGAAGGCAAATTTCATTACTTTCTCTACAGGAAGCCATTTTCCATTTGGGCCTCCCAAATGATGCCATTCGTACAAAACAAACCCTAAAAAGAGCCCTATAAAATAATTGCAAATTGTTTATTATAAAATGAAGTGGATACAAAAAATGAAAAATTATAGCATTTAAATTACATAACATAACACAATAAAATTAAATATAAGAATACAAAAAGGATAACAGTAAACATAACACAACATAATGAAAAAGAATGAAGAAAAAAACTCTACAAATTGATAGAGCTTGAGTGAAAATGAGAGAAATATTAAGGGGTTGTTTGAGGTGCTGATATAATATAGGATGTCTGAAATTCTGATGTATGGGGAGTTTTGATATCTGGAGAGTTCTAATGTATGTGTTTGGGTGTGCAGTGTTGTTATGTCTGAGTTCATATGTCTGTGATTGGATGTACATAGTTATTATGTCTGAATTCACATGTTTGTGTTTGGGTGTACAAAGTTCATATGTCAGTGCTATCTAATTTAATATTTGTACTCTAGAATAATTTGTCTGTATGAATCCTATATTTTTTTTAAAAAAATCTTATAATCTAATTATTGTATCCATCCTATTTGGAATAAAACATTGATTGCATTTTTTTATTCTTTCTAATTTCAAGATATGGTATACAATTCAATTTTATATTATTCATTCCAAACTTCTCATTAAAGAAAGCCAAATGGTTTTACAAAATAATGTTAATTTAGACCGGATATGAAATTCATTAAATTCATCCCACTGATAAAAAAACAAAAAAAAATAGACTGGTATGAAATTCATTAAATTCATTCTCCTCAAAAGATTTTACATAATTTGATAGCATTACACATGACCATTTTACAACTTGCTTAGAAAAAAATCCATCCATCATAGGTAAATAAACTCAAATTCAATTAATAAATTGGTTGAGTCCTTAATGAAGTGGTTGAATGGGTAGTAGAATACGCAAGTAAAATAAAATCAGTAAACAATCAAAATAGTCATTAATATAATCAACAAACAATCAGGACAGTCATTATTAAAGTTGGTGGACAATTTAAAAAATGAAGTAACTAATAATGCATAATATTGAAAACGTGTAAAAAACTAATAAATAGGACTAACATAGTTCAAGATTCACTGGAACATTAGAATTAGAACACATAACAATATTTAAAACGAAACAATAGGTTGCATGTTTAGAAAAATTTGACATTAAACATGGCTGGAGAAGGCATAAAATTGAAAACGAAAATTTGAAATTAGACATGGCTGGAAAATCAAAACATGACAGGATTAAGAATGAAATTGAAAATTTGAAGAGAAAGACATAACAAAACACAATATTAAAAACAAAACAAGAAACAGTCTCATCAATAGGTTTCATGTTTAGAAAAATTAAACATAGTTGGTATTAAATATAAAACTGATTAATTAGATGCTAGTTATACCATTCTGTTATGGCTTTTATGATCTTTTTACATTATTATATGATGTATAAATATATCTTCATCAAGGAATAAAAAGCATCGAGTTCAATTCTGCTATGAATGAGTATGAACAAATATGATCGAGTATGATCAAGTATGAACGATCGAATATGATCGAGCATGATCGAGTATGATCAAGCATGATCGAATATGAACAATCAAGTATGATCGAATATGTTCAAGCGTGATCGAATATGAACGATCAAGTATGATCAAATATGTTCATAAGTATATTCAAGCATGATCGAGTATGAACAAATACGATCGAGTATGATCGAGGATGATCAAGTATGAACGATCGAGTATGATCAAATATGATTGAGTATGAACAAAACATGGAGGAAAATGAAATGGTGAAATACGAAACACAAAAGAAAAATGAACCCACAAACAATTTAAATTGGTGAGATAAGATAATAAATCCCCAAACACTGAGATGATATACCAATTCATGTTATACCTCTCATGTTGGACCCCCAAATAGCCCTTAAAAACTTGTAATTTGAAAGTGGTATGGAAAAAATGATTTGATAGAAGTATTTATCGGATAAATTATGAATTTTTTCAATTTTGGTTTTTTAAAAATAAAAACTTTGAATGATAAAAGAAACAAAAACTCCTATCAATGATGTAAAAGTTAATGAAGTTAAGAAAAAATATCCAATTTAAGAGAAAAAACAGCATAGGTAATTGCAAAAACATAAAACAAAAACAAAACAAAAATGGGAAGATAGAAAAAACCTCAATTTCAATGAAAATATAGAAATTCTGAGATATTTGACAAAATCGGGAGAAAATCACTCCATGTCAAGTTCAAGCCTATCGAAATTTGAATTGAAATTTCAAGATTTTGACCGAAGTTTTCCACTATGCAGGCAATTAGGCGTGCACAATCATTATTTACTTGAAAACAGTGAGCAATATTTTATTGATTTTTTTTTCTTAATTTTAGTAATGTACTTTCAGTAAATATTACAGTTAGTCCCTCAAGATTGGCTAAGTAATAGCAATAATTATTATAATACCGAAACACCCTCCAAGCATCATTCAAAGTTGAGACAACCTCCTCAAACAAGACAAAAACATGTGAAATGGAGTGGGATAATTTGAAATAAATATTACCTCAAAAGAAAAAAATTAATTTTAAAAAAACTGTGGAATGGCGACAATGTCTCCTTAATCTGAGAGAATAAACTAAAAATTTGGCCAAACAGGGGAATGAAGTATCAATTATTGGTACAGAAGTATTCAATGAAAAGCAGAACAGAAGCATGTAAAACATCAAACATGGAATGAAGTGAAAATCATGCAGTCCCTACGCCAGACAAAAGGCCGCTGTGCCGGAGCAGTGGTTCTGGAGAAGGTTCCCGCCCTCGAAATTCAACAAAAACCTACACCACAATGTATACCCTTCAGTTAGTCAATATTGACCACATCTCTAGCTTCCCTTTCTTCAACTGTGATGTATTAAAAATGTTTGTTACAATATATTGGATCAAAACTAAGACGAGTTTGTATCTAACATAGAAATATCAATGTTTGATTTAAAAAAAAACATATAAATATCAGTTCTGACAATTTCTGCCAAGTTTCTGCAATATTCCATTACTTCGTTAACGTTTCATCATCAACAAAACTTCGAAAGAGAGCAGAAAAAGATGGCAAACTTCAATAATGATTACTTGTACAGAAAATGAAATCTAACTGTCTAACCTCTAATGGAGCTTTTCCACCTCCAAGAGCAAGAATGGTTTCTCGGAATCTATGCCCAGTTTCCTTTACAGCCTATAGATGAATAGAAAAAATGAATAAATAGAGAGTATTTAAAGAAACAGATGCAAATAAACAGAAAAAGCGCTGTGCTTATGCCTTAAAAAAGCTAGGTATGCATGCGACGATTGAGGTAGACTCATTTGCTAGTTTAATCAGGCGTGCTACAAAATAGAGTCACATGGCAACCTCAAACTCTAAGACTATAGTAGATGTTGAAGTAAAGCCAATCTCAATGAAGACAAGCCCAGCGTAGATAGGATATTTGAGAAGTAAACATCAAATTCAAGAACACGGTCAATAGAAATGATAACCCCATTCCAACGTACCTTGATATCATTCAACCCAGCATCCTCAAACGCAGAAAAGGCATCAGCAGATAAAACCTCCGCCCACTGCAATACATAAGATTGTTAAGAGTAAGATTTAAAGGGAGAAAAATATCAGATTGGAGAAAAGAGTCCCACGCGTTCGAACACTTTACAGCAATATTAGAATAGATTGTAAAATTTGTCTTTTGTGATAAAGACAATGTATATAAAAACTTATCAAGTGTGCTTGCTTACACGAGAATCATGAAGCAATTGTGAAGCACTTGATCTTGCCAACAAATAAGTTAGCCACTCTTGAACTACGATTGTCCATATCACAATGGACTATTTGCAACCTTCACCCATGTGTCTGACCATATGATTTTAGAAAACATGGTCAAAGAAATTTTTTTGAATAACAATGAAAAACATTTTTGAGAAGCATGTGGCAAGCTTTAATATAAGATAAACAACAGCTTTAAAGGAATACAACTTAAGGTAGGAAGGATGACAACTAGTGGTACTCTTTCTAGTACATTCTAAGAAAAGTTCATCTGCAAAATTATAATTAATGATACGGGTTCTTTTTCCATATAATGAGGGAATCTTGTGTTAGAATAGAAGCAAAAGTAACTTCTCTAGAAGTTGAACACCTTCTAGTAATGGGGAACAAGGGTCCGATTGGGATTTCCTTTTCGGATTGCAGTAAATATTGAATCAACTTAGTAAGGGCTCTTCTCCCCACCTTTGAGTCGTCTGACTTGCATGGAGCAAAAGAATTTGGAAACGTTGATCTCTTCTTTAAAGAATGAGATAAATCGATGTCGGTTAATGGTGTGAAAACATATTTTAACGTCGAATTTCAAAAACCAGCGAGGTTCCCCACTTTTTTTTTTCCCTCCCAAGGGTTGTACTTGTCTATTTGACTACCGTTATAAACCAGGGAGCTGTGGAGAAGTTCTCAATTTTCTAGAACAATAAAGCAGTTAAAATATTTTTGGATAAACTACTTTGGGAGTTATTCTTTGTTTCTCCAATAATTTGTTCTCACGAATAGCCAGTTCTTTAAAGCAACTAAAGTTGTTCTCAAACATCCGTGAGTTACACAATCATCAATATTTAAAGTTAAGTTATTCCATCATAATAAATATCTTAGAAAACAAATAGCCAATACAGAATATTGCTTTGCAACATGACCAAGTCAAAAAAGAATGATCATGGCTCGTTAAAAAATGAATACCTTGTAACTGTAGTATCCTGCAGCATATCCACCTAAAGGAAAGACCAACAAAAGTTATGACTAGTTTATAATATGGAACAAATGGAATGGAGGAGTTTTCATATCAAATATTTGATAAATGTTTGAAAACGAACCTGCAAAAATATGGCTGAAACTACATAGGAATTTATCATCTGCTAAAGGAGGTATCACTTGTGTTTGTTTGCACACTCTTTGGTCAACCGCATAGATTAACTCTGGCTCGCCAGGAACATATTTAGTGTGAAGCTCCAAATCAACACTTGCGAACCTAAGCTACAAATTACAATAGCCAGCAAGAGAATTAAATCCTTTTCTTTGGCTGCCCCATCCATAAGTGCACGCAATTGTCAAATGAGTATCTTTTCCTTATCTGATATGAAGCCTATAATAATAATAATAATAATAATAGAAGTGTACCTCCCCCACCAAGAAAGGCAGGGTTACCATAAATTTTCTAATCTGTGTATAGAAAAGTCGAATAATGATAATTAAAAAACAATAAACTCCCTCTAAAAGTGTGTTCAAAATAAAAGCTTCTCTTTTTTTTTTTAAGTCATTATAATTATTAATGTTGAAATTGTATTTTAGCCCTCAGGGCATTTTGGTCTTTTATGTGGTGTCTACAGTCTAGGGTTTCTTACTGTTTGGTTATTTATACAAGTCCCTGTAATGTGTACTGAGTATCTGAATTAAAATAAAAACTCTTATCGTAGTTTTTTTCTCCCTGGTCTAGGATTTTCCATGTAACTCTGGTGTTTTTTTCTTTTCTACCCTAACTTTTCAAGAATTACCACTAAGTAGAGTTCCAAATGGACTACTTAATGGTAGACTACCTTTTGTGGAATTTAATTGGGTACAACTTGCACAAGTGGAAGCATGGGGCAGATCTGGTGGTATGCTAATTTTGTGGGATGAATCTGAAGTCCAGGTTGTGGAATTTATAAAGGGGGGTTATTCTTTGTCTATTGAAGTTTCAGTTCTTCAAAAAAAAAAAAAAAAAGAGCTTTGTTAGATTACCAATGTATTTGATCCAAATGATTACTGTGAAAGGGATTTCTGATGGGAAGAACCGAAATCTTTATTTCTTTAAATCGGAGATCCTTGGTATGTTGGAGGAGTTTTTAATATTACTTGATGGATTCAAGTTCAACAACCAAGAAGAAATAGGACACGTGGGAGTGGAAGTGGAAATGAGCCTCACATGGTGGATTTATCAGGGAAAGAATGCAAACAGCAGCTATTTGTAGGTTGTTTTTGCCTCTCCACCAGTCGTTTCAATTTTGGCTGGAATTCGAGCTGTAACTGGACCTTTCAAATGTCTTCTCATTGTGAAGATTTATAATGGTGACCGTTTAAACTAATTCAACAAGGCTTTATTAAAGAGGATGCATTTGAGGCAGCCGCCAAAGCAGTGATCATTATCAAGGACACATTAATTGAATGGGATAGCAAAGAGGGCATTGGTGTTTGTGAGAAAACAATCTTCAGGGTGCAACAAGCTATTCTTGAGGACTTGAACTGTGAAAGCCTTCCTTGCTAAAATTTGGTTCAAGAGAAACCAGAGTTTTCTTTTTTTTTTTTTTTTTCAAGAAAAGTAATTGATTGGGTTGTTTGCTTCGAAGTTGCTCGGATATCGTCTCCACTTGGCGTTCTCTCTAAGTTCTCTGATGACTTTTCCATCCAAGGTTTATGCTTCTTTGGATTGATTGCATCTTTCTTTACAACATAGTCCTTTTGCTAAATGTATTTGTACTCATTGTTTTCCAACCTCTTAAAATAAATCACAAACCACGTGCCTCCAAACGGTTCTCTCTTTAATCACAAACCACTAAGAAGCATAGTAAAAGTTGTTATCACATTATAAGGAAAATTTGAAAATCAAAAGATGCCAAAAAAATCTGCAAGGTTGACTCTCAGGGGTGGGAGTAGGAGTTGAGAGGAAGTGGAGTTGATAATTCCGCTAATTGTTTGGCCCAAGAAGCTTGTGAGCCATACAACTAAAAACATCAACTCCATAACTTATTAACTCCTTACATTGTGAGCCCTACAACTAAACTCCCCAGACTAAACAACTCTACTTCTTACCCCAAACATCCCATTAAAGACTCTTGGCCTTTACAACAACTCCGAACTTCTATGAAAGAGCAGCTTATGTCCCTCCCAACTCCCAAATATCTAAGGAGGAATCATTACGGCAGCAGAAAGAACAAATGAGTGAATGAGGGTGGGTGATGAAATATTAGTTTCTTCTACTTTTGGAGAATGAATTTCTTATTATTTAATTAGATAAAAGATATATATATATAGGAGAATGAGAAACCCTAATCTAGGATATACAAAATTACAATAAAGGACAACTGTATATATTAGTTTAAATATATTTTATAACACCCCCTCAGGCTGGAGCAAATATGTCAATCATGCCCAACTGGTTGTATAAATAGCTTATTCTTGCTCCATTTATAGCTTTGGTAAATATATCTCCCAACTGTTCTCTAGTCTTCACATATCCTATAGATATTAACTCTTCTTGTATTTTCTCGCGAACAAAGTGACAATCCACTTCAATATGTTTAGTTCGTTCATGAAACACTGGATTGGATGCAATGTGAAGTGTAGTTTGATTATCACACCATAATTTAGCTGGCACGGTAACGCTGAAACCCATCTCAGATAAAAGTTGGTGTATCCATGTAACGTCCCAAAGTTTTTTTTTTTTTCTGTAGGAAGAAAAGTAGGGTTTTAAAAAAAAGTAGGGTTTTAAAAAAAAGCCTTGGGATGCGTGCAAAAAGACAAAAAAAAGTGTCTTTTTTTTTTTTTCTCTTTTCCTTCTTCTTCTTCTTCCTCCTCCAGCCGCCCCCTGCCATAGTCACCATTCTCCACCGTTCGTCCGCACCAGCGCCAGCTCTTCGTCGGTCGCCTCTCCGTTCATCGACAAGGTACGTAGCGAAGCCGTGCGCCGTCCGTTTCCGTTCGTCGATAGGGTAGCTCTTCGCCGCGTCGTTTGTTTCCGTTCATCGACTGGGTAGCTCTTCACCGCGCCGTTCATCGACAAGGTAGCTCCAGCCACGCAAGTTCCACCCGCGCGAGTCCCAGTCGTGCCGAGCGCCTTTTCTGCCTCTGTTCGTCCGCCGCACGTCAGTGTTCCATCGATAGTCGAAGCCCAACGCGCGTCAGAGCTCACCTCGTTCGTTTGCACACCAGAACAATGTCGGTTGTTGCCGATTCGCGGTTGGTTTCGCCTGATCCTACTGTTCGGGGTAAGTTCCGGTTCCCTTTTGGCAGCTCACTATCTTTTGGGGTTCTAGGGCCTAATTTGTGATTGGTTTCAGGAACGTGTCGGTGAAGGGAGTTCTCGAGCGGAGTCAGATCTTGTTTTGGGACAGTGCGTTACCCCGAGGTAAGTAGTTTACTGCTGGTTGCCCTAGGATGTTGTTAGGCCTGCTGAGAAATATTTTTATGTCATATGTGAAACTGTGATGAAATCTGAAACTGTGATGAAATCTGCTATGGGTTTTGTGCTGAATTTGATGTGTTGAGTTTGAAGTATTCTTACTGTGATGAATTTGGATTTAAGGATTAAAGAGATACTGTGATAAGGTTGAAGCATGGATATAATGTGTTAAGGCCTGATGTTTGAGTACTGATGTATGAGTTATGAGTAAGTACTGATGTATGAGTTATGAGTAGACTGTGAAATAGTCGATTGAAGTATGGGTGACGGTGTTAAAGTTTGATGTTGAGTCATGGCCTTAATTGCATGCTTATGTTTAATTATGTACTGGATGTTTGTAAGCTTATGTCCATATAAGATTTTAGTGACTGTTACTGTTAGTATACCATTGGGCCATGCACATCGCATGTGTGAGCCTTCGGGGCCACACCCTATGCTTATGTAGAGTGTCCTTTTTGGGATCACCACTTGTAATTATGCTGTGACCTTTGTGTCACTACTTATGAAAGCGTGTCTTCGGGTTCGCCCCTTATGCCTATGCCTATGCCTATGTTTATGATACCCTTGTGCATTTTTGGTCCAATGGATATACTAATAGATCACTGAGTGGGCCGCTTACTGAGTATATTTTTATACTCACCCTTTTCTCTCCCTATTTTTCAGATAAGAGTAATGACAGACTGGTGCATGACAAGAGAGATCCGTGACCTGGCCATTAGGACGATTCATTGCTTTCGTATATAGTATTGTGTTTTGAAATCTGGGTTAGGAGTTGGGCGTCTTTCACTTTTATGCAAAATATATCAATTTTATTATTTGACTACTTAATTTCAAACATTTGTTATAGTAGAAACTAGGGGTACCCCGACTGGTAAATTATTTTATTTTATTTTGCTTTAGTTTATTTATTATTATTTAATTATGTTTACCCATCCTTGCTCATTTGAGCATTATTAAATAAAATATTGGCTCTTAAATTTGATGATTTAAAAGAAATTGTACGATTGAGCCTATGCATGTATGAAGTAGCGTCCTAGAATGTTGTAGGAAACTAGGGTCGTTACAATCCACGCTATTTCACACCCGGATTGTGTCATAGCTCTATATTCTGACTCAACACTTGAATGAGAAATTACATTCTGTTTCTTACTTTTCTATGACATTAGGTTTCCTCCTACAAAAACACAATATCCAAAGGTTGATCTCCTATCCTCTCGAGATCCAGCCCAATCAGCATCTGAAAAACATTCAACCCTTGTATGACCATGATCTTTATATAAGATCCCACGTCCAGGTGTAGCTTTTAGACAACATAGAATTTGTTCTACTACAGCCCAATGATCCACTGTAGGAGAAGATATTAACTAACTCATATTACTCACACTGTTAAATAGTTCAACTTTCCAACTAATCTTCTATATCTCTCAAGGTCTTTAAATAATTCTCCTTCTCTAGCAAGTTGCACATTCAGTATCATCGGAGTACTACATATTTCTATTGTGACAGACAAATATCTTTCTTACTTCTCATTACTTCAATACCCAAAAAATACTTCAATTGTCCCAAATCTTTAATATGAAATTGACCCTGAAAAAAGTCTTGAGAGAAGATATACCTGATATATCATTTACAGTGATAACGATATCATCAACATACACAACAAGCAAAGTAATACCATTATTAGATCGTCGATAGAATACAGAATGATTAGAAGCACTTTTCTTCATACCAAAACATTCGAGTGCTTGACTAAACTTACCAAACCATGTATGAGGACTTTCTTTCAATCCATACAAAGATTTTTGAAGATGGAATATCGACACAAGAAGATTGATGAAGAATGTCATGGGCATCTAAATAAGACTTGAGTGCATGAGAGAAGTATTCCTTAGTATTATCGCTCCGTAGGATTTTAAGAGCACCACTAAACTGAGTTCGAATTTTAACATGAAAGTTAAGAAAATGAGAAAGTAACTCAGAACAACTTTCATTAAATATAACCACGTAACACGAGAATAGTCATCAACAAATGTAACAAAATATCTAAACCCTCTTTTGGACTCAATAAGACATGAACCCCAAACATCATAATCGACTAATTCAAAAGGAGCACTACCTCATTTATTGACTCGAGGATACAAACTCAAACGATGAAATTTAGCAAACTGACATGACTCACAATCTAAAGAAGACAAATGTTGAAGTTGTGGACGAAGACTCTTTAACACAGAGATAGATGGATGACCCAAACGACAATGCTTTTCAAAGGGAGACGATACGCTAGAGCATGTGATAGCTGTAGGTGTTTGTGGTTCAAAGACGTAAAGACCTCCAAATCGATAAAGAAATTGATTCAGTAAGATGGATGGTTCCTAATCCTAAAACAGGAGTGGAGGTTCCATCAGCTATAGTGATATTAGGTGAAGAGGTAGATGTACAAAGGTTAGAGAATAAACTGAGGTTACTTAACATATGATCTGTAGCGCCAAAGTCAATGACCGATTTTGACGTGGAGGAAAGAAGGCATTTAAAAATGTTACCTGTCTCTGCGATGGCCGTAATGGGAGTAGAAGATGATGCCCTCATTGTTGAAATTTAGCAAACTCCTCTACAGAAATCGTAATTTACTCGTCAAGATTATCAGGAGTAGAAGCGTCATATGCAGAGGGTGATGGCACCATCTGACTCTTATTCATCAATCTTCTGCATTCACGTTTCGTATGATCAGGTTTATGACAGTAATAGCAAACACCACCTCCTGGATTTGATCTTTGGTTATTGAAATGACCTTTGGAGCTATTTGATTCAACCCCCCCATTACGTCTGTAATCATTTGTGCGCCCAATCAAAGCACTTCTAGAATCAGATGACATAACTGCTTGTGTCTTCTCTGTACAAAGTATTCGAGTATAAGCTTCATCCAACGATGAGATATTTGAACTTGACAACACTGGATCTTTGGCCATCTCATATTTAGGTGCAAGACCTACTAAAAAACTCATGATAAACAACTTTTCACGTTGAGCCATTAGAACTTTTAGATCCGTGTTGATTGGCATCTAAGGCATTGAATTCTGTACATGTATTTTTAACCTCCATAAAGTAGCTTGTAAGAGATTTTTCTCCTTCATCAAGTTGATAGTCTTACAAACATCAAACACTATTAATATTCTTTTTCCCAGAATAAAGTAAATCCAAATATTCCAATAGTTCCTGGACTGATTCGCAATGATTTACTAGTTCAACGATTTCATGGTCAATAGAATTCTTGATTTGTAGAAGTATTCTTGAATCGTCCCGCCACCAAATTTTTTTATTAGCGTCAATCGGTGGCTCTTCCATGATATGATCATCCATCTCCATGTTCTTGATAAAATGGCGAACATTTGATCTCCATGAATAGTAGTTGAATCCATTCAACTTGTGTTCAGTTACTTTTGATACCATAGGAACCATCTCAAACATGACTACTGGTTTCTTATCCGCCATTACCTCAAAAAAATAAACACCGAACAGAAGAGAATCAAACCCTGATTTATCGAAGAGATGTCTTTAAAACAGTGAGTATATAGCCCAAACAAAAAAGAAGAGTCAACAAAACCAAGGAAACGAAAACGAACCGAAACAGGTGGCGCACGCGCCCACACGCGCCGACGCGTGGATCGACGACAAAAGGGAAAAAGTGGCATGTGAGCTCACACGCTGGTCAAATGGAATTCGGACTTTAGGGTTATGTAGATTGGCGGTTGGGCTCCTCGACAGACTGGGCAATGTCGAAAAACTACTTTTTTTTTCCCGACGGCGGAGACTAACGGTGGTGAACGAAGCGAAGACGACGGCTATGAGCAAAAGTGTAAACTCACCCCTCCACAAAACCCTAGATGTAACACAAACAGGTTCTAAATTCTCGAATCCTAAGGTTCACAAAACCCTAAGTTTGTTTAGAGGGTTCTAATATCATGTAAAATTCTTAGATTTGAGAGAGAATCAAGATACTCTATTCATTCACCAAAAATATGAATATATGCAAGTGTACAAAGCATAGAAAAGGAAAATATAACAAGATATTAACAATAATGGAAAACCTAACAATAGAACTATAACAATCAAAGATAAAAGCACCATGACATCCATTGTTTCCTTATTACACAAAAAAGGACAAAAACCAAGCCACAGAGAGGAAGAGCTCCCTAAGAGAACTAAGGCATCAACCACTGAACTATTTTTAACAGAGTTGAAAGCTCAAGGTATCTATCCCCACACACATACTCCCAAAACTACGTTTCCATCGTAACACCCACATAACCAGATGGGAAAAGGAATTTTCTGTGAATGGAATTGTAAGGTCCCCAATTATAAATACTTATCAACGTGAGGGTAAGAAGGGAATTATTGAGAGAATGAGGGATTAGGGAGTGGGAATTATGTAATTGGTTAAGAAGTGGGGACCATGAAAGGTTGTTAGGGGTTTAAGAGGGGTTTTATGTTTGTGAGAGGAGGCAGGATCTTGGTGATCAAGCTTTGCTTGGAGGAGAGGATTTCCAACCCACTTGAAAGTACGGGTAGCTAGGTTTCTAATGTAATATGATTGGATAATTTGGTAAATTCAAATTAATCTTGGTTAATCCTTGATTGATTTACATTTTAGTTACCCAATTAGTTTTTAACTTCTTTTTAGTTATCCTCTTAGGATTCTTCTAATTCTCTATAAATAGAGTCTCCCTCTTGTATTTTTTGAAAAGGAAACAACCTTTTTGATAATAAAGGCAAATACAAGGAAATCAATCAGGAAACCAAAGGATCAGTAGGTGCACCAAGGCATCTCAACTAGGTTGACACCCCCATAACACCCTCATCATATCCAACAAATTGAGAATGCCAACAAAGGCTAAAATAAAAGTAGTCTAATGAAGCAATACAATCTGAATGTTGCAACCGAACAAAATATAGAACTAGGCTATAGAAATCTAAATTACATCAAGAAGCTAAGACAAATAAGAGTACTAAAGAAAGCGAAGCTGCTGTCTCTACTTCTGATGCTTCGATTAATCTTCCAGTTGACAAAAAGATTGCCAATTTAAAATTATGTCTTGCAAGGAGTAGGCTTCAAAGCAATTAGAAATGGAGTACCAAAGCGAGGCATTGAGCTTTGCCACCTCGAAGTGATTATACCAAGGAGTTTCAATCCCATTGAATATTCTTTGATTTCTTTCAAACCAAATTTCAACCAGCATTGCTTTTACTCCATTAGTCCATAGTAAATTGGAGTATTTCTTCAGAATAGGACCTGAAAGTAGCTGATGAACATTGCATCTAAAGGAAAAATCAAAGACCCAAGAAGTGTTGAAGCACTTAAAGAATTTCTTCCAGCAGTTGAAGGCAAAACAGCAGTCAAAAAATAAATGTTGGAGGTCTTCTTCGGCTGATTTACAAAGGACACACCAATTGGGGGAAATAGAAAAGCAAGGCAGCTTTTTTTGCAGCACCGATGAACAATTTAGGGTTCCAAACAGTTATATTAACCCTTCGAGGGCTGTTAGACTTCCATAGACTCTTGTGATTAATAATAAAGATTTTGATTTGATTCTTGGAGATTTCTCTCCGTTTAGCATTTAGGCTACATCAGTTTCCTTATTCTTGTTATTTCCTTGTTGCTGTTGCTATTATTCTCCGTATCCATAACCAGAAACGGAACAGTAGTATAAATGGACAGACTGGTTTTGTCATTAGTGCAAAATTGAGAAAGGTGAAAACTGCAGTAAAGGCTTGGTTTGCTGAATTCCAGGAGATGCAAAAAAGAAAAGAAGAGGAATTGTTAAAAGAAATAGCGAAATGTGATGCTGTGGCAGAAACCATAGGTTTGAATCCAATCGAGGTTGATCACATTACATCCTTGAAAGCTGAATGGCTGAATTTATACAGATTGGAAGAAAGAAACTTAATTCAAAAAGCAAATTAAATTGGCTGAAGCTGGGAGATGAAAACTCCAATTTTTTCACCATTCTAATTACAGAATTGATAAATGATCAAGGGATGCCAACCAAATCATTCCGCAAAATTGAAAACCTTATTATGGGATTTTATGATATTTCATACACAAGCATCCCTCGAACTAGATATATTCCTTTAATTTTTTATTGGCCATGTGTTACCCCAATTCAGGATGCCTCGCTTATTGCCCATTTTTCAGAAGCATAAATTTGTTTGGTTTTTAAGTCACTTGGCAAGTGTAAAGCCTCAGGTCTAGATGGCTTTACGGTTGAGTTCCGTCAAGTTTTGGTATATGGTTAAAGATAAGTTCAAAGAGTTATTTGATGATTTTTATGAGAATGGAAGACTAAATGCATGTACCCAAGAAAACTTCATATGCTTGATTCAAAAGAAAGGATATGGTGAAAGATTTTAGACCAATCAGCCTTTAACTTACAAGATAAATTGGTAAGGTCCTTGCGGAAAGATTGAAAAAAGTTGTGCACACAATAATTGCCTCATCTCATAATGCTTTTACCAAGGGTAGATAAATATTAGATCCAGTGTTGATTACAAATGAGGTGGTGGAAGAATACTGAGCTAAGAGGAAAAAAAGGGTGGATTCTCAAGCTTGATTTGGAAAAAGTTTTCAACCGGGCATCTTAGAAAAAGTAATGTGTTCTAAAAAATTTGATCCACTTTGGATTTCTTGGATTATGGACGGTATAAAAAAACACCACATTTTCAATAGTCATTAATGGAAGGCCACGAGGACGTATTCTTGCTTCTAGGGAAATAAGGCAAGGTGACCCCTATCACCCTTCCTCTTCCTTCTAGTTAGTGAAGTTTTGGGAGCTCTTCTAGATAAGCTTGGGAACGGAATGTATGAAGGATTTGTGGTAGGAAAGGAGAAGATATGCAGACAACACTCTTCTTTTTCGCAAATATGATAACCGCATGCTACCAAAATTGAAAGAAACAATAGAGTTGTTTGAGCTGCTGCACATGGCTGGAAAACTAAATTGCAAGACTGAATTTTTGCCTTTTCTATTACTCGGTTTGCCTTTGGGTGGGTACCCGAAACAAGGTTTCTTTTGGCAACCAGTGATTGATAAAGTTCATAAAACTAGACAAATGAGGAAGATTTAATTTGCCTAGTGGAGGGAAAGCTACTTTGTGCAAATCTGTACTATCAAACCTTCCTACATATTATATGTCCTTGTTTGCAATGCCTGACAAAGTTATTCTTTCATTAGAAAGAATTGTGCAAAACTTCTTCTGGGAAGGACAGAAGGGAAGCAAAATAAACCATCTGCTGATTGTTACACGATCACAGATAGATGGAGGTCTCGGTTTGGGTGGTCTCAAAGCTAAGAATTTGGCTTTACTAGCTAAATGGGGCTGGCAATACATGGAGGAAGAAGATTCATTATGGAGACAAGTCGTTAGATGCATACATGGAAAAGACTCCTTTAATTGGCACATGGCCGAGAAGAGTGGCAATAGCTTGAGAAGCCCTTGGATTAGCATTTCTAGAACTTGGCTGAAAATGGAAGTATTGGCTCCTTTTAAACTTGAAAATAGTGCTAGAATTACTTTTTGGACTGACCCGTGGGTTGATGTCCTTCCTTTAAAACTCCGTTATCCAAGATTGTTTAATATTGCATTATTATTACCAAAAAGATCCATAGCTGCACATTGGGATCACATGGTGTCTTCGGTCTATTATTTTTCATCGTTTGCTTAAAGATGATGAGATGATAGACTTTCAACATTTGCTTGCTCAAATTTCAGATCGGAGGGTTTCGGAAAATTTTGATAAAAGAACATGGTCCCAGGAAGTATCCAGTAATTTTTTTTGTAAAATCCCTTACATGGTCCCTGGAAGCATCCAGTAATTTTTTTTGTAAAATCCCTTACTGCTCACTTATCTCCTTCATCCCCTTTGGATAAATGTCTATATAAGGCATTATGGAAGTCTAAAAGCCAGAGGCGAGTAAATATCCTAGTGTGGATTACGATATTCGGCCTTCTAAACTGCTCCTTAGTCATGCAAAGAAAGTTTCCTTTGAGTTTTTTGTCACCTTCATTTGCCCCTTATGTACGTAGGAAGGTGAAGACTTGCAGCATTTATTCTTTGATTGTGCATATGCAGCCAACTGTTGGTGGAGATTTTTCTCCTTCTTTAATGTTGCTCAGGTGTATGGAGATAATTTTAGAAACAATGTTCAGCAGATTTTAATGTGTCCTTCCCTAAAGAAGTGCCCTAGGTTAATTTGGGTCAATATGACTAAGCTTTACTTGCTGAATTGTGGCTTGAAAGAAACCAAAGGGTGTTCCAGGACAAAGAATCAGGCTGGTTGGATCGTTTTGAAACAGCACGTAGAAATGCTACCTCTAGTGCACATTATGTAAGGATTTCGAAGACTATTCTATTCAGAACTTAACGCTAGATTGGCGGGCCTTCATCTTCCCAGATTGGTAGCAATTTTGATTTCCTTTTGTATTTGTTTTGTTCTTTGGTCTAGCCTTTATTTTGTATTGGCTTGCGGTTGTAACAGTCCGTTTTTATTATTCTTTTGTTTGGGCTAAATTTTTAGACTTTGTTGAGTCTTGGTGATAGTTTGTATAGATATGATGAGGGCGCTAAGGGGGTGTCGACCTAGTTGAGATGCACAAGTGCACTTCCTGATCCTTAGGTCTTTTTACTCTTTGTATAGACTTTTGTACTTTGAGCATTATTCTCATTTCATTTTATTAATGAAGAGGCTTGTCTCCATTTCAAAAAAAAAATGTCCAGTATTGCTGATTAAAAAAAGGATGGAGATGGCATTTTTGTGTTGATTACAGACATCTTAATCAAGCAACGGTTGTAGATAAATTTCTGATTTAGGTAATAGAGGAATTGCTTGATGAATTACATGGATCATTGATATTTTATCCGAATGTATGAACTGGATGTGGAAAAGATCGTGTTTCGGATTCATGAAGGCCATTATGAATTTCTGGTTATGCCATTCGGTCTAACCAATGCCCCAGCCACTTTTCAGTTGTCGAAGGTGCGTATTAGTATTTCTTTAATGATATATTGGTTTATAGACCTGATGAGGATACTCACGCTAAGCATTTGGGTATGGTTATGAGTGTATTGCGAGATAACCAACTATATGCCAATCAAAAGAAATCTATCTTTGGACAATGAAGAATTTAGTATTTGGGACATTGGGTTTCTACCAAAGGGGTGGAAGTTAATGGAGACAAAATACGAGCTATGATGCAAAGGCCAATCCCCAAGAATGTGACAGAATTAAGAGGATTCTTAGGCCTGACGGGATATTAATGGAAATTTGTGAAAGATTATGGAACAATTGCAACTCCACTGACTCAATTGTTGCATAAAGATGCTTTCAAATGGTCTGAAGCAGCCACAGAAGCATTCAATACTCTTAAGCAAGCGATGGTAACTCTTCCAGTATTAGCTCTCCCAAATTTTGACTTGCCTTCTGTGATTGAGACAGATGCTTCAAGAGTTGAGATGGGGGCTGTTTTTATGCAAGAGCAACGTCTGATAGCATACTTCAGTCAGGCATTATCAGTACGAGGTCAAGGGAAGTCCATATACGAACGAGAGTTGATGGTTGTGGTATTATTCATTTAGAAGTGGAGACCATATTTGTTGGGGCGAAAGTTTAGAATGATTTCGGATCAAAATGCTCTCTAGTTTTTGCTCGAACAAAGAGAAGTTCATCCTCAGTTTCAGAGATGGTTAACAAAATTGCTCGGATATGATTTTGAGATCCTATATCAACCAGGACTGAGCTGCTGATGCACTGTCAAGGATGCCCCAAATAGTGGAGCTCATGACATTAGTGACTCCTCTAATGGATGTACAAAAGGTGCAGCAAGAAGTCTTGGCAGATGAAAAGTTGCAAAAGATTGAAAGGTAGAAGATGGTCCTACGAGCGTCAATAAATTCTCATTAGAGTAGGGCAATCTATTGTATAAAGGGAGGTTAGTTATGTCGAAGATCTCATCCTTGGTTCCTACCTTATTATCCACCTTCCATGATTTGATTCTAGGGGGCATTCCGAGTTCTTACGCACCTACAAGCGAATGTCGAGCGAACTATATTGGAAAGTTATGAAAGAGGATGTCAAGGAGCATGTATCCGAATGTATGATCTGTCGATGCAATAAAAGCGAATTGGTGGCTCCAGCCATTATCTATACCGGATTGGGTATGGGAAGACATCTCTACGGATTTCGTAGAGGCTTACCAAAATCAAAAGGGAAGGATTCGTTGATGGTGGTGGTTGATAGATTGAGCAAATACGCTTATTGTCATCCTTATACAGCAAAGAAATTAGTTGAGGTTTTCATTTGGGAAGTTGTTCGATTGCACTGCTTTTCAAGGTCCATTGTGTCGGATCGCAACAAGATTTTTGCGAGTAGTTTTTGGGTGGAACTATGTGTGGTGCATGGTGTGGCCCTCGAAAGAAGCACAACCTTCCATCCTTAGACAGGTGGCCAAATGGAACGAGTTAATCGTTGTGTGGAAACATATCTCAGATGCTTTTGTAACGAATAACCGAAGTAGTGGTTCAATTGGATTCCGTGGGTTGAATACTAGTATAACACCACCTTTCACACTTCAATTGACACTACCCCCATATAATGTGGTCTTTGGTAGGCCAATTCCAGCTTTAATTTCATATGGAGATAGGAAGATATCCCATGATACTTTGGAGCAACAGTTGCTTGAGCATGACAGGGCTTGGTTGCATTGAAGGAACATCTGACATTGGCTCAAAAAAGAACGAAGAGATTTGCTGACCATCACCGAATGGAAGATCCAATTCGAGACAGATGACCTTGTCTTTCTCAAGCTTTGTCCTTATAGGCAACGAACATTAGCTCGGCGTCGATGTGAGAAGTTAGCTCCAAGTTTTTGGCCCTCATAAAGTACTGGAAACAGTGGGCACTGTGGCTTATAAGTTGGAACTGCCACCAGATGCAAAGATAATGAGGGATTAGGGAGTGGGAATTAGGCAATTGGTTAGGAAGTGGGGACCATGAAAGGTTGTTAGGCGTTTAAGAGGGGCTTTACATTTGTGGGAGGAGGTAGGATTCTGGTGATCAAGCTTTGCTTGTAGGAGAGGATTTCCAGCCCTCTTGAAAGTGTTGGTGGCTAGGTTTCCTTGTTCTTGCCATTTCCTTCTTGTTGTTGCTATTTTCCCTTGAAGTTCATAAATAATATATACCAGAGCACTGCTCTATTTTTTGGAGTTTCTTGTTGGGAATTTCTTTTTGCAAGTGGTGGATTCCTAACAGGAATATAGCATTTTGATACTCTCAGACCTTCCGTGTATTATAGAACCAAAGAATCTTTGCAACCAAGCATCTTCAATGGTTAGATCGTTTTGAGCCCGCTACATAAAAAGTTTCCTCATGGACTCTATCCAAGCCTATTGATAGATTTTCTCTTCGGATATGCATTCAAAAATTTGATGCTTTCATTTTTTTTTTTTTTTGTTACTTTAGAGTTTTTGCTCTCACTTCCTTTGGAGTTTGTATCTTTTGAGCATTAGGCTCTTTTTAATTTTTCAATAAAAAGTTTCAACTTTTTTTAAATTTAAAAATTAAAAAACTTGCTTTAAAAATAATCAACTTAACAAGATAACACGATTCTTAATAAGAATGCTCATTGGATGTCCTAAACAACTTAAAATATGGGGAAAAAATCATGCGAACTATGTTGTTTTTGACACCAAAGAAAACTATGTTGTTAAAAGACAGAATTTAAATAGATTCAACTTAAAATGTGTGAGATGAAAGCAATTGCCATAAATTAAAGATATGACACCTAAAACATCCGAACCTGACGAAGACTCAGGGAACCCGCACGGAATGTCCTTGCTGCAAGAAGTTTCAAGTACACTTCTTCAGGGAGACTTTCCCCTGTTTCATAATGCTTCGCAATGCCCATCAAAGTATCTCTGCAGAAGTTTTAAGGTTGATAAAGATGGATCCATGAGTCACCAGAAGAGTGAAAAAAAAAAAAAAGAAAAAAGAAAACTGGAAAAGATTGTGCCACATTGGCAATGACACTAAATTAGGTTATTAGCACCTAAGAAGCACGGACACTGACACAACACCAGCATAGCGACACGCCGATTTAAAAAAAGTAGGACACAGCACGTTGGGGACACGTTATTTTTTTATTAAAAAAATTAAATATATGTCGTGCAATAAACATATTGTGAAATATTCCATTTAAAGACATCATTAACAGCCATACAATTCATGAAAATGATGATAATAGATAAGATGACTAACAGTGAGAATATTTAGATCATGTAATAACCAAAAAAAACCTATAGCATAGAAAAGGGTAAAAAAAGAAGCTCCTTATCTTTGAAGACCAAGAATGGTGAGAATATTGTCCCAAAGATTCCTCTCCCTATCCGTCAAAAACCACAAGCAAAGCAGAGAACAGAAACCAAAAAAAAAAAAAAAAGAAAAAAACCCTCCTTGGGAAAGCCATGGAGTAGATTAGAGAACCAAAAAACAAGACCCTAAATTGATTAGGACTTTAAGAAATCTTGACAACCAAAATAAGACGATCACCATTAAACTATAATAGCCAAAGACCGAGTAGGAATTGCCCGCATATAAAGACCACAAACCTCAACAAGAAATTTTAGCTGGAATTAAAGGAGAAGACACAGTGTTGCTGCTGCATCAGACTGTTATAAATGACCCGTGGCTTCAGCTAAAAATAGATTATTACGAACTTATGCAAGTAAATCCCCTGGTAAAAACTCTTGTTGCCCTGGTTCCTCTATAAAAAGTTTGTCTTCCATACTGCTTGAACTTAAGTTCGATTGCCATTAGAATTACTAAAGGATAAAGTTGTTTTAAGAGAAAGGGGTTGGAAACTGTAAGGCCCCTAGTTAGGAAAATAGTAGGATTATTAGTAGAATATTAATATGGTTATTAGGAGGGCATATTACTAATTAGTTAGTAAGTTTGTTAGGGCTTTTTAGTTATAAATAGAGGGAATGGGTTGAGAGAAAGGTGTGAAGAATTTGGTCATTTCCTAATTGAAAATTTTGGGAGAGAGTAGCCCTCTCGAAAGGCTATGGTATATTGTAATTTCTTCATGGATATTGCAATATACATCTATCTTTTAATTTGTTTGTTTGTTCTTTGTTTTATTGAGTTCTCTGGTTAAGAGATATCCTAACAAATTGGTATCAGAGCTATTTTTTCTTGGGAGTATTGTTTCTACTATGGATCGAGGTCAGAGGCTAGAATCGGGGTTGTTGGAGATACAAGAAGAAATGAAGGCAATACAACAAAGAATCAAGGAGTCTCAGCAAAGAGACAGAGAAAGAAAAGAAAGGAGAGTAGCAGCTATCGAGGCAGAGAAAGAAGAATTGACAAAGAAAAGGTCAAAAAAGCTAGAAATAGTTGTTGCTGGAGTTGAACCTGAAATTCCCACTGGGCTTCCGATGGAATGCTTATTTGTGAAGGGATCTTCCCGAGTGTTAAAAGGCATTGATGAAGGAATGGTGCTAGTTCCAGCAAGTTTCGTTGAGAGAAAATGGACACCAAAGATAGAAGAGATGCAACCGAGAGAAACAAAACGAAAAAAAGAGGAAGGTAATGAGCGGCTCCATAGCAGAGAAGAAAAAGAGGGAAAAAAATGAGGAGTCAAAAATGGAGAAATCGGAGAAGAGAAACTTGATTGTTTGTGTCCATCGTCGGAGGCAAGAGGCAAAATGGTTGGAGACAAGGACTTGATGGAAGTGGAAACGCCGATCAAATGGAGTAGAAGCAACAAAGAGACGAAGTGATGAGCGAAGGAAAAACGTTCAAACAATGGAGAAGGTAAAAGTTGTTGAGAAAAGGAATGAGATAAAGAGAAGAATACCAATGGTAAAACGTTGAGACAGTCGAAAGAAGAAACGACGAACGTCAACATGGTCGGAGATGGAGTTGCAGGAAAGGTGTCGTTGTAAGCTTTAGGAAGAGGCTATAAGGAAATTGGAGATTGATAGCCAAGAAGAAACCATCCACAATGGTCAGCGACAATTCCTGGTGTGGCCGAAAATGAAAACTAGATTGAAGAAAAAGTTTTTGTGCAAAGAAGCATTGGTTGGTTGGCCGCAAGGGGGAAAGAAGATGCGGGAAGTTCATAGGCTGCGATGGCGAAAAGTCCAGTGGACTGAATCATTGTTGATCATGTCAAGAGGAGATGATCGGAGGTCGATGTGACTGCCGCTGGTTATGGCAGTCGAGGCCAAGTGACAATGGTTGAAAGGGCTGGAAATGGCAGAATAAGTATGGTTACGGTGGTCGGAGAAGAAGGCTTGGGGGAGGGGTGATTTCCGTGAAAAGGAAGAAAAAAATCTTCCAACCCATGTGAAGTGTCAAGAGGTAGGGCCACTAATTAGAAAAAGTTGCAAGGGTAGGAAATGGGAGAATAAAAGGTGGGGCCAGTAATTAGAATATAATCCCCACTAATTAGAAAAACACAGTAGTCTTTTCTTAAATTACAATATACCAAAGCCTTTCGAATCGTTCTCCTACCACAACGGACATCATCCAACTGCGGCTGCCAGCCGCGCCACCAACTTCTTTCCCCACCTGCTGTCAAGCTTCCCTCAACATGTGCCGCCTAGTCATGCAAATCCAGGTTCGATGGGTCTGTCTCTGATAGTTTTTCAACAACAGTTGGATAATCTTCAGACAAGTTTTCAACAACAAATTGCCATCCTTGGGGCAGCCCTTGGCGCTTCCACAAACTTCCAATCTAGTCCAGTTAATTTTGATATCTCTTCCAGTCTACCGATGTATCAGGAGAATCCGATAACCTCTTTCCCTACTTTAGCTACTGCAAACTATTTGTCTGGATCTACTGGAAATTCCACAGGGCTCATTGCTAGAGAAAAGTTGAATGGCCAGAATTATTTCTCCGGATCTCAGTCCATTAAAATGGCCCTCGAGGGGCGTCACAAGTTTGGGTATCTAACTGGTAAGATACCAAGGCCTAGGTCAGGGGATCCTCAAGAGCGCATTGGGAGAGACTCCCTGCTTCAATCATTGCTAATTAATAGTATGGAACCTCAAATAGGAAAACCATTATTGTATGCTATGACTGCTCGGGATATCTAGGATGCAGCTTAAAAATTATACTCTAAAAGGAAGACTGCATCCCGTTTATACACTCTGCGTAAACAGGTTCACGAGTGCAAATAGGGAACGATGGATGTTACTTCCTACATTAATAAGTTGTCTCTAATCTAGCAAGAGATGGATCTGTATCGTGAAATTATCTGGGATTGTCCTTGTGGAGGTGTCCAGTATTCGAGAATTGAGGAAATTGATCGTGTTTATGATTTTCTTGTTGGTCTGAACTCCAAGTTTGATGCAGTGCGAGTCCGTAAACCAAGACAAAGACCAATACCCTCTCTTATGGAAGTGTGTTCTGAGGTTTGTCTAAAGGAAGACAGATCTAGTACTATGAACAAGACTATTGTATCTACTCCTGATTCTGCTGCTTTCAGTGCAAAATTATTTGGTTTTGATGGTGATAAGCAAAATGGAAAACAGACTCCTATTTGTGAACATTGCAAGAAACTTTGGCATACAAAGGATCAGTGCTGGTGGCCACCGAATGGCAGACGTCATCCTTTGAATGACAAGCTCAATCCTGGTTGGGCTCTTGTAAATGAATTTGCGAGTGCTGCCTCCCAGTCACAACCTCAAGTGAATTGCCAGAATGACCATGGTGATGTTGGGGCCGTTGGGGCTCTTGCCCAATCAAGTACTTCTCAGTCCTTAAGTCTCCTCGGTGTAAATGGTAAGAAACCATGAATACTTGATTCAGGGGCTACAGATCATTTGACTGTATCGTCTGATAATTTTCTTTCATATCTTCCGAGTGCTAGTAATGAAAAGATTTGGATTGCATATGGGTCTTTTGCTTCTATTGCGAGCAAGGATCATATTTCTCCTTTTGATAGTTTAACTTTACAGAATGTGTTGCATGTACCCAAAATATCTTACAATTTACTATCTATTAGTAAGATAACTAGAGATCTGAATTGTCAAGTTGCCTTCTCACCGGACAATGTTTTCTTCCAAGACTTGAACTCGGAAAAGACGATTGGCACTGTCCGACACAATAGGGAACTCTATTTCCTTGATGATGATGCTTCCTTTAGGAATTGTTATAGGACTAGTTTGTTGTCTTCTTATTTTTCAACTTCAGAAAAAGATTGTATATTGTGGCATTTTCGCCTTGGTCACCCAAATTTCCAATATATGAAATATTTATATCCTCATTTATTCAATAAAGTTGATATCTCTTCTCTATCTTGTGATGTGTGCATTCATGCAAAACAGCATAGGGTCACCTTTCCGTCTCAACCATATAAATCTTTTCAACCCTTCACCCTTGTTCATAGTGATGTTTGGGGTCCCTCAAGTATTACCACAGCTTCGGGGAAACGTTGGTTTGAGACCTTTATTGATGATCATACCCGTCTTACATGGGTTTTTCTCCTCACTGATAAATCTGAGGTTTCATCGATATTTCAACAATTTTACACAACTATTGAGACTCAATTCAACACCAAAATTGCTATTCTTCGTAGTGATAATGGTCGTGAGTTCCTTAGTAATACCCTTCGTGAGATTCTATCTTCTAAAGGCATTGTCCACAAAATACTTCAACCAGCGAACCTTCAATCCTAGTCGGAACTTGTCCTTCCCAAGGCCAAACAAAACATTCAAAATGCCAACCAAAAGATGATCTTAATTTAGATAAACGACACTAAATCTTTCTTCACTTTTGAAAGAATGAATGAATTGGATTTTGCTTTAATCAACCATAGCACATTTAAAATAACGAAGGAGAGGAGCTACAAAGAAACGTGTTCAGTACTTCCAATTTCTAAACTGGAGAGGGCCACCAAAATCTAAGGTGAATGCAGACCGATGGAAGGCAGTGAAGAGATGCGGTTGAAACCGACGAGGAACGATAGTCAAAAGCAACAACGTTGGACAAATACAGAAGGTATGTCCAGAAATTGCAGAAGAAAAGGAAAAGTCTGAGGGAGGAATTTTAGCAAGTAACAAAAAGTGGCAGTCGAAAGGCAACAACGAGCAGTGGAGGCAATGGTGATGGCAGAAAGCCTGCTAGGCAAAGGGTTGCGTATGGACTGCAGAAGACAAGGAAAAACAAGAGAGAAAGCTGAATAAAAACTTCTTCTCTAGGGCTTTTCAAGGCGAACTAGAAGGGGTTGTGAACATCAAACAATTGGCAAGGCGAACAAACGAAGGGCAGCAATTGGCAACAAATTGCAGCAAGTTGAGGATAGACAAAGAAGTCTAGGGTTTTTTCTCTCTCATGTACTCTTTTCTTCATCAACAAAATGATTTGTTTCATTTCGAAAATAAATAAACTTCCCTTTGGATTACACCACTCAGACCCAAAAAAAAAAAAAAAAAAAGGTCACTTTTCTGAGGACTCTTAAAAAAATGTAACCAAGGTAACATTTTTCCTTATAAAAATTTATGATACAAGAACAAACAAACAACAAAACTTGGAACCAAATTACCTATGATAACACCAGTTTTCCATGAACTGAGATGGCAATTCAACAGCATCCCATTCTATCCCACGAATACCAGCAACTAAACCTTCATCTTGTTTTGTCAACATATGCTGGAGTGCATGACCAAATTCATGGAATACTGTCTCTACCTGTAAAGGACGTCAAAGCACTTTGAAGGAATAACAAGGCTGCTTGAATAACATTATAGATCCTCTTTTTTAATGAGAAATGACACTTTCAAACAATTTAGATTCATTGGAAGAATATATATCTTATCTGGTGTAACCGAATCTCGGAAATTTCTTGGAAAAGGTTACATTAATCAACAAATACGAATACAAGTCTTTTATACCCATAAAAAAAGACATGGCAATTTGGAAATTAAAGAATAACTACCAAACAACAAACCAAAATCCCGCCAATTAACCAAAGTCAAGCAGCTTGTTGCCTGTAAAAACGGATACCAACCGCACAAACAAGCTTGAATACAAATAGAAGCCCAATAATTATTGAAGCCTGACTCCACATAAACATCGGTGCCCACATGCTTGTGAAAATCTAGATTAAGGCAAATAAAAGCCTAATATACTCCTATGTCAAGCTTGTTGACTGTACAACAAGCTTTGAAGAAAGCACCCCAAGGACGTCTATAGAGGCCAATGGTTTTTTTTGGGTATGTAATCCATTTCTCCTTGAAAAAGTACAAGCAATAACCTCTCCACAAGCTATACTATATCCCCCCTTCATGAATCTCTGTCCCCATTTAGCTAGAAGGCCTATACATATGTATATATATATATTTGAAATGGAACCAAGCCTCTTCATTAATAAAATGAAATGAGACTAATGTTCAAAGTACAAGAGAGTTATACAAAGAGCAAAAAGACCTAAGGATCAGGAGGCGCACCCAAGCATCTCAACTAGGTTGACACCCCTTAGCACCCTCGTCATATCCATACAATCTATCACCAAGATTCAATTCAACAAAGTCTAAAAATTAAGCCCAAACAAAAGAATAATAAAAATGGACTGTTACAACCGCAAGCCAATACAAATTAAAGACTAGACCAAAGAACAAAACAAATACAAAAGGAAGTCAAAACTGCTAGCAATCTGGGAAAATGAAGGCCGACCAATTTATGCATAAGTCCTGAATACAATAGTCTTCAAAATCCTAGCACAATGTGCACCTAGAGGAAGCATTTCTATGTGTCGTTTCAAAACGATCCAACTGCCTGATTCTTTGTCATGGAACACCCTTTGGTTTCTTTCAAAACCACAATTCAGCAAGAAAAGCCTTAGCCATATTGACCCAAATTAACCTAGGGCACTTCTTAAGAAAGGACCAAATAAAATCTGCTGAACGTTATTTCTAAAAGTATCTTTATACACCCAAGCAACATTAAGGAGAAAAATCTCCACCAACAGTTGGCTGAATATGTGCAATCAAAGAATAAATACTGCAAGTCTTCGCCTTCCTTCTTAAACAAGGGCATATGGAAGGTGACAAACAACTCAAAGGGAACTTTCTTTGCATGACTGAGTAGTTCAGAAAGCCGAATGTCACAGTCCACACTAGGATATTTACTTGCCTCGGGCTTTTAGACTTCCATGATGCCTTATATAGACATTTATCCATAAGGGACGAAGGGGATAAGTGAGCAGTAGGGGATTTTATAGAAAAATTACTGGATACTTCTAGGGACCATGTTCTTTTATCAAAATTTTCCAAAACCCTCCGATCTGAAATTTGAGCAAACAAATTTTGAAAGTCTATTAGACGATGAAAAATAATAGACATAGACCATGAAGACAGCATGTGATCCCAATGTGTTGCTATGGATCCCTTTGGTAATAATAATGCAATCTTAAACAATCTTGGAAAACGGAGTTTTAAAGGAAGGACATCAACCCACAGGTCAGTCCAAAAAGCAATTTTAGCACCATTTCCAAGTTTAAAAGGAGCCAATACTTCCATTTTCAGCCAAGTTCTAGAAATGCTAATCCAAGGGCTTCTCAAGCTATTGTCGCTCTTCCCTGCCATGTGCCTATTAAAGGAGTCTTTTCCATGAATGCTTCTAACGACCTGTCTCCATAAAGAATCTTCTTCCTCCCTGAACCACCAGCCCCATTTAGCTAGTAAAGCCAAATTCTTAGCTTTGAGATCACCCAAACCGAGACCTCCATCTATCTGTGATCGTGTAACAATCAGCAGATGGTTTATTTTGCTTCCCTTATGTCCTTCCCAAAAGAAGTTTCGCATAGTTCTTTCTAATGAAAGAATAATCTTGTCAACTCGATTGTTTTTTTCAATTTTGCTAGCATACAGTTATCATATTTACAAAAAAGAAGAGTGTCGCCTGCAAATTGGAAGATGGGTATATGAATCTCCTCCTTTCCTACTAGAAATCCTTCATACATTCCGTTCCCATGGAGCTTATCTAGAAGACCTCTTCACTAACTAGAAGGAAGAGGAAGAGGGATAAGGGGTAGAGAATACGTCCTTGTGGCCTTCCATTAATGAATATTGAAAATATGGGATTTTTTATACAGCCCATAATCCAAGAAATCCAAATTGGATCAAATTTTTTAGAACACATTACTTTTTCTAAGAAACCCCAATCAACATGGTCGAAAGCTTTTTCCAGATCAAGTTTGAGAATCCACCCTTTTTTCCTCTTAGCTCGGTATTCTTCCACCACCTCATTTGCAATCAACACTGGATCTAATATTTGTCTACCCTCGATAAAAGCATTATGAGATGGGGCAATTATTGTGTGCATAACTTTTTTCAATCTTTCCGCGAGGACCTTAGCAATTACCTTGTAAGTTAAGGTAGTAAGGCTGATTGGTCTAAAATCACACTCTTTCTTTTGAATCAAGCATAGAAATTTTCTTGGGTACATGCATTTAGTCTTCCATTCTCATAAAAGTCATCGAATAACTCTTTGAACTTATCTTTCACCAAATACCAAAACCTGACGAGGAACTCAACTGTAAAACCATCTGGACCCGGGGCTTTACACTTGCCAAGTGACTTTAAAGCCAAACAAATTTCTACTTTTGAAAAACGAGCAATAAGCGAGGCATTCTGAATTGGGGTAACCCATGGCCAATCAAAAATTAAAGAAATATATCGAGTTCCAGGGATGCTTGTGTAAAAAGTATCATAAAAACCCATAATAGGGTTTTCAATTTCACGGAACGATTTGGTTGGCAACCTTTGATCTAATCAATTTTATAATTAGATTTTTCCTCTTTTTTGCTGCCAAGAAACAGTGAAAAAAACTGGAGTTTTCATCTCCCACCTTCAGCCAATTTAATTTGCTTTTCTATATTAAATTCATTTCTTCCAATCTGTATAAATTCAACAATTCAGCTTTCAGGGATGTAATGTGATCAGCTTTCTTGGATTGCTCTGAAGCTCGTATTGAAGTTCAAAGAAATTTGTGTGGTTTTCTCCCAGCTGAAATTGAAGTATGGCGCCTTGATCAATCACCTTTTGTCGTTTATTCATGGAGGAGGAAATAATAGAGTTTCAAGGACTGTTGGCTAGCTTTCAAATAGGAAAGTGATAGATGATTTTGATAGAAGATCATGGTCATTGGAGGATAATGGGAATTTTTCAGTCAAATCTCTATTCAAACATTTATCTCCCTCCTCCCCGATGGATAAATTGATCTATAAGGCCTTATGGAAGTCCAACTGCCCTAAGCGAGTTAACATTCTGGCGTGGATAATGATATATGGCCACCTAAATGTTTTTTCAATAATGCAACAAAAACTGCCTGTTAGTTGTCTTTCTCCATCCATTTTTCTGTTATGTAAACAGCATGAAGAAGACCTACATCTTTTCTTCACTTGCCCTTACTCAGAAAGTTGTTGGTGGAAACTGTTCACAATATTCAGCTTATCATGGGCTTTTAGCAACGACTTTAGAGGAAATTTACAGCAGCTCCTTTTGGTCTACAACTAAATAGAAATGCTCGATTGATTTGAATCAACACGGTTAAGGCTTTGCTGAATGAGATATTGCTTGAAAGAAATCAAAGAATGTTCCATGACAGACCCCTTTGTTGGTTGGATCAATTTGAGCTTGCCCATAGGAATGCCTCTTCGTGGTGCATACTGTCAAAGTAATTTGAAGACTATTCTACTCAGGATTTTTTGCTTAAATTGGAGATCATTCATCTTTCCAGCCCAATAATGAAGTCACAGACTGATTTTTTTAGTATTCTTTAGTATTCTGGTTGCGGTATTTCTGGTTTTTATGGTTGTATTTCTGGTTTTAGTTTGTCTTTTTGCATGAAAGATGTCTATCTTGTTTCTATAATTCCTCACTGTGTGGGCTATGTTTTAACATGGGTGCTAAAGGGGTGTCAACCTAGTTGAGATGTTTAGGTGCGCCTCCTGATCCATAGGTCTTATATTTCTTACTCTAGGTACATCTCTTTTGTTTTTTTGGGCATTTTTCTCATTTTATTATATTAATAAAGAGATTCGTACCCATTTCAAAAAAAAAAAGTTAAAGAGAAGACTAATGTTAATTTTCGCCTTAGATTTGGTGATATTTATTCATTAGATCCTCTTAGTATCCTTCAAAGCGAGTTATTTTTTAAGATTGTTCTAATCTTTGGATATTGCAAGATTGATTGAAGTTAAGCGTGACGAAGAAGTTTTTGAGGTTTCTAATTCTATTGAAGAGGGTGTTCTCATTCTATTAGGCAAGGAAACCAGTTTTGCTCTAGCATCGAATGAGTTGGATCGGCTTCCTCTAAGAAGCCTTTAATATTCCTATGGAAAACGTAGTTTACTCCATAGCCTGTCAACTTAGATAGTAAAGAGGACGTGAACATGGAATGTTCTCCATTTTCTTATTATCCTCTTTCTTACCATCGGAACAAAAAAGAAGTCATCCACAAAGGAACATTTTGAGATCAATTCAGATGTTTCGGAGAAGTCATGTACACGTCTAATATTACCTGATTCACAACCAGCAGACAATCCACATCCTTTGCCTTATAGTTCGAACTTCAGCCAATCAATCATTAAAGTTCCAGGTTCAAATATTACTTTTGTAAAAGGAGTCTATAACCATCCACCTTCCAAAGACACTCACTTTGGTTATGATTCTGATGGAGACTCATATGTTAGTTTAAGTAGTGAGGATATTTTGGATTCTCAAGCACAAGATGATTTTGTTGAGAGACTCCAGAGGTTTACTTTGCATATGGTTTTGATACTTTGTTTGAGAAGGGTGAAAATATTCAAGCAAAATTCCTACCAAGTTTTCCGATTTGATTGGAAAATGTGGTTTTCAGATGGAATTAATTCCTCCTCATTCTCCTTCAGTTAAATCATAGTTTAGTGATTTTGTCCAAGAATTGAAGTTTTTTTGCGCTTTTCTCATGTTTATGAGCCTAAGCCTTATGGTTTTGTCCGAAGCTGCGTTTTTCTCCTAATAATTGTATTCTTGGAAGAGACAGTTTAGAAGCTAGTTTGTTTTGTGGTTTGATTCTCGCACTTCCAGCCTTATTGGTCTTCTCACATTGTCGGCTCATTGACTGCTATCGACTTCGGCTTTTTAGTTTATGTGCTCTCTAGTATTGCTTTCCTTTTTGGAGCTAGTTTGTTAAGTTTTAAGAGTTTGCATATTGATGTATCCTCCTCTTTTTATCCTATTAGTCCTTTTTTCCTCCTTTTATTTTTTTGCAATTTCTCTATTCTCTTTAAGGTTATTGTATCATTGAGCATTAGACTCTTTTCATTTTATCAATGAAAAGTTATGTTTCCTTTAGAAAAAAAAAATGTGATCAACCTCAATTGGATTCAAGCCTATGGTTTCTGCCACAGTATCACCCTTCGCTTTTTCTTCTAACAATTCCTCTTCTTTTCTTTTTTGCATCTCCTGGAGTTCAACAAACCACGCCTTTATTGCAACTCTCACATTTCTCAATTTTGCACTAATGACAAAACAAGTCCATCCATTTGTACTACTGTTTCTCCATGAATTTTCAATAATCCTGATGCAGTCCTTATTTAAGGACCAACTATTGCAAAATCTGAAAGGAGAGGATCCCCAAAAGATTGATCCTGCTTCAATTAACAAAGGGAAGTGATCTGAAAAATTATGAATTTGTCGTGTAACTCTTGTGTTGTCAAAATTTTCGTCCCACTCTTTGTTTATAAAGAAACGATCTATTAGTGATTTAGAGGTTGAGCTATCGTTTCTAGACCAAGTATACCTTCCATTTGATAAGGGAATTTCTACCAAATTGGCCGATTCTATGAATTTATTAAAATGTCGCATCCCTTTGGTAATTCTTCCAAAAAGAAAACGTTCATGTGCCCATCTAGTGATGTTGAAATCTCCACCAACACACCATGTCTCTGTGCAATAGTCCGAAAGGGAAGTTAATTTAGGCCATACGAACATCCTTCTTTGTAGTTATTCGGCCCATATACATTTGAAATCCAGCAGGTTCCCTTGCAAATTGTGATACATTTGACATACCTTTGAAAGTTTCAATAACCACTATCTTGCTTTTATCCCACATAGACAAAATTCCTCCAGATTTTCCAAAGGATTCCACAAATTCCCATCCTATATCGTTAGAGCTCCACAACGATTTAATAAAGGCTACATCAAACTCCTCTTTCTTTGACTCCTGAATTAAAACTAAATTCGGATTGTGCTTTTTAAGAAACCTTTTAAGAGCTAATCGTTTGGACAAATCTTTAATACCCCTCGTATTCCAGGACACAATCTTCATTTGAATGCTGTCAAACAAAACACTGCAAGTACCGATAAGAGAGAAAGAGAATCAAATCAAGGTTATTCCACAATCCTTGACAATGGAGATCAAATGTGCTAGTAGTCCTGATGGATGTAGTGGGGAAAACATGAAGAATCCTGCTCTGTTTCATTCAATTCAGCCTCATTCACAAAAAGAGCTTGTAGATCCGAGGCGCATAAATCTTGCACAATGTCCTCTTGAACAATACCGTTCTCCAAACCTTCAGAATCTTCACTACTAACACTAATTGGAGATTCAATATCTTATTCACATTTTTCTTTTTTTAGAGGAATCCGGAGGAGAGCAAGGTGTACCCCTCAAAAAATTAATTTTCGAGTATGGAATGGTGAACACAGAGTGACTGAACTGTTTAGAAGGAGGAGAGTGCTAACTGACCTTTTAGATGAAGAGGGAGCTAGTACTTGTGTGAAACAATTCTTCAACAAATCAGGATTATTTTCTGTTATCCTTGGTCTGAAAAGATTCGAACTCTATTGCCCTTGGCCGATTGTGGATCCATTTGATCTTAAAACACTGAGACAGCAGCTTTCCAATAATTTCGAATTAACTATTGCTGTCCAAGAATTGATGAAGGAGGTTTGTTTTTTAGCAAAATGTTCGGGGAAAGGCTTCCATAGATTGGAACGTTTCGACCGTAAAGCAAAGGGAGTAGAGAGATTACTAGATTTACTACTAGAAGATAGTTTTCTACCATCTGAAAAGAAAGAAAAGCTGCTTGAGGTCTCTATCTTTTGAGAAATCCCAAGGGAAATAACTTGTGTCTCTTCATGAATCAATTTCTCTTTACTAATGCTGGTGTGTGTCAATTGGACTACCGTTTTAGAATGCTCACCACTGTCATCAATGGTCTTCTCTTCCCTCCTTAAATGTGCCTCTTCGTTTGCCTTAATTGTGCTTACACTATCATTTTTGGCATCAGTAAAGGACTTCTCTTCCCTCCTTAAATGTGTCTCTTCGTCTGTCTTAATTATGTTTTCACTATCATTTTTGGCCTCCGTACACGATTTATCTAAAACTCTCTCTTCTCTCAGTGAATGCAACTCTTCACGTTCCTCTGATGTGTTCACACCAGCTGCCATCGAAGAATGCTTGACTGGCGAGGAAGGCTTTAATGTCAGTAAGAAATCCTTCTTCAGGGTCGCATTAGGATTCCTTGAAAATTCTGGCTTGGATTGTGGGAATACAAGGAAAGACCATCCTGGTTTCAAAACTTCAAGTTCAACGCCTTCATCCTGCAAAGCTTGATTCAGATGAGCTAAATCAATTGGATTTGAAAAATTGTTAACGAATAAATCACCATGAGTCAATGTGAGAGCATCAACAAACTTAATATCACCAAAATTCAAAAAGATATTGCCACGTTTTTCATCTTTAATCTCAATAGTCACCGACATGAATCCAAAAAGATTTTTTCTAACTTGAATTTTTGCTTCCGAGCAATTTGTCAGATTAAGAATTTCAACTGCAATACTTTCGAGGCCTCCAAAATAAGCTCCAATTGCTTCAAAAGTGCTTCTTCCCAGTCTAATGGAAGATTTTTTATCGATAGCCAGCCCCCAAATCCTTTCATAACCGAAGGTCTACCGTGCCTTAACTTGTTCCATTTTTCAAATAGCAAATGAAAAGGGCTAATAGCCTGCCATTTACCAGAAGCAGCAATCAAATCTTCCAGACTTCCTTGGTCAACTTTAATTAGAGCATTGTCAGCAAACAGGGAGTTGATGATGACATTAGTATGGAAAAATTCTTTCAGTACTTCTGTTATCTCCTTCCATTCATTGAACACAAATAACCTTGAAATGATCCATAAGTTGTTAAAATCTTCTTTAAAAACGTCATAATTCTTTTGAAACCAGAAAGAATTCTTGCTTTATTTTACCATCGATAAAACAGGGGACTGCGTCTTCTTGTTCGAGCTCTAATTTGACGATGATGAAATAGAGGATTGAAAGCTTCTTTTCCTTTTACCATGTCTGCAAAACTCGATTCATATTTCCTTTGGATAATTAACTCAGGGAGAGCCGTGGTGGAATGAAAATCTTCTAAAAGTGGTTTCTTTGTAGCTGACGTTCAATAAACGTTTCTTTAAGAAACCTTTAAGCATTCCGAGAAAGGAATGCCACCCCTTCTACAAAGGCACCTCTGGAACATAAATATAACATCGACCGCCTGTGGAAGGCCAGACGACTAATCTCAATACTCAACCAGAAGTATCTTTAAATTTGAACAGCCCCGTGGCTCCTGAATTATCTCGGCCGTTTTTTAGAAGGAAAAAACGATTACTTGACCCAAGAGGAGTTCTGAAATTTGCTCCACGAATCGGCAAAGCTGAATCTTTCATAGGGGGAGAACTTTGCAAGCATCCATATCCTCGATGTAGAACTAATCGAGATTCAAACCAAATACAAAAGAAATATCCATTCACTTTGCAACTTTCTACTTCCATAATGTGGCTGATTAGATACGTAAGACGCCGGCAGAAAAAGAGTATATATATATTTCAAGGTTCCTCATGTCAAGACCAATGTTTTTTAAAGCTCAAGGTGCAAAAAAAGTGTCGTTTTTTTAGGTGCACTATATATAAAATTCTACATGAGAAAAGAAACATAGTTGAAGTGGAAATATGAAAAAAAAAACCCTAAACACACGGAATTTTGCATTTAACCTTAGTAAATTTTGTTCTTTTCAGTTAATAAAGAAGGAAAAACCCTAATTATTAGTATTTCTTAAAAATTATGAAGAAACCCCAAGGCCTTAGTAAATTTTGTTCTTTTCAGTTAATAAAGAAGGAAAAACCCTAATTATTAGTATTTCTTAAAAATTATGAAAAACCCCAAGGCCTAGGGCTTTCGGCCTTGGGGCTTCACAAAAGGCGTGTGCCTAATGTGCACCTTATTTTGTGTGCCTCACCTTTGCTAGACCTATGCTTAGGTGTGCGCTTGGGAGGGCTTTTAAAAACATTAGTCAAGGCCACATTTGGAAATCAGAAGGGAGGTAGCTTCTCCCTAATCTTGAACCAATCATCATGAAAATTTTGTTGAATTAAAAGAGTGGTCCCACATTTTTTTTCGAAACGGAACAAAAATCTCATTGAAATAATGAAAAGAGACTACTACTTCAAAATACAAGGTCTTCAAATAGAAGACAGAAATAAAAGACAAACCAAACCAAGATAAATCAAGCCAAACACAGAGAAACAACAAACCAAGAGAATGGACAAAAAAGATCAAAAAACTCTTTTAAAAAAACCATTATTAGATGGAGACGGGACCGTGCAAATTGGACTTGAAAAACTCAAACACCTCGAACAATTCATAAAAAATGCAAATAACTCTAAACAAACAAGGTGAACGCCCTTATACTATCGCTCCTTGAGAACTAAAAGGAATTGCCAGAAACTAAAGACTACAAGCCTTATCCAAAGAAATGAACTTGTTTGGAACCAAAGAAGCCATGTCAACATTCTTGTGTGGATAATGATATTTGGCCACCTAAATGTTTCTTCAATAATGCAACATAAGAGGCCTGCTAGTTCTCTCTCCATCCATTTGTCCGTTATGCAAACAGCATGAAGAAGACCCACAAGAATGGCCTTCGATTTTGTGGGATCTTTGGGATGGGAGAAACAACAAAGTGTTTCGTGGAGTGGAGAGAGACCATGGTGAAGTTTGGTCTTTGGTGCAGTTTCATGTCTCTCTTTGGGCTTCGGTTTCGAAGACCTTTCGTAATTATTTCCGAGGTAATATTTCTCTTAGTTGGAAACGTTTTACCTAGGGGGTTTTATGGGCTTGGTGTTTTTGTATGCCTTTATATTCTTTCATGTTTTCTCAATGAAAGCAGTTGTTTAAATAAAAAATTTTAAAAACAAAAAACAAAAAAAACTGAACAAAAATAAAATGGATTTGAAATTCAAATCCACTACTTCCTTTTCCTTTCTAACCCAAGAAGACCCTTCAACAAGGGAAGTTCATGTTACTTTCATCTGATGGGAAGAAGCAATTTCCAAAGGCAACTTACTTTCGAGAGTTGAAAGGAAATCAAATACCATTTCCCAATACACCAACCAACCTTTTTTGTCAAAGACAACGGAAACTTGCAAAACAAGGCAGAAGATGATTTAAATTTGGATAAGTGGATGACTCCAAAATAATCTCTAAATTTCCTTCAAAAGAAAGAATGAACTGGAAATTGAAACAGTACAACCAAAACATTTTCACCATCAAATCACTAGTCACCCATCTTTCCACAACTTCTCCAATCGATCAACCTTTAAGAAAGGCGTTATGGAAATCCAAAAGCCCCCAGCGAGTCAACATTGTTGTATGGATAATGTTATTTGGATCTCTTAACTGCTCTAATGTTTTGCAAAAGAAGCTACCCTCCCATTATTTATCTCCAAATAGATGTGCACTGTGTAAAGGAAATTGGGAAGACCTTCAGCACCTTCTTTTCGACTGCTGCTATGCTCAAAATTTCTGGCATTCATTACTCAAATTGTCTGGCATTCATTACTCAAATTGTTTAATATTAGCTGGGTTTTTGGAGGAATTTTCAAAGACAATGTTTTTCAGATTTTGGCGGGACCTAAACTAAAAAACAAACAGCAAATCCTGTGGAATAATGCAGTAAAGGCGTTGCTGGCAGATTTATGGTTTGAAAGAAACTAAAGAGTTTTCCATGACAAGAAACTCCTTCGATTTCCAAATTTGAGGCAGCTCGTTTGAATGCATCCATGTGGAGCTCACTCTCCAAGGCTTTTGCGAACTATTCCAGCCAAGAAATTAGCTTGAACTGGCGCACCTTCCTCTCCCCGGAGTTCTAATGTTGCTGTCTCAGATGGTTTCTCTAGGAATCAGAGCTGTAGCTTCTTCTTTTAGTATTGTATTTTGGAATATCCGTATTTGTCTTAAGTTTCTTGTATTAGTTTTGCGACTTGTTTAAGATCTTATTTTTCTGGGTTGTATTGTACTAAATTAAACTGATCATGTCTACAATCTTTTGTTCTTTGTTGAAAAGGAAATTAGCCTCTTTATTAACAAAGTGAAAAGAGACTAATGCTCAAAGTACAAGAGGGTTATACAAAGAGCAAAAAAGAACCTAAGGATCAGGAGGTGCGCCCGAGCATCTCAACTAGGTTGACACCCTCTTAGCGCCCTCATCATATCCATACAAAACTAATATAACAATAAAAGCAATGGTCAATCAAGGGCCCAAGACAACAAAATAAATACAAAACAAGCGAAAATAGTTGCTAACTGATAGACAATGATATAAATGAAAACTGACAACTAGAACAAATAATACAAAACAAAATTGAGACAAAAAGACAAATTTTGGGAAGTTGAAAGCCTGCAGTTTAAACATAATTCCTATATGGTGAAATCTTCGAAAGTCCTACATAAAGTGCACCAGGATGAAGCATTTCTTCTTGCTAATTCAAACCGATCCATCCAAACTACTTCTTTATAAAAGGAAAACTCTTTGGTTTCTTTCAAACCACAATTCTGCAAGTTTTCCTTAACCATATCAACCCAAATTAACATTATTACTAAAGTTGTCTCCGAACAGCCAAACAATATTAAAGACACGGGAAATTTTCTACCAACATTTTGCTGAATATGAACAATTGAAGAATAAGTGCTGCAAATCTTCACCATCCTTTTTACACAAAGGGCAAATAGAAGGTAAGAAACAAACCAAAGGGAACTTTCTTTGCATGACTGAGGAGCAATTTAGGAGACCAAAAATCATTATCCACACTTGAATATTTACTCTCCTCGGACTTCTACTCTTCCATAAAGCCTTATAACGACATTTGTCCAAAGGGGATGAAGGGGAGAGATGAGTAGAGACTTTACTAAAAAATTACCGAGGCTTCTAAAGACCATGTTCTCGTATCAGAATTTTCCGAAACTCTCTTACCAGAAATTAGAGTTAGCAAATCCTGAAAATCTATTATCCCATCGTCTTTAAGCAACAGACGAAAGACAATTGAGCAAGAAGCCAACATGTGATCCCCCTTACTCCCTATTCTCTCTTAGAGCTTTATTCCTTCTCCTTCCGCTGAGACGGCCCTTTTTTTTTACCGCAACATGAAATCATGAAGCTGGAATAACTCAGAAAGAGAGTGGCGCCTAGCCGTTGAGAGCGTCTGATGAGCTACTATGGTAAGGGGGTGTCAACCTAGTTGAGATGATGATGGTGCTAAGAGGGTGCCAACCTAGTTGAGATGCCCAGGTGCACCTATTGATCCTATGTTTTAGTCCTATTTTGTCGTATCTCTTGTACATTGAACATTAGTCTCATTTCATTATCTTAATGAATAAAGAGACCCATTTCCTTTCAAAAAAAAAACAAGCAAAGCACTCTCAAACCGTTACAGAAAAGTATCTAAAATAGGTACATGTTTCTGATTTCCCATTTCCTTCACAGAAAAGTCGAACCATTTTCTCCCTGAATGCTAAAAAATCTGTTCCATATATAAAAACTCTTCGAATCCATGGGAATAGTGGTAAAAAGTGAAAAACAATTAACAAAAAATTTGCAAGACTTTAGAAGAATGAAGAAATAGTAAAGGCGAATCATCTTTACTATTTCTGCATATTTTTAACATTATTTCTTTTTTTTCAAAAAAAAAAGAAACAAGCCTCTTCATTAAGATAATAAAATGAGAGAAATACAAAGTGAAAGTAATAATACAATGAAGAGACAAAACTATTCTTAACATTATAATATTGCTTACATGTACATAACATACTCAAACTTAATCATGAAAAAAAAAATCTCCAAATTTAATCATGACAAAAAAAATCTCAATAATTAATAATGACAAAGGGAAAAAATCTCAATATTCCATCTAAAAGTAGGGAAAAAACTCTAAATCAAAAGTTGGGGAAAATCTTCTCTAAGTAAACTAGACAATAACTAATTGGGAAAAAACTCTTTAAAAAAATTAGAAAAACAGTTCGAAGATTAAAAAAGGAGAAAAATCTAACTGGAAGTTTGACTCTTGGTGTTGATTGAAGAGGTTTTTACTTTATTCTTTTCGTACCCACCACAAATAGAATTTTCTGGAAATGGATGAAAACTCCCTCACTCCACCAATTGATTATGTTCTCTTAATTTAAATCAATTAAGTGTGCTTTTAAATTAGTCGGTTCCACTTCCTAAAAAAAGTTAATAACTCAAATAATAATATTTTATGTTTTTAAGGTTGTCGGTTCCACTTCCACCCAAGTTTCAATGTTCAAGACACATGCAAGAGCAAAATTAATTGCTTTCGGTAGTGGGGGCACAATTTAACTTTTATCCTTCAAATTTTTTGAGGCTTTAGCCTCTCATACGCCTCATGCATTTGATCAAAGACGTACGCATTTAATGGACAGAGGAGTAAGCCTCTTTTTCTAAAACAGAATCATACGCCTTGAGGCATGAGGATGCCGCCTCGCCTCAAGGTGTACGCCTCTTTCGATTTTTAAAACACTATATGTTTGTACTTTGAGCATTAGTTTCTTTTCATTAATTCAATGGAGGAGGCTTGTGTCTGTTTCAAAAAAAAAGTACACAATGTATGTTAGATTCAATTTATAAAGACATGCAATCTTTAGTAAATCAACAGCTTTACCTCACGAAATGTCATTAAACTAGGTTTTTCTCCAACTGGCGGAGTTTGATTACACACCATATGAGCAACAGGCAACCTTGTTGGGGCACCATCTTGAGCTAACACACAGCTTCGTGAAACAACCTCATCCATCCATGCACCTCCCCTTTTCTCCGATGGACGTGTATATGGATCAAAATAGAAGTAAGCAATGGGACTTCCAGAAGAATTGTTCACACGGTAAAATTTGACATCTTTATCCCAAACCTACAGAGAAGAGGCCAAGTTAGTGGATACAAAACTAGGGTTAATAAAATGAAGTAAATGGAATAAATACCGGAGCAAGACCATCAGCTGGCTGAATATCAATATCAAAAAGCGTCTTTGCAAGACTAAAAAGGCCATCCATAACCTTTGGCAAGGAGAAAAATGGTCGCAGTTCTTCCTGTAAATAAGTTATTTAGAAGAATTGAGGTGTTAACCACTGAACTAAATAGAACATGCAAAATCTTCCGCAAATAAATCTAATAATAACGTGGGTGGGNATATGAGACACTTACGCTAAAACAACAATCCAAATATTCAAATAGTCCATTAATGAAGACAACAGGAAAAGTACTATAATCTAACAGTAAATTAAGTATCAAATTCAACCATTTACTGAAAGAATTCAATGTAGGATGAGCAATAAAACATACTGAATAGAGTACATGTTCTTCCAAACAAACGTATCTTGCAGGGTTTAGCTTTTCTTTCCTTTTTCTTTTTTTTTTCTTTTTTTTTCTTTTTTTTTTTTTTTTTTGAGCTTTGGATGGAAAGAAACCAACATGTTTTTCAGGGGAAAACTCGCTTATGCATCTAATGATTCGATTCAGCTGGCTTGACATTCTCTTGTTATCTTTCCAAATGATTCAAAGGTTTTCCATTCAAGATATTACTTGTAGTTGGGAGAGTTCCATAGATCCTTTTACATCCACAGGTGGAAGGCACGCTAGAATTCAGGCCACTTTATCTAGTATGGCTATCTATTACCTATCTTTGTTTCATTTTCCATCAAGGTTAGCTCACACATCCGGAAAACTTCTAAAGACATTGTTTCGTAAGGTACCAAGAGAATGGTGGCATGCATAACAGTAATTGGAAGATAACTTAACTTCCTCATCTCTTGGGTGCTCTTCGTATTAGTAATCTAGAGAGCAGAAATGAGGTTCTCGCCATATGGATTTGGTGCTTTCCACATCAGGAAAACTCTCTATGGCGCCCACTTTTTGTAGCTAAGTATTATTTTATGGATGCTGATTGCTAACATGGCTTGCTACTTTCTCTGGACAAGATTCTTCTCTTTTTATTATGGAGTCCAGAGATGAGGATATTGTCTTATTTTGTCTTTCGACTTGGATTGATCTTCTTGATGGGAGTTGTCTTCAATTCAAGAGGAAATGGCTCATTAGCTTCTTGGTATTCATCATCAGTATTGGTTGCGGTACTAAAAAATTTTCTCTCTCTAAATTCTCTCCCCAATGTGAGTCTCTCGGGGAGGGTCGCAATAGATAGGAAAGTTTTTGTTCTCCACAAGTAAGGGAAGGGGAGACGAGTGCTCATTGAAGAGTAAGGAGGTACAAAGGTGAGCTGTTTAGAATTGGATCTAGGAACGGTAGCTTGGGTCCAAGATTGTCTGAAATCGATGGTGGAAGCAAGATCTGTATATGGGTTTTGGCAGAGATGGAGGTTAGAGTCGACAATTATTTTCTTCCAAGTTCTTTCGAAAAGGGGGTGCGCTTTGTGGTGGTCTCTCTAGAATCATTCAAAGGTACAATAACATGTGTACTTATTCCAGAAGGGTACAATAAAAAAGGGTGGAGGGCGAGAGAAGGAGAATTCACAAGGCTCTTACATTCCTTGATGTCTGGAATTGTAAAAAGCAAGGAGGAGATCCCGAAGGGGCCCTTGAGTTTTGTGGAAGCTGTGAAAGGAAGATTGGAAACAAGATAGTTTGGTTGAGAAGTCGAAGGTAAAATACAAAAAAAGGCAAGGAGGAGATCTCTTGCTCCAATTGGGTGTTTGACTTTGCTTTTGATGTTTCGACGGTGATCTTGGTGGAAAGAATGAGAACAAAGCTGAACTGAAAGCAGGTTGAGGAGTTTTTGATGAGTCAAGTGGGCTAGAGACTCTCTTTCCGTCCTTCTGCTCCAACTTAGCCGTCTTGAGTGTGTTAGCAAAGAGAGTGCCCCCATGGTTGCTAGCTGCGACTTGGGTCAATTCTCTGAGGATTTTGTGGTGTTGGCTCGGGACTGTAGTTTGGTAGCGAAAGGAAGAAAATTGGCTTTCTCAGGTGGGTGGGTCTCTGTTTCAGAAGTTCCTCCTTTTTTTGAGAACTAAGGACTTCATTTCAGAAGTGGCTAGATGGTGTGAAAGTCTAAAGGATAGTGAAGGATTAGATAATGTCGATTCGTGGGAGGAGATGTGCTTTCGTGCAAAAGGAAATGGAGATGGTTTTATCCCGCTGGTCTGTTAGGTCAATTTTGAAGAAGTCTCCTCTCCGATTAGGTTCACAATGGGCCAGAGAGAGGTGGTTTTAGATGAGGGAGGATCGGAGAGTTCTCCAAAGCCATCGAGTACAACCCGCCTGCCAAGGTCCTTTTCTCAAACTGGCTGTCAGCTACATCAGGGGAAAGGCGGTCACATGAGTACCATTCTAGGGAGTGAAGATGATGGGTTAAAGGGGGGAGAAGGAGATTGATGGCCAGTTGTAATCTGGTAATGGGCCTCAAGCCAAAGCCCAATAGATTAGTGCCAAATTGCGGGGTGGGCCTGCGAGCCCAGTAGGGAAGGAGGGTAGCGTTGGTGGGCTTTCTTCTTGTAATGGGCCTATTTCTAAACCCAACCAGAAGGAGAGCTCAAAAAAGCAACATAAGAAAAGTGTTCTCGTGAAGATTCGGCCCACTTGAAGATATGGTGAAAGGACCCGTTGCAAAGAAAAGGGTAAGGCCCTAAAGAACTTGGTTTACTTGCTTCGAAGTCGGGCTGGGTTGGCGAATCGGGGTGCAACTTAAATCCGATTGAGGTTGAAATGGGTTATGAGCCCTCAGAACCATCCATTGTGAGCTACTCCGACAGGAAAGTCCTCTTCTTTCGTTCCCGAGGGTAGTCTGCCACCGATGGGGGTGTTTTTTGCCGAGAAAAAGGATGGTATTCAGATTATTTGTGGGAATGATAGAAGGGATGCAATTATTGCTTTACCTTCGAGTGAGAAGGACGTAGGGTTGCAAAGTGTCGAAGAAACTAAAGACGGGATCGGGTCGATTCCAAATTTCAACAAGGAGCTTCAATTGGGACTATCCTCGAGGCAATTTGCGCGATCGTTCCAACAGGCTAAAATGGTCGGACCTATTAACCAGGTAAGTATCCCTTAGTATCCCTTCTCTTTCTTTGGGCCTTAATCCTCCTATAGGTGTGCAAGTGTCGGGGGGAAGGGGGGGTCTTCAAGCTTGTCAAAGTAGGTGGCCCAGTTGCCTTTGGCAGTGGGAGAGGTTCTCGAGTTGGCTTTGAGGGGAAGAGAAGGGTGTAATTCATTTCCTCCATCAAGCTATTTTTCTAATTTTTCCAAAAACTTTTTCAAGAGGAATTTCAGGCCAATCAGCTTCACAACCTTCTTGTATAAAATAATTGCAAAAGTATTAACCAAAAGACTAAAAAGAATCATGCCAAGCATAATAGCTCCTACTCAAAGTGTCTTTATTGAGGGGAGACAGATCCTAGACCCATCCTTATAGCAAATGAAGCCGTTGAGGATTATAGATCGAAAATGAAGAAAGGTTGGATTCTCAAACTGGATTTGGAAAAAACCTTTGATAGAGTGGACTGATCCTTCCTAGAAAAGGTGCTTTATGGCAAGAATTTCGACTCAAAATGGATCTCTTGGATAATGGGCTGCATTACCAACCCAAAATTCTCCATCTTCATTAATGGAATGCCTCGCAAGAGGATTATTGCAACAAGAGGAATTAGGCAAGGAGACCCCCTCTCTCCTTTCCTTTTCATCCTTGTGGGTGAAGTGTTAAATGCCCTAATCAATCGGTTACATGAAAAAAGAAGTTATGAAGATTTCTTGGCGGGTAAGGACAAAGTCCATGTCTCAATTCTTCAATTTGCAGATGACACTCTTATTTTTTGCAAATATGACGATGCTATGCTAGAGTCTCTTCGGGTTACCCTTGATCTTTTTTAATGGTGCTCTAGTCAGAAAATTAATTAGGAGAAATCAACTCTTTGTGGCATAAATGTAGACCCAGACATGTTGAAATTGATGGCAGCTAAGTTCAAGTGTAAAGTTGAGCAACTTCCTCTTGTTTATCTCGGTCTTCCATTGGGTGGTTACCCAAAAAAGATGGTTTTCTAGCAGCCAGTTATTGATAAACTTCATGGTAATCTAGACAAATAAACTTGTTCAAAAAAAGATAAACTTCATGGTAATCTAGACAAATGGAGAAGATACAACCTTTCAAGAGGAGGACGGGGGACTCTTTGTAAGTCAGTTCTTTCAAATCTTCCCACTTACTATATGTCTTCCTTCTTGATACCAAGAAAAGTGTTATCCATCTTAGAAAAAATTTTGAGGAATTTCTTTTGGGAAGGCCACAAAGGAGGAAAATTAAACCATTTAGCTAAATGGGAGCAAGTGTCTAAAGCTCATGAAGAAGGCGGCCTTGGTTTGGGAGGTTTGAAAGAGAAAAATCTGGCTCTTTTAGCAAAATGGGGCTGGAGATTTCTGCATGAGACCTCCTCCCTTTGGTGTAGAGTGGTCAAAAGTATTCATGGCAGCAATGGGTTTGGGAGACACACCTCCGGTAAGGCAGGCTGCAGTCTTAGAAGCCCTTGAATCAGCATATCAAGGGCTTGGCAGAAAGTGGAAAATCTGACTGTTTTTGTCTTAGGCAATGGCCTTAAAATTGCTTTTTGGTTGGATGCTTGGCTAGGCAATCCCCCTCTTATGACCAGATTCTCCAGTTTATTCCGCTTGTCTACCCAACCAAACGGCTCTGTGTCGGATCATTGAGATCAAAGTACCAACTCTTGGAGCATTTCGTTTAGAAGATTATTGAAAGATGAAGAGATTACTGAATTTCAAGAGTTGTTAAGCCTAGTATCACATCTAAAAGTGCAAGATCGTCCTGACTCACATGCTTGGTCATTGGAATCCAATGGACTTTTTACAGTAAAATCCTTAGCCAATCACCTTCGCAAAGCCCCTCGAATCGATAATCTCTTAAGTCAAGCTCTTTGGAAGTCCAAAAGTCCGAGGAGAGTAAATATAGTCCTTTGGATAATGATTTTTGGAACTCTAAATTGCTCAAGTGTGCTGCAAAAGAAGCTTGCCTCCCATTACATTTCTCCCAATAGATGTGCTATGTGTAAAAGGGATTGGGAGGATCTCCAACACCTTCTTTTCGATTGCATTTATGCACAAAACTGCTGGTTTTCACCCTTCAATGTCTTTAATTTAAGTTGGACTTTTGGGGCAGCTTTTAGAGATAATGTTCAGCAGCTGTTGATAGGTCCAAATCTCAAGAAATCTCATCAAATTCTGTGGGTCAATGCTGTAAAGGCAGTGTTATCTGAGTTGTGGTTTGAACGGAACCAAAGAGTCTTCCAAGACAAGGAAACTCCATGGTTTTCGAGGTATGAAGCAGCCAAGCTTAAAGCCTCTCTTTGGTGCTCCCTCACAAGCTCCTTCGCAGCCTATTCTAGTCAGGAAATCAGTCGGAATTGGCATGCATTCCTTTCTCCAGCATTCTGAAGCCCCTGCTACAAAGAACTTTTAGCTTTCATGGCTGTTTTTCTTTTTCTTAGTTTTTCCAGGTCTTTTTTTTTTGTTCTCGTTTTTAAGTTTTGTATCCCATTGTATTGCTTTGAAGTTAGAGTATTTCCATTTGCTACTAGTGTTCGGATGTGATGATGGGTGCTAAGGAGGTGTCAACCTAGTTGAGATGTCCTGGTGCTGATGGGTGCTAAGGGGGTGTCAACCTAGTTGAGATGTCCTGGTGCACTTGTTGATCCTTTTGGTTTCCTTGTAATTTGAGCATTAGTCTCACTTCATTTTCTTAATGAATAAAGAGACTTGTTGCCTTTTCAAAAAAAAAAAAAAAAGAGGAATTTAAAGCTTCTTCTCGTGATTCATCCATTGAGCCCAAGTCCACTTTAGATTAATTGCCTTTAGTCCATATTTGATTGTCTTGTGTCTTTTGTTTGTTCGGCATCTCAACTTTGTCTTCATTATTCATATTATGTTCTATATTTTCTCTCTCACTACCTTGTGAAGTTTGTAACTTTGAGCACTAGACTTTTATTTTTTTATTGAAAAGTTCTCTCGCTCCAAACAAAAAGGAATATCAAAAATTAGCTCTACTAAAAGCGGCCAACTAGCAACTCTATCCAAATCCTCTTTGAAATTATAATAGTTATTAATTTGAACCAACAAGAATTCCTTTCTGTGTACTCCACTTCCGAAAAAAATTTGTATTCTCTCTATTTGCACCTTTCTTCATTTTATCAATAGATTTGTTTCCGGACAACATAATACCAATATTTCCATGCAAGTAAAATGACCTTGAAAAATATTAACATCAATTTCAGATGGATTAAATAATAGAATATTGCAGCAGGTTATATAGGAAGAGAGAGAAACAAAGATCCAACCTCATTGATATCAAATTTTGACTCCCGAAGCCTCTCACTCCAAAAGGTGATGTCCCAATGGTTCAAATCATTAGCTTCTGGCGCACCTTGTTTTTTGGCAAAATCCTGAAGATCTTCCACATCTACAGACATCACAAATAAAAGAACCTCAGATTCTTGTGCAGCAGGAACATTCTTCTACGCCAACAATAAGTATCAACACATTGACTATTTATGTTTTATCAAATTGAAAATGAATGTTTTATGAGCGCTAATCTCTTTCCATTTAGTCAATGAGAGTCTCGTTTCCTTTTCTAAGACAAACTATATATGTTTTGTTAGTTTGAAAAAGAACGTTTTTCGATTAGAACCAAGACTTTGAAAAAGATTTTGGGGAAGTTCTTAGTGTTTTTCAGGCTTCAGTAGGAAGGAAAGTTGATAGTAGTTCGAGATTTTCAGCAAGAAGATTCATTTGATATCATTTTCCTCTACTGTTGGAAGGTCTCCGTCTTTACAGTCTAGTTTTCTGCTCTATGTATTTGTATTTAATTTTTTTGTTTTGTGTATTTTGAGCCTTAGCCTCTTTTTATTATCTTAATGAAAAGTTTTATTTCCTTTTCAAAATAACCAAGACTTCCTTTTTTTAGAAAAGGTACCACACTTTTCATTTACGAAGTGAAAAAAGACTAATGTTCCAAGATACAAAATCTAAACAAGTAACAACTAAACCAATGCAAACGTTAATGAGGTAAAGTAGCTCTTATTAATATTTTGCATGGAGAATTGTTTTAACTTTTGGAAAGAGAACACATGAAGACTTTAACCGAGCTAACTAAAAAATGGCATGACTCACATGAGAAGATCCCTAAAAGATCATTGATTTCTTTCCATCCATAGCTCAGAGAGAAGGGCCTCAACAACAATAGTCTATACTATATATTAAAGGGGCTATAAGGGAAAAAAATCTATACCCATTTTGCCTATATTTTTGTTAAATTCCTATGTTACCATTTGTTGACGAGAGGCACTTTTTCAAGTGTAGGTGTCCATTTAAAATTCCATAGAGGTGACCTTTCTAATTTTCATTTACAAAATGTATTAATATATTTCAAAATTAATTTTAGATCGAATAGGTGCAATTGGTGCTAGCAAGATGCAACTCTTTGAGTGTATGTGTTTGATGAGCACCAATTGATGCAATTGATCACAGTTTGATGCCAGTGAACTGTGACTGTTCGAATGGTGGTGGTTACACATAAAACAGACGTTTCTTTCACGTATGTGTAAAATGCGTATAAAAAAGCAAAAAAAAATTGAAGTGTGTGATTATGTTCTTAATTAAAAATAATAATAATAATTTCATATAAATAAAATTTAGAAAAAAGTAAAATATCTTTAAAGAAAATTTTAAAGTGAAGTAGATTAGTATGTTAAAAAAGAAATGGAGACCTAAATTATAAAAATGTGAGTAGATTAATTATAAATCGTGAATTTTTACTTTAAAATTGAAACAAAAATTTCAAAGCATAAGGAAATTTAGATTAATGAACCCCAAAAGAAAGGATTAGTTTTCAATTTTAAATTTTAAATGTATTGTATTGGTCTTATAAAATTGAATATAATTTTAATTTGTTAAATTATACTGTATCAAAACTTTTCTCATAAATTTTATGGAGACTAAAACAAATTTCAAATAGTATTCAGATCTTTAAACAAAAACTAAACACCTTTTAGTTTTTTTAAAAAAAAAAAAAAAAAAACAAACAAACAAACATAAATAAGGTTTTTCATTGATGAAATGAAAAAGAGATGAATGCTTGTTATGAGAAGAATAAGCAACATAAAGCAAATACAACCAAATATAGCCCATAGTTGGACTAGTCCAGAAAAGTAAACAAATACAATCAAATATAACCCATAGCGGAGAATCTTTGTCTTCCTATCTATTCTTAAATTTTTCATAAAATTTTATCTTGTCATTCTTCAAATAGTTACTAAAAATATATATATATGATAAGCCCATTTTTTAACCAAAGATAAAATATATATATATATAAACATAAAAAACTAAAGTTAGAAATCCTAAATGTTTCATCTCCTATAATTGTTTATTAACTTGACATTTTATGTTTCAATAATTAAAACTTCTATCATGCTTCAATTATCATTTGGTCTTCCCAAACGACCCTCTCATCGTTTTAAGCATGCTCCTTATCGGTCATCCGTTCAAAGATCAAAGAGCAATATTCTGGACCTTTATCAAAGCTTTCTTGACTTAGCGAAATCATCATATCTTTGAAGACAAAGTGACAGATTTCTTTTTTTCTTTTAAATGAAAATGAGCCTCTTCATTAATAAAGTGAAATGAGACTAATGCTCAAGGTACAAGAGGGATGTACAAAGAGCAAGAGAACCTACGGATCAGGAGACGCACCCAGACATCTCAACTAGGTTGACACCCCCTTAGTGCCCTCATCATATCCATACAAACTATCATAGCGATAAAACAAAGGCCAACGGAGGGCTCAAACCAATCCAAAAGAAAATAGAAACAAGCAAAGTGACAGATTTCATTCACTTATTTGATCATCTTTTGTACACATCTCTCACTTGGTGTAAATTCACCCCCCTTTTTTGTGATTACAACCTTACATCTCTTATTACAATGGAATAGCATCATATAATCTCACACGGCAATTTTGCGCTTTTGATTTCATATTATCAATGAAATTTTTGAATGATGTTTCATATAAAAAAAAAAAAAATTGACATGTTATGTTGCTTTAATGGGGTGCATTTAGTATTGTCTGTTAAATCTATATATCCTAAAAAAAAGAATAATAATAAATAGTGTATCCCCAGCGTGTATGTGTCCTATTTTTTTTCTAAAATTGGTTCATCTCGTGTCCATGTCTCGTGTCCGTGTTTGTAATTCATAGGTCTCAACCGTTATGGTCAAATGCGATTGAAGCTATTCTTGCTTAAATTTGGTTGGAAAGAAATCAACGTATCTTTCAAGATCAATCCCTTTCGTGGATCAATCATTATGAAGTTGCATGGATTAAAGCTTCATTTTGGTATTCTCTTTCCAAGCTTTTTGCTGATTTTTCTGTTCAAGATTTATGTTTAAATTGAAGTGATTTTATTTTTCCAGCATAGTATTTGGTTTCGTTGTTGTTTAGTCTATGCTTGATTAGGATTATGATTAATTTCTTTGGATAATTAGGATTAGGATTATAATTGAGATCAATTTACTTTTAATTAGAATTAGGATTATTCACCTTCTATTATGATTTTGTTGTATCCCTTCTGGGTTTCTTGTATTTTTCTTAGCATTAGTCTATTTTCATCCTATCAATGAAAGGTAATTGTTTCCTTTCAAAAAAAAAAATAATAAATACAAGAATTAAAATTAGTTTATTTTCAATTCTCTATAAATAGAGAAATTATCCTTTTGTATGGATCCCCATCCTAATTAATCGAGGAAACTAATCTTAATCGTAATTAACCAAGAAAACTTATCATAATCCTAATCAAACAATGATTTTTGACCAAGATTCCTTCATTACTCTAATCCTACTGCATCAAAAATATAATCCATAAGAAAAACACGGGTAGGAGTATGGGAGGAAAAAAAAAAAAGACATACCTTGAACTGCAGGATTCCAGGAAGCACTACGAAGCTTTTCTAGAAGCTCTTCCGCTTTCTCGACAGTAGCCATTTTGGTCTCCATGCTAACCTAACAAAGCACAACTCGTCTAAGGAGAAATAAGTTGGGAAAAAAACAATATATACATATATAACATACCTCGGCATAGTTATTGAAATTGAGAATCTTAGCCTTCTCCAGCCTAAGCTTCAAAATTTGGTCAATTATTGATGTATTGTCCATTTCTCCACTAGAGGCTCGAGTTATATAAGCATAGTAAACTTCCTTCCGCAAGGATCGATTTTTAGCATGTTGCATGACAGAAAGATAACATGGAGCATCTAAAGTAATTATCCATGGACCATGTTCTGCAGTAGCATTTTCGTGACCCTGATGCCAATAAAGATGTCAAAGATTTACTTGACAAGATTCAAAAATCAAAGATGCTATAAAACTCAATAGCTTAACCATTATTAAGATAATTGAATCAAAGCACATCACTGGCTGTGAAATACCTTGGAAACTGCTGTTTGAGCTGCCATTCCCAGAGCAGTAGAAGGCAGTCCATCAACTTCATGCTTATCAACAATCAACTTCTCAAACTTCTTTGTTGCATCCAAAACATTTTCATCAAATTTATGAGATAACCTTTCCAGCTCCTGTATTTCAAAACAATTAAAAATCTAGTAAAAGCCAAAACAAAGTTGCGATTGATACTTCAACCACATCCAATATACAGAGATGATTATTATGGCAGCTTCCACTCTTCCTTTGGATAGGGGACAGAAAACGCCATATATGTGGAGAATTAAGGTGTGAAAAACAAGCTGTCTGACTTCAAGGTGTGAAAAAAAAAATCGTTTCCAGCTTGTGCATCATTACTCTTAACAACTTGGAGTGAATGCTCACCTGCTGAATTTTGTTGAAATCATCCCTTTTATCACCTTCAAGAGTAACACCATGAAGAAGAGCCTCTTTTATTTGAGCTGCTCGAGGTCAAGTCCGGGAAAGTGTTAAAAAGTAATAATAATATACATGACTTTGCTGACTCGTGTAGAAGTGTCATAATTTTTTTACGAGAAACCAAACTTCCATGGCGAAACATGAAAGAATATATTTGAAACATACAAAGCAAAACAACCAAAGAAAGGGTTTCTAATAAAAAAACAATCAAACCTAGCTATAATTATAAGACGAAAACTTTTTTTTGTCTCGAATCACCACTTGCCATCTTCTACCTGTTTTCTTTTCTTCTCTCTCTCTTTGGGAGTATTCATTATCAAGATGAAAGAGGGGTCCCCACACCAACAATTATTTTTTTTTTTTCTAAAACGAAACGAGCCTCTTCATTAAGGTAATGAAATGAGACAATACAAAGTGAGTGAAACAGTACAATGAAGAGACAAAACTGAATCCTAAGGATCATCAAGTGCACAAGGACATCTCAACTAGATTGAAACCTCCGTAGCACTCTCATCATATCCGTTACAAGCAAAACCATCCAAAAATTGGGTATCAAGATAAGATAGGATCCGTTACAAGCAATAAAAACCAGTGTTTTCAAGGCGCAGCCAAGCGCTCGCCTAAGGCAAGAGGTGCTGCGATGTGAGGCTCTTGCACCTCTATTACAACCTTCTTTTTTGATGTCAAAGACCAGAAGCTATGCGAAAGGGCGACCAAGTTCGAATAGGCGCTCACCTTGAAGGCGCCTCACGACGCCTTTTTGCGCCTTGGTTGTTGACGAAGGCGTGCGCCCGGCGAACTGTTTTTTTTATATAATTTTTATTAAATATGCTAGATACCCAAGAAATTTAATCGACCAAGCCCATAAGAAAAAGTCCAGGTGAAGATTTCCCATGCAAAGGATATTTGATTCGATATTATTAGCCATTAAATTTGGCATCTTCTTTCGTCTTCTTTCATTTCCTTCCATTTCTTCAACTTCTTGTATGGCATCTTCTTCTGCAACCAATCGACTCTTCTTCAAGGTTTCATAACTACAAGCAATCGACTCTTCTTCAGTTCTTTGAGGCTTCTGCAAACCGATTCGTATTCCTCCCCTAATTTTCTTCTTGGCTTGGTTTCAAGTTTAAATGAATGAATGAACTATTTTAAATGTTCCTCTCCTATTTTATATTCTTCTTGTGAGTTGTGATTTGAGTTTGTGGCCATGATAAGTTTTATTTATTTGTTTTAAATGTAAATCTTTTGTCGGTTGGTTTTGTGGTAAGTTTTATTTATTTATTTTCATTTTTTAGTTTATCAAACACATTGAATCACCGATTTAATGGTTCCTAATAACCTTTTTTTTATACATATTAGTCTGGTAACAGTATATATATATATATATATATATATATATATATTTTAAAGGAAACAAGTCTCTTTATTCATTAAGAAAATGAAATGAGACTAATGCTCAAAATACAAGGATACAAAAAGGATCAGCATGTGCACCAGGACATCTCAACTAGGTTGACACCCCCTTAGCACCCTCATCACTTCCGAATACTAGCAGCAAATGAAAATACAAGGTTTCATAACATTGCAAGGAGAGAATCTGCAAAAGGGGGACAAAATAAAAACAAGACGACCTAAGAACAAAATAAAACAATGGTAGCTAAACATCCTTTGGAAGGGAGGCTTCAAAATGCCGAAGAAAGAAAGGCATGCCAATTCAAGCTAATTTCCTGACTAGAGTAATCCGCGAAGGTGCTTGTGAGAGAGCTCCAAAGTGAGGCTTTAAGCTTGGCTGCTTCAAACCTTGTAGACCATGAAGTTTCCTTGTCTTGGAAGATTTTTTTGGTTTCGTTCAAACCACAACTCAGATAACACTGTTTACAACATTGACCCACAAAATTTGATGAGATTTCTTAAGGCTTGGACCTACTATCAGCTGCTGGACGTTATCTCTGAATGCTGCCCCAAAAGCCCAGCTTAAGTTGAAGTACTTGAAGAGTGATACCCAGCAGTTTTGAGCATAAACGCAATCGAAAAGAAGGTGTTGGAGATCTTCCCAATTCCTTTTACATAGAGCACATCTATTGGGAGAAATGTAATGGGAGGCAAGCTTCTTTTGCAGCACACTTGAACAGTTTAAAGTTCCAAAAATCATTATCCATAGGACTATACTTATTCTCCTCGGGCTTTTATACTTCCAAAGAGCTTGACTTAAGAGTTTATCGACTGGAGGGGCTTTGCGAAGGTGAGTGGCTAAAGATTTTACTGAAAAAAGACCATTGGATTCCAGTGACCATGAACGTGTGTCAGGGGCATCCTTCACTTCTATTTGTGCAACTAGGCTTAACAATGCTTGGAAGTCAAAAATTTCATCTTCTTTCAATAATCTTCTAAAAGAAATGCTCCAAGAGGAAAAGCTTTGATCCCAATGATCCGACGGAATAAACTAGGGAATCTGGTCATAAAAGGAGGATTGCCCATCCAAGCATCCAATCAAAAGGCAATTTTGCGGCCATTGCCTAAAACGAAAACAGCCAGATTGTCCACTTTCTGCCATGACCTTGATATGTTGATCCAAGGGCTTCTAAGACTACAGCCTGCCTTACTTGAAGTGTGCCAACCAAACAAGTTGCTGCCATGAATGCTTTTGACCACTTTACACCAAAGGCAAGAGTTCTCATTCATAAATCTCTAGCCCCATTTTGCTAAAAGAGCCAAATTTTTTTCTTTTAAACCTCCCAGCCCTAGTCTTCCTTCCTCTTAAGCTTTAGACACCTGCTCCCATCTAGCTAAATGGTTTATTTTCCCCCCTTTGTGGCCTTCCCAAAAGAAATTCCTCAAAATTTTCTCTAAGTTGGATAACACCTTCCTTGGTATCAAGAAAGAAGACATATAGTAAGTAGGAAGATTTGAGAGAACTGACTTACAAAGAATCGCCCTTCCTCCTCTAGAAAGGTTGTAACTTCTCCATTTATCTAGATTACCTTGAAGTTTGTCAATAACTGGCTGCCAGAATTCCACCTTTTTTGGGTAACCGCCCAATGGGAGACCAAGATAAACGAGGGGAAGCTGCTCAGCTTTACAATTGAAATTGGCAGCCATTGTTTCCAACTTGTCTGAATCTACATTTATGCCACAAAGAGCTGATTTTTCCTAATTAATTTTTTGACCAGAGCACCATTCAAAAAGATCAAGGATAGCCCGAAGAGAATCTAACATAGCATCTTCATATTTGCAAAAAATAAGAGTGTACTCAGCAAACTGAACAATTGAGACATGGACTTTATCTTTACCCACCAAGAAACCTTCATAACTTCCTTTTTTCATGCAAACGATTGATTAGGTTATACTTAAGGTTTATTGATTTAGTGAGTTGAGAATCTTTTTTTAAAGTATACGGTAATAAGATGACTTCCAAAACTCTCTCCCCTCTCTCCTCCCCTTCCCCTTCCTCCTGCGCCCATCTTTCCGTCCACCCCACCGGAGCTCATCATGCCCTCCCACATTTCCAGTGACTCGCCCCCGCCCTTCTCACCCTCTCCCTCCTGCTCACCCTCCGGCACCTCCCCTCCTCTCGTTTTTTACACCCTGCTTTTGCTCTGTATCCAGCCATGGAATTTAAGTCCTGCTGCATTCTTGACCATTCCTTCCATATGGGGCAAGAAGGATCCGATTTCTTCATAAAAGACTTGAAGAAAGGACAGTCCATTCTCCTCTCCATAACCTCAACTAAATGGCTCCATGAGAGTTTTTGCAGACTTCTATCCGGTTCCACCTTTGAATTTTTCTTATTAAAGGAAAGAGTTGATCAAAGCTTCATACGGCTGGCTAAATTTTGTGCAAAGGAGAAGTGGTTTGTAGATGCGCTGTTTGGCCAAACTCTGGAGGAAGAAAGAACATCCACATCCCATTCGGCAATGAAAAATCAGGTTGGCAAGACTTTAAGGACATGATCGAAGACTGCATCCGAAATTTCAGAGCATCCCCTGATATCCAGGTTAGTTCTCCTCCACCTTGTCCTTCCCCTCATCAGAGGCTGGTCAGTAGTCGTAGCCTTGCTCTCCCTCCTTGTGGTAAAACCTTTTCCGAAGCTTTACAAGCCTCTAAGCCCCTGAATCCCTTAGCTTCTACCATTTTACTCTCCCCTGTTCCACCCCCGAAAAAACAGAGTCACCATTCTTTTTGGACTCAAAAGAATTGTGACGTTTTGCTTGAAGATTTTAGTAATTTATGGATTATTTCAAGATTATTAGCATCAAATGGGTGGAAGGAAATCGCCAAAGAGTCATGTTGTCATCAATCCTCTGTTCGCAGACAAGGCTCTCATCAAGATCAGTCAAGGAGACTTAAGCGAAAAAGTGCCAGCCCAAGGCAGATGGAACAAGTTTGGCCCCTTTCATCTGTTGTTGGAAAAATGGAATCCCCTTAGTCATGGAAGGCCTTCAGTAATGCAAGGTTATGGGGGTTGAATATCAATCAAAAACCTCCCACTAGATTATTGGTGTAGAAGCACCTTTGAGGCAATCGGGGCTTACTTTGGTGGACTCGTTTCAATTGCATCAAAAACACTTAATCTCATCAATTGCTTAAAAGCTAAAATTCAGGTCAGAAAAAATCTGTGGGCTCATGCCAGCCACCATTGAAATTAAAGATGAAATTCATGGAAGCTTTTATTTAAATTTTGGTGATATTACTTGCTTTCATCAGCCTACAAGTCTACCTAATAATGTACCTTTTAAGAACTTCTCCAACCCAATAGACTTAGTTCAATTACAAGAAGTCTTGAAGGATGAAGATGCCACCTCCCAAATTGATATATCTAATTGGTCCTTCCTATTGTCTGTCAAGTCCAAGCCAAAGTTCTCAAGAAGTCCAAACGCGGTGGCAAAGAAGAAGGAGTTCCAAAAGCCACAGGCTTCAAAAATCAATAAGGGAGCATCAGGGGAAGGTGAAAAGTCACCCCCTTTGGGTATTTAGGGCGTTAACTCAAAACTTCAAAGGCCTATATTTTCAAAAGAGGAAGTCAACCAGCCACTAAGTCCTGACGGGGGAAATCTGTCAAGGAAGGAAGTTGAAAAGTCTTTATCCCCTGCCTTGCAGCCTCAGCCCTCCGAGAGAAAAAAAAAAATTCAATTGAAGGAAGTCGAAAAGTCTTTAGACTTAAGTATTTTGCCAGCAAAGGTGCCTCGTGCAAGTAATAAGGCTCCTCGAGTTTCAGCCTGCTCTTAACTCCCTCTTTGCCATTAAGAAGAAAGAGAATTGGAAAAAGGGAGTTCCAGTCGGCTTTTCTCACTCAGAAGTCAAAAAGCCACTTGCGCCAAAAAGAGAAAAGAAAACAAAGTTATTACTCCCTTGCAACGTGATGTTCCCCTCAGCCTCTTCCTCATTTGAGAATGCCTTAACAACGATCGAAGTCCAAGCATCCCTTAAGCCCTCTTCTCCCGTCCCCTGCCTTAACACATCTTCCTTGCCCCTCCCCATTCTGCCAAATCAACTGAATCCTCTGCCATTACTACCTCGAGCAACCACATTCCCCCCAACTACCTCCCCCCTGTTTTACCAGGACAGCCGAATCCTACGCCTATGCGACCCTCAAGCCTTCTCCTCCCCTCAACGTTAAACCACTACCTAAACCCTGCAAAACAACTACAAAACGGTTGTACAGAGCACGCCATTCCTCATGCCTTTTCAAGACTTTTCCTAAGCATTTTATCATAAGAAAGTTTCTGAATGAGCATTCTAGGAGCCTTTTTGTATCAATTCTAAATCAGTGACTGATCAGATTCAAGAAGTCAGAAGTCCCTTATCACCAGAGCACCTCATTTTATCAGGTCAGACAACCAACTCTCCCTCCCCCCACCTAACCCGGAGTGTTTATTTCTGAGAGGAACTCCAAGATTTTCCCCAGATGCCTCAGTGAATGAAAAGAAGGATGGCCCTCTAGACTCCCCTTTCATTGTGAGTAGTGAGGAAATTGATTGGAACAGCACATCAGAAGAACAAGAAGTGTCAAAATCGGAAGCACCCTTGCTTGTTGATTTAAATCCCCTGTTTCAGACAGAGGAGGACAAGACCTCTGAGGTAAAAGCTCTCAACCCTGCGCACTCCGCCCCCTCAGCAATCCCTTCTGACCTCCCAGCACACCTATTAAGCATAGTCACTGATTGCAACCCAGTTCTGGATTGATTTATGACTGCCAAGGCTGCCTCTATAACCTGAGTATGAAAAATGAAAATAGTGACTTGGAACACAAGAGGCATCAAAGATAGTAATAAAAGATTGGCCCTTAAACGATTCTTAAAGAAAATTAACCCCTCAGTAGTTTTAATTCAAGAATCCAAGAAAGAAAATTTTGATGCAAGCTTTATTATATCCATTTGGAGTTCCAAAGAGGTCGGTTGGGAGTTTGTTGAATCCTTTGGTGCTTCTGGTGGATTGTTGACAATGTGGGATACAAACATGAATTCAGTATTAGAAACCCTCAAAGGAGGATATTCCCTTTCAACAAAATGTACCACTATCTGTAAAAAGATTTGTTGGATCACTAATGTATATGGGCCAACCTACTACAAAGAAAGAAAATTTGTGTGGGAAGAACTACTTTCTCTTGTAGCTTATTGTGAAGAGGCATGGTGCATTGGTGGTGATTTTAATATCACAAGATGGGCATATGAGAGATTCCCCTTGGGCCGAAGTACTAGAGGCATGAGAAAATTTAATGATTTCATTGAACAAGCAAAACTCTTAGAAGTTCGGTTGAGTAATGGAAGTTTCACTTGGTCAAGGGAAGGCAGCTCAGTTTCAAGATCCCTTCTAGACTGATTTTTTATATCAAGAGAATGGGATGAGTTATTTGAAAATTCAAGAGCCAATAAACAAGCCCGAATATTCTCAAATCACTACCCAATTTTACTAGAGGCTGGTTCTTTCAGCTGGGGACCCTCCCCCTTCAAGTTTTGCAACAGCTGGTTGCTCAACAAAGAGTGCATCCAAATCATTGAGAAAGCATGGTTTAACAGCAAAGTATACGGCTGGGCTGGTTTTGTACTCAATCAGAAGCTAAAAGAAGTCAAAACAGCAATAAAAAAGTGGCATTATAGCTACAAGGAAGAACTAAAAAAGAAGGAGGAGAGGCTGTTAGCAGAAATTGAAAAATGGGATACTCTTGCTGAGATTTCCCCCCTTTCCAGCAATGATTATGCAGCATGGTCATCATTAAAATCAGATATTATGTCCTTATATAGGTTGGAAGAAATCAACCTAATTCAGGAAAGCAAGTTAAATTGGCTCAAGCAAGGAGATGAGAATACAAGCTTTTTCTATAGATTCTTAGCAGCAAAGAAGAGGAGAAACTTCATAAATGAGTTAGTTGATGAGCAAGGAGTGCCAACAAAGTCGAGTTCAGAAATTGAAAGCCTAATAATCAATTATTACAGCAATCTTTTCCTAAAATCCCTAGGGAGGAGGCACATTCCAATAAATCTAGATTGGTCATGCGTGAATATAAATCAGAATCAGTCCTTGCAAGCTAAATTTTCAGCCACAGAAATCTTCCCAACCATAAAAGCTCTCAGCAAAAGCAAAGCTCCGGGCCCGATGGTTTCACTTCAGAATTCTTGTTGAAATTTTGGACTCCTCTAAAGTCAAGCTTCCAAGACACTTTTGATAACTTCTACAAGAATGGTAAAGATCAATGCTTGCATAAAAGAGAACTTCATATGCTTAATTCAAAAGAAGAAAGTAGCAATCAAGGTCAATGATTTCAGACCCATTAGCTTAACCTCTTTAATCTACAAAGTCATTGCTAAGGTGCTAGCCGAGAGACTGAAAGGGATAATGCCTAGCATCATTGCTCCCTCCCAATGTGCCTTCATAGAAGGTAGACAAATATTGGATCCCATTCTTATTGCCAATGAAGTTGTTGAAGAGTACAAAGTAAAAAAGAAGAAGGGGTGGATTCTTAAACTTGATATGGAGAAAGCTTTCGACCGAGTAGATTGGAAATTTTTAGAAAAAGTGTTAAGATTCAAGAATTTCAATCAGAAATGGATAGAATGGATTATGGGTTGTGTCAAAGACCCATTATACTCAATTTTCATTAATAGAAGACCTAGGGGAAGAGTGGCTGCTTCAAGAGGCCTAAGGCAAGGTGATCCCCTCTCCCCATTCCTTTATCTCCTTGTTAGTGAAGTATTGAGTGCATTAATCTCCAGACTCATCCAATCCGGCATTGTTGAAGGTTTTATAGTAGGCAACAAGCAAGTTCAAGTTTCCATACTCCAATTTGCGGATGATACTTTACTGTTTTGCAAGGATGACAGCTCCATGCTTGTAAAACTTAAACATACAGTGGAATTCTTTGAATGATGTTCAAGACAGAAAGTAAATTGGGAAAAATCATGGCATCAATGTGGACGACAGTGAACTCTTTAGCACAGCAGCATCCTTGAATTGTATGGCCGACCACCTTCCTTTCTACTACCTAGGGTTGCCTCTAGGGGGTTACCCGAAAAGAGCCTCCTTTTAGCAGTCGGTCCTAGATAAAGTACAAGCTAAACTTGACAAGTGGAAGAGATTTAACCTCTCTAGGGGAGGAAGAGCCACTCTATGCACTTCAGTCCTCTCAAACCTTCCAACTCATTATTTGGCCATCTTCCTCATGCCGAAGGAGTAATATCTAGAATGGAAAGGATAATAAGAAAGTTCTTTTGGGAAGGCAACACCGGCAGCAAGCAAAATCACTTGGTTAAATGGGATTTGGTTCAAAAACCTATAGCAGATGGTGGCCTCGACCTCGATGGTTTCAGATCTATGAACATTGCAGTCCTTGCTAAATGGGGGTGGAGATATTTCAATGAGGAAAATTCTCTTTGGGGCAAAGTTATAAGTATTCATGGTAAAGATTCCTTTGATTAGCATACAGCAGGGAAACGAGGTAGAAGTTTGAAAAGTCCATGGATTAGCATCTCAAAGACTTAGCTTAAGGTAGAATCCTTGGCCACTTTCAAACTCGGTAATGGCAGTCGAATTGCTTTCTGGTTAGATACATGGGAAGGATCTTCCCCCTTCAGTACCCTTTATCCAAGCCTATTCAGAATCACCATGCTTCCCAATGGTTCAGTTGTTGATCATTGGGACAGCAGCTTAGCTTCTTGGTCCATCTCCTTCCAAAGACTGCTCAAAGATGAAGAAGTGCTAGCCTTTCAAGAATTGATGGGAAAATTGCAAGTAGAAGTCCTTCTCACTCTTTTGATAAAAGAGTTTGGTCTATTTCAGCCACTGATTTTTACACAGTTAACTCACTTAAAGTGCACATCTCCCCTTTCTCCCCTTTGGATAAGTCCCTTTACTCGGCCATTTGGAAGCCAAAAAGCCCTAGAAGAGTCAATATACTCATATGGATTATGCTTTTCGGTTAGCTGAATGTAGGTGAAGTTCTTCAAAGAAAGCAGCCAACAACCTCCCTTTCACCCTTAATCTACCCGTTCTATCTCCAACACAGTGAGGACTCCCTTCACCTCTTTTTCACCTACCCTTATTCAGCTTGGTGCTGGAAAAATCTGTTGTGCTACTTCAACTTTTCATGGATTATGTGTAACGACTTCAAAGGCAATGTGTTACAACTTCTAGTTGGCCCTAATCTCCACAACCTCACCTGTCTACTCCGGTGTAATGCAATAAAAGCCCTCTTGGTGGAACTTTGGTTTGAAAGAAATCAAAGGATTTTTCACAACAAAGCTCTTGGATGCCAAGACCGCCTTGAAGCCGCCCGCCGTCAAGCCTGGTGCATACTCTCCGAATCTTTCCAAGCCTATAGTCTGTTGGATTTCAACTTCAACTGGGGGGCTATCATCTTCACTTCCCCCTTCGGACAGCATTAATTAGTGTCGGATATCAGTTTTTTTTCTTATTCTAGTTTCTCCTCCCCCCCGTATCTTTGAACTCTTTAATTATTTCCCTCAGTTTTAGGCCATGGTTTTTGGCTCTGTTTTAGGCCAATGTTTTGGCTTGTTTTGCGATTATTATTTCCTCGAGTTGTACTCTTGTTAATGTCTTTTCTCCCCTATGTGGTTACATTGGATGTGATGAGGGTGCTAAGGGGGTGTCAACCTAATTGAGACGCCCGGGTGCAACTCCTGATCCTAAAAGAAGTCCTAGTATTTCCGAATTTGCTCATTGTATAACCCTCTTGTACTTTGAGCCTTAGCTCTTCTCCATATATTAATATAATGAACCGTTTCCTTTTCAAAAAGGAAAAAAAAATCTTTTTTTTTAAAGTTTAGTTACTTTATATTATTAATTTATAATATACTTTAAATTATTTAATTTATAATAATATGCAAATTTAAATTTTTTATATATTTTTTTAATTTAAATTTGTTATATATATTTTTTAAATTTAAATTTGTTATATAGTTTTTTAAAACTTAAAAGTTAAATTTGTTATATGATATTAAATGATGTTTTAAACATTTACTTGTGTTTTATTCATTAAACTTTTACATTTGGATTCATTTACAATTTATTATTACTAATCTTTAAAGGTTAAGGCTTTGAAATATGCATATAAACTTATGTTCTACATGTATTATTTATTTATTTATTTATTGCGCCTCGCTTCGCTCAGGCAACACCTTTTTGTCGCCTCTCGCCTGGTGGCGATCAAAGGACTTGTCGCCTTCAGGTGTACCTTGTACTTTGAAAACACCAGAAACAAACAGAACAAAACTCATAAATTAAGTCCAACATGACTACAACATCAAATCCGGTAAAAAACAAAATTGACCGATAAATATATTAATAATATTTTTTTTTAGAGAAGAAACATTTCTTGAATAAATGAGATAAGAAGAGACCCAAAAACCTATAAGTGATTACAAAAGAAATTTTCAATAGGAAACTAAATAGAAAAATGTAAAAAGCTTAAATGGGTGCCTTGTTTTGCACCAATATAGCTTAGTAGACAGAACCAAATCCATGAAACTATCAAACCAAGAAAAGGAATCTCGAAAGAGATTTATTGTGTTTTCCCCATAAAGACCAAAGAATGGCACCAATAATGGCCAACCAAATGGTCTACCTTGTACCATGAAATGGATGGCCCACCAAAAGAGATGCCAGGATATCAAAAATATTGTCATAACAAGCTAATGACCAACCAAAAGCATCCAGAATAATATACCAGAAATGCAAAGCAAAAGAACAATGCATAACCAAATGAGTTGGGGACTCAGAACAACTTTGGCACATGACACCATGGACATATACAAATAAGGCATACGACATTGTAGCCCATCAACAATGTTGACAGCACCAATGCTAAGCTCCCACAAGAAAATTTTTATTTTCCTAGGATAATGATCCATCCAAATGGTAGAATATAAATCCTCTACAGGGGGATCCATTGCCCATCAAATCATCCATGAGTGATTACACAGAAAATGAGGAAGGGTCAATGGTCCATCACCATGATTCAGGTGAGAGACGAAATCTTATAGAGAACAAGTGAGTTAAAGAAGCCCACTCTATAGTTTCAAGCTCATTAAGATTTCGATGAAACGTAAGTCCCAAGCCTCCGTATCCGCAATCCACACATTAGCCACCTAAATGTCAGAAATACAAGCAAGGCAAAACAATCTAGGGAAAGTCGTCGAGAGAACACTAAAATGAAGCCAATGATCCTTCCAAAAAGAAATAGATGTATCCATACCAAGGCAAAAGAATTTAGATAATGACAATTACCAAGGCCAATGCCACCCGTTAACTTAAGACGTTGAGTAACCAATGTTGTTGAGGCAACCTCAGACACTCACCCAAGGCGAGAGGCGAGGCGAGGTGAGGTCTTAGCGCCTTGAAGGTATACAATGAAGGCACTCGCCTTTTTGCACCATTGCCACAAATGGAGGTGAGCGCCTATTAATCTTGGCGACTATTCTTGATTATGTTTTTTTGTTGTCTTTTATTTTTATTTAAAAGGAAAATAATAATAATAATAATTTTTTTAAAAAAAAAAAGGGCAAAGAACCCTTCTAACATGAGAAAGAAAAGAATTGGAAGAAAAATAATAATACAAAGATGAAGAATAAGAAGAGTCTAAAAGCTTTGAGAAAAAGAAGAATGAGAAGAACATGGAAGAAGAAGAATAAGTAAAATGACGTGGGTCCTAAAGAACCCTTCTAACATGAGAAAGAAAAGAATAGTATCATCAACGAACTGTAGATGGTTAATACTAAGCCCCGAGTTCCTAACAAAAAAACCCTCAATGATATTGGAGTCAAGTCCCTTTGATAGCATTCTACCAAGGCAATTGACCACCAATGTAAATAAAAAGGGGAGAGGGGATCCCCTTGACTAAGGCCACGAGTAGCTTTGATCTTGCCTCTAGGCTTTCCATTGATGAGAATGGAAAAGTTGGTTGATGATATGCAACCCATAAACCATTTCCTCCAAGTGTCTCCAAAACCTTTGACAATCATGATATTGTTCAAAAACTCCCAATCGACCATATCAAATGCCTTCTCAATTTCAAGTTTAATCACCACACCTTTTGTCTTGGTGCAGGAGTAGAGATCATTTTCATTTGCAATTAAGGAGGCATCAATGATTTGCCTATTCGCAACAAAAGCAAATTAATTAATGGAAATTGTGTGAGGGAGAACTTTCTTCAGCCTATCTGATAACACCTGAGCAATAACTTTGTATATGCATGTAGTGAGGTTGATCGGTCTATAATCCCCAACGGTCTTGGCATCAATCTCTTTAGAAATCAAACAAATATACATCTCATTGATGTTAGCATTAATAATGGCTTTCCAAAAAAAAATATCTTGGAACACCGTTTTAATATCGTCTTTAAGTATTTTTTTTTTTTAAGTATTCAGAAGTATATCTTGGGGCCCAGGGACTTATTATTTCCCAAGTCATATATGGCATGCCAAATTTCCAAATTAGTGAATGGGGTTTCCAAAGCATGTGCTTGATTAATAGCGATAGGATCCCAGTTATCTATGGAAGGAAGAGACCTATACCTGGTTGTTTGGTGTAGAGATATCTCAAAAAGCCAAGATATTTAGCTTTGATATCACTATCATCAACTAAGTTGTGACCCTGGCTAGATAATAGCTCTACAATTGTGTTTTTTCTCTTCCGCATTGATAAGAACCGGTGGAAGAATTTGTTGTTTTCGTCCCTTTCCTTGGTCCACTTCATTTTACATTTTTGCCTCCATCTTATTTCATCTGCAAAGGATAGATCAATAAGCTCTGTTTTTATCAAGATCCTCCTTTGTTGTTTAGTGTGATCAAGACCGAGTGCTTCTTTAGTGTCATCTAATTTGCAAGCTCATTCAAAAGATTAGTCTTTTTGGTTTGTGTGTAGCCAAATGTATCTTTATTTCAAGCATCTATTTTAGATTCTTCAGTTTTTGGATGAATCCACGACCAGCCCAACTAGAGATCGGATTTTGTTGTCAGGGTGTTCCATCTATATGTTCTCAAACTCATTTTTTAATGCCAAAGGTAGTGATCAGAAGTTTGTCGAGGGTGGTGCTTGACAATACCACTCTTAAACTTATCAATACATGGGCTAGAGATGAGAAAACAATCAACTAGGGTTATACCTTGAGAGGATTTTCTTGTTTCTCTTGAAAAAGGGAAATCAGTAAGTTGATTCCTAAGAACAGAGTTAGAAAAAGAAAAGGAAAATGAAAGAGAAGAGAGAAGGAAGAACACATTAGAAGTTTGGGAGGAAAAAAGAGATGCTTTAAAAAGGGTAAACAGAAGTATTTTTAAAGGAGTTAAATAAATATATTAGTTTTTAAGTATTATTTGTATTTACATCTTGGTCATTTTGTAATCGAGCATATTTCCATGCCGGATCTTTTCTTAAACTATCCTCAGCCATCTAATTATTAGAAACGTAAACTAATTAGTAACTAACTTGAGAAAATGATCAACAAAGTGAGGATTTGGGAGTTGGGACATACTAAAATTTTGATGAAGGCTGCTGTTTAGGAGAGCATTCTTCTAATTATGGATTTGGGAGCATTCTGCTTAGAAGATCTTTTTAATTTTTTTATGACAAAAGAGAGATTCCAATGTGGTAGCAAACTAATGGTGGCTGGCAGCAAAGAAGAAGAGATGAATGCTGCTGTTTTGGACTCTTCTTCTCTGTTTTTCGAAGAAAAAACAGAGGTGGACACGTCACAACTCACGCGTGCACTGCGACGATTCTTGCCTTGAATAAATATTCTGGTCGCTTTGGAGACTTTGAGTTGAAGAGGAAGAAGACAAGAAGAAGCATAATAGGTGAGGAATGAGAATCAAAATTTTGATATTCCTCTGTTTTTTTTTAAGAAGAATCAAAGAGGAGAGGTGAAGAAGAATGTTGTTTGAATCTTTGATATTCCATATTTTTTGGAGAAGAATTGAAGAGGAGAGGATAAGTGGTGAAGAAGAAGACAACGTTTGATATTCTGTTTTTTTTTTCTATGAAGAAGACGTATAAACTACCAAGTAAAGGGATGTCAATCATATAATGATGTCAAAGTTAGAATTAGGTCTAAACAATTATATAAATATATTTTTTATAATAACCAGTAACCTTAAAACACAAACAACTTTGCGTTTTAAGGGATATATTTTTTTTAATTAACCCCCAATAGGCGCGCCCAAGCATGCCTTAGCGCTTCTTCGTAGGCACTGTAAGGCGTGCACCTTCTTCCTTGCACTTCACTTCTTTGAGGCGAAGCGCCATCTTTGCGCCTTGCACCTCGCTTCTTTGAGGCGAGGCGCCATCTTTGTGCCTTGCACCTAGGCGCACGCCCAAGTGAGCCTCGCAAAATACTGAATATGCCTCCACCCTCTTTGACTCTTGAATTAAAATAGCATCCAAACAGCTAGCTTTAGGAGAGTGGTGAGAGACTTTCCCAAGAATCAAACTACATCCTTCAATCAGAGAGGATCTCATTGTGAGTTAAGGATCTCATCATGAAACAGTCATCATTTTGGACCAACGCCACCTTTGGATATAGGGAGAGAAGTATTCTTCGAATTAACCAAAATGTTGCATTTTTCCTTGGATACATCTTTCCAAGGAACTAAGATTTAGGGATTTTTAAAGGGTATATACATACCCTCAGTTCAGTTTTAGCTGGTTTTTTCACTCAAAAACACAACCAAACTGAAAATTTTCATTTTTTTCAAGATGCAAACCAAGATATCCAAATTCAATGGACAAGTATGGTCTGCTTCGATTTTCCAGTTAGGTTGTAATCTTCCACATTTCACTAATTCGAGATAAGTATGCTTTTAGTTTCAAAAAAAGATAAATCCCTCTCCCTCGTGTTATTTGAGGAGACTATGATCACACACGATCCCTTGTGAAGTAGCACTGTGCAGTGTTAACAAAAAAAAATAATAATAACTATGAGCGTAGTAATCATTGTAATTGATAAGATACAAAAAGATTGAAATACTAACATTCCACTATGCGTTTTCGAGCATCATTGAGTGTGTTCCACTCGGGAGATTCACGAATAGCTTTGAAAGCATTGTAAATAGGTTTGCTTTGCCCCAACCTAAGCTGAAATTTTACTTTCTCCGGCTGCAGCCACAATAAGTAATGTTAGTATTGTGGAACAAATGGGTAAAATAACTCAAGTCTCGTGACCAAATGTAGATTGAATGAGTAAAAGTGGGAGGTTCCAACAGGCCATAGAGGACATTTTGTAACAAATCACAATAATTTCTAAACGCTGATTTATTAGTTTCTTTTTTGGTCTTCTGAATGATGAATAATTTTCCAAGGTTTGCTCCAAATGTATCCTGATTTTACATGAGCAGTTAGGGAGAACTGAAGAATTTTTATTATCATTCTCGAAATGAACTCGAGATTGTGCTGATTTATTGTGTCTCCTCACTCAACCAATTTTACTGTACTGGCTTTCTACTATGAGTACATTATATAGGTTTCTCTCTTCGATCTCTGGCTAGTGTAAGAATAATCATACAAAGTATGATACCTCCAACAATATGAACTACGTAAATGTTCCTCCAAATATGATGAATATACCTGAACTTCTTCAATGGCGATCCGAAGATCAGCAGTATCCTTAACAGATTTGAGATGGTTGACGATACCCCAAACCACATTCAAACGGTCTACGATCTTCTCTAATGGCTCAACCAATTTTGACCAAGATGGCTCCACTGTTCGCTCCAATTCCTCCAAATCACTCTCCTGAAAGTCCCGCATGCATAGGAGCGAACCGAAGGCGTTGCCCAATTAAAGAGGGAAAGGGAAAGGGAAAGTCAATTTCAGAAGATCAATAAAAGTCCACAACTTGAGCAAATAAATCCTAGAAAAAAGAAACCAATAAAACACGACAGGACTGTTAAACAATAAAGAGGGGGGGAGGGGAACTAAGAACAGGGAAAGGGCATACGAGCTTCTTCAAAAGCGTAAGAATGCCCGAGCGAACGTGCTTGGCTTCAACAGCGTCGAAAGGCGGAAAATAAAAGTCTTGGAGAAGAGGATTCGATTGGGGAATTTCATCCATGCTGCCAGAAGCAGTCATCGACGGAGCAAAACGCGAAGAACAGGAAGAAGAATAGTGGATGGAGGAAGAGGTAACAGAATTGCGACGGTTGTGAAGGCAGAAGGAGAAGGAAGATGACCAGAGGGGACAAGGAAGTGATTTTGGTAAATGACCAGGAGAGGAGATAGAGAGCGAGTGTGTTCTTCTAACAAGTGGATGGATGGAGGCGGTGAGTGTGATTCGGAACGCCATTAACATGTTGGCTATAAGGAAGAGCTTGCAATACAATGCTCTTTTTCTCCATTTCTCCCTTTTTTTAGTCATTTTCGTTTCTCCCCCACTCTTTTTTGTTTGGTCTAAAATTTAGAGGTTGTGATTTTCTTACCGATGGCCCTAAGTTTTTAAAAATCAAGTCTTCTAAAGTCTTCTAGCTTTCTACTTACATTATCTTCGGGTAGAATTACCAAAATATCAAACGCATTGTTTTTCTTCTTCGACACTCGTTCTCACTCCTCTTTGTCTCTAATTTCCTTCCTCAAACAACTCTCTTTGTTGATGTATTCCTCGCCAAACGTTTCTTATTATTCGTCTTCTCCTCGTCGTAATGGTCGTATGATCAAGCTGGGGAAACTGGAGTGCAAGATCAAAGAGTTGTGCATCCTTGGTTGTTTTTGGTGAATTCATCTCGTTGCGATGCTAGCAATATGTTTTTTAAAAAAATTTTAGAAAAAAGTTTTCAAAAGTTAGATCAAATTTCATTTTGACCTCCAGAAATAGATCATTCATATAAAAAATCTAATTTGGGAAAACCAAAACAAATACACATGCAATCAAAGATCATTGTATCAAACAACTATTCGTCTAAGAAGGAACGTAAGTGCGCAACAAATCATTGGAAACTAACTAAACAATAATAATAACTTTCGTGTAATAAATACAAAATGTGAATATGTTTTCAAAATTTATAGGCAAAATGCTAATACACAAGAATAATTGTTTTAAATGGCAAGATTGTTGAAAATATTTTTAAATATAGCAAAATGTCATTATCTATCAGTGATAAACAATGATAGATATCTATTACTATATATCACTGATGCTTATAGATGTAGATTGGTGTTCATCACTGATAGACAGTAGCATTTTGCTATATTTATAAATAAGTTGGTTCATTTTCCTATATTTAAAAACAACCTAATACATAATTTAAAAAAAAAATCAATAATCAACTAGTAGCATGGACTAGATTTAAGTTTATTGAAAGTAACTAAATTTGGATATTTAAAATTACAGTGACTAAAATTGAATAAGTGTAAAAGTCATGAATTAAAGGAAATTTGTATGGATGACCCATAGGGTCCATTCAAATCTTGGCCTCACTTTAAAAAAACGTTTGAAATTTGGTCTTCTGCTTACGTCAGTCACGTGTGAAAGTACCGTTTTAACCCCAAAACGTGCACGAGACTAGACGCAACCCAGATTTCTTGCTATTTCCTTTCATTCCTCTCGCGCTTTCGTCTTGTTTCCTAATTCACGTGATCTCTTTCATTTGTTTCTTTGATTTTCTCCCTTCTTTTGAATTCTTCCTCTTGCTTCTTCCTCTCATTTCTTCCTCTAGCTTATTCCTCGTCAATCTTATAGTTTTTTCCTTTGAGTTTTCTCCTTCATTTGAATTCTCACTCTCGCTTCTTCCTCTCATTTCTTGGTCTCACTCTCACTTATTCCTCTCATTCTGATTCACGCTCCAACTTACATCTTTGATTCGACAACAAACTCAATTTTTAATTACTGGAAATTTTAGTATTTTAATATATTCATAGTATAGAGCTCAGAACAACGATTCCAACACCTCTTGAATCACTCAAATCGGAGCTAAAACGAAGACGATATGACTGAAACAAGTCTATAGAGAAAATACCGTGGTGGATGACGTGGCATAACCAGACCATTTGCATGTAGACATGTGACATCATATTGGTTGAATGGTGGATTAGATTAACATATGATAGACTTTTGATTTTTGGATTGATTTAAAAAAAATGAAATTTAAAAGAAATTTAAAAGGAAAAATAAATTCAATATTATTTTATGTTTGTGTCTAGTTTTTTACACATGGTATGTTTTTTATTTTTTGATTAACTTTAAAAAGAAAAGGAATTTAATATTATATTTTGTTTGTTTCCAAAATTCAATGGTCCAAATTAATTGTGGTTTCTAAAAAAATTTTCATCTCTATATAAACCATCTTCCTCTCCAAATTTTAAAGGAACAAAATTTTACATTTCATAATCCTCCAAAACTCAAAAATTCCATTGTTGTTCTCTCTAAGTTCCCAATTTTTTTCTTTTCTTTTCATCTTATTATTAAGAGAGTGTTATTGTATAGTGAGGATAAATTTATTGAGTGCTTAAACTTGTAAATCCACTATAGTGAGAGTTGTATTGTGTTCTTCAAAATTCCAACATTTGTAACGGTTTGATCCTAAACCGTGGAAAGGATCGGGTTTGCTCTTGAACCCGTAAAAGGAGCGGTGGTGTAACGGTTGGGCTCTAATCCGTGGAAAGAGTCGGAAAGGAAGATTTTATTAAAATTCTCAAGCGGCGCTTGGGGAGTGGAGTAGGTCGAGTTTGACCGAACCACATATAAAATTACGGTGTCTTCTTCTCTAACTCTTTCCTTTTTATTTTTGCAATTAATTTAAGCAATTTATTATATGTTTTAGTTTGTTCTTATTTATTTGCCAAAAATTTGATAGAATTAAATTATTACATTTTTTGTCATCTTATTTTTGCATAAATTGAATTTTCTTATTATTTATAAAAAAAAAGTGTATTAATTAGTTTAATTGGGTTAATTTAGAAACAAAAAGTTTAATTAAACCCTATTCACCCCTCTAGGGTTGCCATATCGATCCAATAATTGGTATCAGAGCGGGATGCTCTTTCTTGAAAATATATTTCTTGATAAACTTAATTGTTTTTTTAGCTATGACAACTTTAGGTTCTATCCCTTTTACTGATAGTCAATCTATTACAAAGCCTCCATTCTTTAATGGTATTATATTGGAAAATAGAATGAGATTTTTCTTGCTTTCTATTGATTATGATTATTGAGATACTGTTGAGGAAGGTTTTAAAATTCCAACAAAAGATGTTGATGTGTTAGCACTATAAAACCTAAGGAAGAATGGTCAATAATGAAAAAGAAAGCATGCTTTTTTAAATGTCAAAGCTATTAATTATTTATTTTGTGCTTTGAATGAAATTGAGTAATAGAGTGTCTATTTGCAAAACCGCTAAAGAGATATGATAAATTAGAAATTACTCATGAAGGAACTAGTCAAGTAAAATAAACAAAAATTGACATGTTAGTTCATCAATATGAAATGTTTAAAATTGATGAAAATGAAGCTATTTCCGATATGTTTATTAGATTTACTAACATTGTCAATGCTTTAGAAGGACTTAGAAAAAAGTACTCAAATCTTGAGAAGATAAAGAAGCTATTGTGGTCTTTACCTAAACAATGGGAGCCTAAAGTCACCGCCATTTCAAGAGGCAAAGAATCTCAAACTCTCTCCACTGATGAACTCATTGGCTCGTTGTTGACGCATGAGATAAAGATCAAGAAAAACATAGAGAATGAGAAGAACAAGAAAGAAAAGAGTATAGCTTTAAAGACCATCTCTTTAGAAGTTGACTCCCAAGATGAAGATGACCTTGATGAAGACGATGTTGCCTATCTTTCATGTAAGTATAAGAACTTCATCAAGAGAAAGAAGCAATTCAAGAAGCATCTCTCCAACCAAAAAGAGTCAAAAGGTGAAAAGAGCAAAAAGGATGAGGTAATATGCTATGAATGCAAAAAGTCTGGTCATATTAGAACCGATTGTCTTTTTCTCAAATCATCCAAGAAATCCAAGAAGAAAGAAATGAAAGCTACTGTGATGATAGCGATGAAAGCGAAATGGGAGTGATAATGAAGAAATGGCCAATTTTTTGCTCCATGGCTCATAGTGACAAAGAGGAATGAACAAAATGATGAGGTAACTCTAGAACCTCTTTTTATAAATAAATTGTTCGAAGCTTTTGAAAATATGCAAAATGACTTAGAAAAACTTAGTTCTAAGTTTGTTGTACTTAAAAAGAAATACAATGTTTTATCTAGTACAAATAAGTCTTTACTTGAAGAAATTGCTTGCTTAAAAGAGAATGAGCATGATGCTATGCATATTGATGAAATGAAATATCTCTTGTGACAAGCATGCTTTTGATTGTTGATGAGAAAAATCCTTGCTTGACAAAGTTAAATTTCTTGAACATGATAGTTGTGAAAAAGAGAATTTGATTAAATTACTCAAAGAAAAGGAATTTAGTGCTTTGCAAGAACTTGATAAGGCTAAAGAATCTATTAAAAAGTTGACAATAGGTGCTCAAAGATCAGACAAGATAATTGAGTAGGGCAAGCCTTTTGGTGATAAAAGAGGTTTAAGCTATATTGATGAATGTTCTACTCCTTCAATTTCTAAAACTATCTTTGTTAAAGCATCTCATAATATGGCTAAGGTTGTGTCTAAGCATGTTAAATCTAACTTTGTGCCTATGTTCATTATTGTGGTGTTGAAGGTCATATTAGACCTAAGTGTTTTAAATTGAAATATGCTCATACTACTTCTCTAAGAAGAAATTTTTCTCAAAGGGCAAAGTTTCACAATGCTCCAAGGAATAATTTATCCAAAAAAAGTATAGTGCATAAATTTGTTGTAAGAGATAAATCTTTGCATAATATTATTTGTTTCTCATGTGGCAAGTTTGGACATACAAACTTATTCTTGTTACTTGTCTAAATCCAATGCCTTAAATGTCTATGCAAAAATGAAATGGATTGCCAAGTTTGTCAATGCTAACCATCTAGGACC
>NC_052349.1:81314423-81399283 GCF_009727055.1 Benincasa hispida | reverse complement strand
AAAAAAAAAAAAAAAAAGAATAAAGGTTAAAGTAGTAAATTCATGTCAAGCATAAAGCCAAAAATCAAACCAATTGAAAAGTGAAGCCAACAGTGGCCATCAGTACCAATTTCCCATGAATTGAAGTGGTATTTTAACATTTTCCTGTTTTTATTTGTTGGGAAAAAAACAATTGTACCCAAATGTGTCATGTAGACTCCAAATTTAAATAAGTGTTGAAATTTTTCTTCATTATTTAATTTTTACTAATTCGCCTGCTAATTTTAACAAAAAAAAATGTAAAAATCTTCTCAAACTCATTATTTCCAATCAAAATGAAATTTTGCTTAAAAAAAAGTTTAACGCACCAAGTGATCCTTGAATATTAAAAAATATAATAAAATCCTGGAATAATCTTGTTAAATTTCATGAATTCCAACTACCAAAAAAGGTGGCTTTAATATTGTTTTTCTCTAAAATTGCGTCAATTCCATAACACATGTTTTATAATTAATTGAACGCATAAGAGAAAAGTTTCTTAAAGCATATTTTTGTGTTAAAGTTGCAACGTTTTTCAAAATTTAAACTTGAAATTGTAATAATTATTTAAGTTTGAGATGCAATTTGATAAAATTTAAAGTTATTAAACTTGATACAGCTTGATAAATAATAGAGGTCAAATGTGATCTCTTTTTAAAATTATTTTTCTTTTAATTTGAATTAGAGATAAACTTTCATTTTGTTTTATTCTTTGTTCTTTTCCGTGTGATGCCCAAAAGTCAAAACAATAGGGATAAAATGTGATCTATTTTAAGTTTTTAACCGAAATAGGGTTCTTTATTGTTTTTTTCTTTTAATATGTGAACGCCAAAAATAGGGGGAAATGTAACGTTTTTTTCTTAAATATTTATTATTTTACATGTGATGTTCAAAAATAGGGAGACATTTTTATTTAATGATTTAAATGTCAAATTTGCTAAGATGATCCTATAGCCATCCCTAAAAGAGGTAAAAAGGAAAATCAAAAGTTTTCCCTAAAGCCCCTTTTAGATAGTACTAGTTTGTCACTACGTGTGTCGTGTTATGCAAAGCTTAAAAAAATAACTGAATAATAAAAGTTTAGACTCCGTTTGGTAACCATTTAGGTTCCATTTGGTAACCAATTTTTTGTTTTTGTTTTTTAAAATTAAGTCTATTTTATCAATATTTCTTACAATGATTTGCATATTTCTTAAGTGCTGAATTCTTAGCCAAATTCCACAGATAAAACACAAAGCTGCTTTTTTAGTTCTCAAATTTTGACTTAGTTTTATAAACCATTGGTGAAAAGTAGATAATAAATGAAGAAATTTTGAGGTAAAAGTAGTGTTCATAGATTTAATTTTAAGAAACAAAAAAAAAAAAAGATGGTCACTAAATGAGACCTTAGTGTTTGGTTTTTGTTTTTGAAATTAATCCTATAGAATTTACTTCTCCATCCAAATGTCTTTATTTGTTATCTACTTTTTATCAATTGTTTGAAAAATCAAGCCAAAATTTGAAACTAAAAAAAATAGCTTTTAAAATGCTGTTTTTATTTTTAGAATTGGTTAAGAATTCAACCATTGTATTAAGAAAATGCAAATCATGGGGAGGAAATAGACTTAATTTTAAAAACCAAAAAACAAAATTGTTACGAAACGGAGCCTTAATAATACAACTTTCATTTATGAATGAGTGAGTTTGAAAAAAAAAAAAACCCAAATGAATGAACGTGAAGATCAAAAAATAAATATAAAATTAACCATAAAAATAAAATTTAATATTAAATATAAATCCAATATGTGCAAATGGTTTAATCCTTATAGTTAAAATAAAATTAAGAAAAAACATTTTGAATTGGTTAATGTGATGGTTGATAAAAAAAAATACTAATAATAAATTAGTGTGAAAATTTAAAATATATATTTGTAAAGCTCGAACAACAACCTAAACTAACTCGTAGTTAAAGTAGAAGTAATAGGTCGATCCATAGGGAAATGTTATTTAATATTTTCCTTAACCAAGCTTAACTATGAAGGCTATAAAACGGAGGTTTTTTTATTAAGGCAAGAAATATGCTAAAAATCAAAAGACAAAAGGATAATTGTAAACAAGTTTAGAACAATCTTGTTTCTAATCCAAGTTAAACGTTCAATGTAATTCCTATCATTGAATTCTACAAATTTAATTCACAATTGGATTAAGCTCGCAACTACCCACTTAACTAGATTAAACTAGTCTTTACAAAGGCGGACAACTAGCATTAATCTAGTTAAGAGAGCGTCCTAATCAATAATTAAGGTAGGATAGCCCTAGCCCTAATCAATCTACATACTTCTACCTCTATTGGGTTTGATAGCGGCCATATAGAAGAGAAAACACGCACATTAAGTTCTAGGATTCAATTGCGTCGATTACTTGTCAAGATAACTTACTCAATTAACCGAATTTTCTTCAAATATAGTAATTAATGTTGGAGTTAATGCCCTAAACTCTCGTTGAGTCCTGTAGTTTGTAAACATGTATTGAACAAACGCTTGTGATGTAATAATATGAGATGTTTTATTTACTTTACCATAAACCAATAAACTAAGATCCCTAGTTGTCATTGTAATTTAAGTATGCATATGGAGACATACAGGTGGATCATGCCTTAAGTGATAACCAAAATGGTCTGTAGTATATGAATATAGGAGGAAAACCTTATCCTGGTGACCCTACATATCACACCCCGCATCAGATTACCCTCCTAACCTGGATGGAATGGTGACTGCAGCAATTACCAACCCTTTTGCTGGCACTTATTGCCTATCTTACCTATTAAATTTTGCTCGAACCCTGAATATATACATATTAACTCAGAACTTAACACATTTACATTACAGGGTTTCGCAACATTGTTTATACGTGGATATTACAACTTAGTGAGCCCCATCAAGAATACTAGTCTTTAGACAGACACATGTGTACTAACTAATACAGGTCTTCAATTACGCTTCCTTCAACCTGTTCCTTGGAGTAGCAGAGCAGCAGCAACAAAGTCTTTTGGGAACTGACCGCTACCTGAAAGGAAAACATTTGAAAACTTGAGCTAGAAGCCCAGTGAGTGACTTAATAAAACATAAATCTCATGCTTAAACTGAAAGCTCGAAAACATAATACTAAAACTAAAATATACCAAGCAACCGTATACATAAAACCTTTAAAACCATTGTATCTGAAACCTGAATCTTACCTGAGAATGAACATTCATCGCTCTAATTCCCAGTGCCAAACCATGGCCAGATGAGACCTCTACATCGATCTCTTCATACTGAACTATGGCTAGGAGAGATCCTTACGTCGATTTCTTTAAATATACTGATGGGCATCTCAAGCAACTTTCTTTAAACATTAACATTGATAACTACTCTTAAACACCATTAAACATCATTATTCCCTAGTTGAGAACGAGCATACAACGCTCTAGCTCCCAACGTCTGTTATCGGCCACGAGACCCATGCTTTAACCTCTCTTTGTTGGTTTATGGCCTAGAAGACCCATACTTCGCCCTCTCCTTCAGAACTACCTACGTGCACATGGAGGTCTCTATATACCGTTAACACCTTAGGTACATTTATTCAGATACCTTTCTTACCTTCAGTATTCCTTTTCATTGTGTTTAGGAACACCAACGCATGTACTTTGGCAATCTTAGGTATTTAAACATAGTACATCAAGCTTCACTTAACCTTAGTTTTAATCCTAACGCATGCTTCATACTTTGTAAAATAAGTGGGCTTAAATCGTGTTGAACTAGCTTGTAAAAAACCATTAGCATGCGTTAGACATGGAAGACATACTTGGAAAACTCATACATTAGTAACATCATGCGTTGATCATACTTTCAATCATAGAAATAAGTTGCTTGGAGTCACATAAAATTTAGCAGGAGAATAACCTTGCTCAACCCCTCGACGTCGTATTACTTACGTGCATGTGCTCATAACTGAGTACCGTCATACCTTAGGTACTTATCTAGGATACTTTCTCATTGTCCTTCAGTATCCTTAGGATACCTTCTCATTGTCCTTCAGTATCCGTCGTATAACTAGTTATAAGCATTTAGTTGAAAACTAAGGCTTAGTACTCAAATCATCATACTAGTTCATCCATCATACTAGTTCTTCATAAAAATGGAGTTACTAAAACATGCTGAAAATATTTGGACAAAATAACATATTTAAATCATGTATCAATTTCCATGGAAAATATGCTTTACTTAGCATGAGAAATAGCTTCAAACATATGTTGCTTAATACTTCATTTAAACACTTAGCATGAGAAATAACTTCAAAGAAATCATGGTTTCTAAATCATTAAAACATTAAATCATCACATAGTCACTCACAGCTCGTCGGGGCTCTTAACGGGTTATACGCTTCTCCTAGCTCTTCTTGGCATGAAAGAACATAATTCCCAGTTAAATTCCTTAGAATTCTTAGCAGAATACCTCAAATAGTTCATTTACTAATAGAACTTTCTTTAACAAAACCACATTGCTAGCGAGACAACCATTATGAGTGAATTCATCCTCATGAGCGAGATCATGCATTTCTTTAACAAACTTCAACCTAGCGATACTCACCATACCAACGAGATTCAGCTCAATTTCTAGCGAGATTTTCTTCATGAGCAAGATCCTCATCACAAAATCAGCGATATTATCATCCTGAGTGAGATCCCCATCCTCCTCATCTCGCTCTCGCTCTTCACGGTGAGCTGTTTGCTTGTTCTTTGCAAGCAGTTGTCTGCTTCTGCACAAACTCTTTGTTTCAACTTCAAAAATTCATAACTCAAAATCCTGAACTCTTTTCAAGAAACTTCCTTCTACAAACTTGTTTAAAATTGAGTTACTTTCTTACCTCAAAATTTCAGCCGAAAATTCTTTATGGTTTGGCCTGGAGTTTCCAATCTTCACCTTAGGCCCTGATTAATCCGAGATTCTACCTCTTCTATAAATTTCTCGCTTCTTGTTCTTCTTCTCCTGCAATCTTTCTCTGGCAATACAACCTCGAAAACTAGATTCTCCCAGCTTTCAAATGGCACTAATTTCACTAAATTTGCTCATGTAAATTGCCGAAACCAAGCTTTTGAAGTTTTTATTCCTTTTAATCTTCCTGCCGCCTCCCGAGTTCAAGGATTAACCGCCACGTCACCCCATATTTAGTGCCTCTAGCTAAACCAATAAGTGAGCTTCCCTATTTAATATGTTTTTCTTTTCTTTTCTCCACAACTCCTATAAATAGCATGGATTTTCACTTATTAGATATTTAATATATCATTCCTTTAGCTAAAAATACTTGTCTAGGAAATGTAGAATTCGGGGTTTACACTTCAGATGCGACCCGGTTTGTAGCTTGTTACAAGTGTTGTGACGTGCTACAGATGGTCTGATCCTGATCATTCATGTAGAGACATACGAGCAGGGGTGTCCTATACGAAGCAGTTTGTATAAGATCGGACCACGAAGTGTTTAGTCTTGTTATATAACGTCGTTCATGACAGAGACTTCACTTCACTAGGATGACCATAAGTAACATGATCTTAATCCTGAGTGAGTTGGAAACTTCTGCCTTTGAAGGCGGTCCGTTGATTTGTTATGGGTGCGAGTGGCTAGATTGCCGACTCAAACCTACCACTTTGGGGATTCGTCTGATTTGGGAGCTGGGAACTTAGCTACACGAGATGAATTCACTCCTTCCTCGATGCAGGAGTAAATAGATAGATTGCTTCTTTAAGGGCTTGATTTGAGGCTTGAACGATGTGGCGCCACACACCTTCTCGTGGCCCGAGAGGTGTCCACTCATAGTAGGACAATGATGTATTGTTCATTAAGAGGGATTGGTGATATTTAAGGAGTTAGATGTAACTTATAGGGGCAAAACGGTAAATTGACCCACTTTTTGTAATATCTCCATTTTTTTTAGAAAAAATTTAAGTTTAATTATCTCAAATTGTTAAAGTTTTAATTTCTTAATCTTTGGAGTTTGGAAACAAATTATTAGAGTTGAAGAGTTTTTATTGGTTATGTTGGATTCTTGTTGATTATGAGTTTTAAATTAATTTGAAGGGATAATTGAATTATTTGTATAAAGAATTTTTGAGTTTTTGTGAAAAGTTGAAAGGGAAAAGTGAAAATTGTGGTTTTAAGATTTTACCCTCTTTAATTTTGGAACTTGGATCCAAAATTTAAGTAAAGAATTAGGAAAAGATAATTGGTTTATTTGGAAGTAATTAAATCAAGTACTTAAAAAGATTTGTAAATTTGGATCAAGTTAATTTGGAAAGTTAGAATTTAATTTTGGGATTTAGAATTTTTGGAAAGAAGTGATTTAATGTTGGTGAATTTATTTTTAGGTTTATTTAATTAATTGGAGAAGAGGTGAAAGATTTGAGTTTGATACGACATATTTATTAAGAAAATGAAATATATATATATATGTAAGGGTTTTGGAATTTAAGAAAAGAAAAGGAAAGAATATATATATGGGTTTTGGAATTTAAGAAAAGAAAAGGAAAGAATATATATAGGTTTTGGAATCTAAGAAAAGGAAAGGAAATAATATATATATATATATACACACATATATTATTTATGTATTTGTGTGGTGGAGAATTAAAAAGAAAAGAAATATGGAATTTTCAAACCCCCCCTTTCTCACATTCTCTCTGGTTTAGACGAACTTCGGCTGTCGTACCGCCGATGTCCACATCCTTTCCTCCGTCAAGTTGCAATCGCACCATTCCGACCTTCACATCACCGGATCTGCTTGTCGTTGGCCCTCCTCTCTTCCAGTCATTGTCCTCTGTCGAACATCGTCGTGAGGTTCGTAGTTTTGGCATAAGGCCTAAATGATTTTCATGGTTTTGTTGAGGATCTTGAATACCCAATAAATAACGTGTTTAATTATCATTTCAATCATGATTTTGGAGGTTGAATTTGAAAGTTTGAAGGAGTTTAAAAGGTGGTTAGCGTGCTGTCAAGCAGAGTTAAGGTGATTTCGGCAAGAATTTTGGTAATATTTGGGGCTTTGTGACTTGTTTAGTTCGAATGTAATTTATACAAATTAAGTTTTATTGTTTATTTTGGCGTGATTAAACACTTAGTGAACTTAAAGGTTAAATTTTATTTTGGTTTATGTACTAGGATTTAATTCAAAGATTGTGGAGATTAGAATGGGTTAGTTGCTCAAATATTTGGCTCAATTAAGGATTCAAGAATTTCACAAAGATTCAATTACTTTTTGGTTCAACCTAATATCAAAGTAAGTAATCTTACTACTGGAACTGCCCACGGGCTAGACATTAGATATATGCCAGCATGATAGATGAATATTATGACAAAACGATAACATGATAGATGGATAGTATAGTATGATCAATATATGTTCTTATATGAGAATATGAAAGATTTATTTGTGCACGTATAGACTTGCATGCTAGTAAGAGGTGATACTTGATTCACTAAGGGTGTATTTGATATAAGGATATAGAGGCATATCTGAATGTTGTGTAGCCATGATGTAATTGAAGGAAATCGGAAGCGAGATTTCCATGAGCAGCGGAATAAGACTATTCCAAATTACAATCATGAATGAACATATATTTACAGTCGACTTCAAACAAGCGGTATACAATTCAAATGCAGAAATTACAACATGAACAATACAAATGCATAAAGAGATCAAACTCTACGCACATTGGCAGAAGCGTCTCCACGCTCCATTGTGCATGAACGCTCGAACAACAGCAGCCTCGAATGTCCGATCTACACGACTGCAACGCCGCACAAACACTTCGCGCTTGTCCTCAACAATCTCCTCTGCAACACAAACGGACTCCACAGCACCACGAACGGCCTCTAGAAAACCTCGACGGTGTCGCGTTGAGTCTGACACCACCAACAAGGCGACCTTGGTATTCTCAATATGAGAATCTAGAGGGTGGGCTATGTTCGGACTTGGTATGAGGCAGACGAAGGAGGAAACACCGATTGCATACACGACTGGGCAAGTGGGAGATGGCAGAGATCTATCACATAGGTCGATGCCCAATCGTTTAGATAAAGCTATGCGATCGTCTAGCAAAAGCTATGTGATCGTTTAACTTATTGTTTAGCTCGGTCTGTCGCCTACAAACTCTACACGATCATTTACTTTGGGTCATCGATCATCTAGCAAAACTATGCGATCGTTTAGTAAATACTACACGATCTTTAGCTCGCCACTGCATGATCATTTAGCTCGCCCAACCGTCGTTTAGTAAATCTGTATTTACTTGATGACCCCATGAGTTTCTTTGTGAGAGAAAACTCAAAAACTTTTCAATCGTTTTTTAAAAAAATCTCTTTCCAAAATATGAAAACCACTTTTCTTTTAAACTCATGGTTACCATGATCCAATAACCACCCACTCAATTGGTTATTTAAAGAAAAAGAATTAATAATCCAATAATGAATATTATTATAAACATAAATGATAACCAACTTATCATACTATATTTATTACCTATAGTTTTAATATTTCATCTCATAAAACATATAAACCATAATTCTTTTTCTATTCCATGGTACTTAATGTAAATCTCATACATCAAATCGATTATATCATATATAATCAAAATACCTCTCGTCAGTTTGAACATTTCAAATCAATACCAAGAACTGATCCTCAACTGAATCCATTGAGCTACTAAGGGGATCTCATGGACCTATAGCTCGAAGTTCCAATGGTACGTGAATAACTGACTAAACTCTTTAGTCACGGGATCCACCATCCGTTAACTACCAGGCACTCCACTAAAGATCGATAGCTGAACTCTCCTTACCACAGATATATTATATGTCCATCTTAACCAATCAGTAGTGCGACAACCCTTCACAGATCGCTCGTAAGTACAGCTGGGCCAATAACCGTTATGCCCCTGTAGTTACATCTATCTTCTTAAGTACCACTGATTCCTCTAATGAACATAAGTCATATTTCTACTATGATTGCATCTTCTCTTCCAAAGAGAAGCTGTGGCCATTATGTTCAAGCCCCGAAATCAGCCTTTAAGGGAGCAATCTCTCTACTTATCCCTGCTTCGGGAAATGAGTGAATTCCATTTTGTGAATTGAGTTCCCAGCTCCCAGATCAGACAAGTCCCCAAAAAGGTAGGCATGTTGAGTTGGCAATCTGGCCACTCTCACCCAGACTAATCAAAAGATCGCCCTCAAAGGCAGGAGTTCCCAAAACACTCAGGATTAAGGTCGTGCCACCTATGGTCGTTTAGGTGAGATGTAAGTCTCTAGTATCAACGGCATTATATACAGAGTCTAGTCATCTCGTGGTCCAGGTCTTATACAAACTTTTTGTATAGGATACCCCCGCTCGCACATCTCCACATGAGTGGTCAGGATCAACCATCTGTAGTAGTTTATAACACTTGCAAACCTCTACAAAACGGTATGTATCTGTAGTGTCACAAGGATCAGGTATCTTACCTTAATCTTTATACTACAGACCTATTTAGGTTATCACTTAAGGCATGATCCACTTGTATATCACATATACATGCTTAAGTTCACATAAGATAACCAAGGAGCTTTGTTTATTGGATATGAGTAAATGCTAAAATTAAATAACACTTATTTTATTCATCGAACAATGTGTATCTTTACAAAACAACTAGTCTCCGGGAGAATTAGGACACCAATCCCAACAGTTGAGGTGTATATGTATGTTATAAAACCATATTGTAATAATTGTGATGTTGAGATTGTGATAGTGTCTTTACTGATTAGTTAGATGCCCACTAGGTAATGTGTTTCCTTCGGGATTCACCAGATTGTGTTTCCTTTGGGATTCACCAGATATTGTGTTTCCTTCGGGATTCACTAGATATTGTGTTTCCTTCGAGATTCACCAAATTGTGTTTCCTTTGAGATTCACCAGATATTGTGTTTCCTTCGGGATTCACTAGATATTGTGTTTCCATCAGGATTCATCAGAGGTAGTGGGCATACTTAACTACAGTAGAATAGAAACCAGTTTTGCATGTATGTATGTGTCCTATGAGGACTAAAGCAATTTTTTATGTTCCACCAGAGGTAGGCATCTAGAGAACATAGATGTCTAGCCTGACCCCAGTAGTAGGGTTACTTACTGAGTATTTTATACTCACCATTTCTCATGTTTATGTTTCAGGTAAGGGTAAGGACCCACTGGCGGATGACAAGAGGAATCCTTGAACGAGCCACTAGGGACCAGTTTTATGCTTCCGCTCATGAGATTTAGATTTTTTTTTCATATTTTTCTTAACTTTCAGTTTTAATGTTTGAAACTTACTATTAAGAATTGTTTTCAAACTTATTTGTTATCATTTATGATTTATGGGTACCCTATTGTTGTTTTTAATATTTGAATTTAATGAAGGGATTTTGAACTTACCTTATTTATTTAGCATTTATTTCACCATAATCCATGCATGCACGTATTTAGTAACGGCTTAACTTGAGTTCGACCCGAGTTCAGGAGAGGTACATGAATGCATCGATATCACATCTGAATGAGAGAGATCCTGAGGACATGAAAATATGGTTAAGAAAGGCTTAAAAAAATTGAAAGTTACTTCCTATACCAACAAGGTGCACCTTCCTTTTCGGTGGCTCAATCATAAGAACTTTAAAGTTAAGTGTGCTTAGCTTTGAGCAATCCTATGTTGGGTGAAAATGACTATGATTTATATCAAGTAAAAGAGAGAAGGACTATGGTTAAAATGTTGCATATGATGTGATATTAAAACTATATGTTATAAATATAATATGATAAATTAGTTATTATATTTATTTATAATTAAAACAATTATCAGATAATTGTTGGTGGTTTTCTCCTTAATCGTGCGTGAAAGTGGGAGGTTGTATTCAGTTTTCATAACTGAAAGGATAAAATGAAAAATGTTTTCGTTTTACAAGAGAATTGCATAATCACTTCATAATTGTACACCGCCTATCATTTAGCTCACGAGAGCCTACCTGATAGCTCAAAGTGTTTTCCTATACGATCGTGTACACATATATCTGTCTAAATTATCGTGTTGTTTTACTAAACGATCGCGCGCCTGAGTGATATTCACTAAACGATCGTCTAAACTATCAGACCTATTTTACTAAACGATCATGCACCTTTTATAAACGATCAAGCACAAGTCATAGACACAAACCTCTCCCACTTGCTTGGTCGTTGAATACGATTGTCGTTTCCTCCTTCCCTCTACCAAATCCAACAGAGCCCACACCTCTTGGATTCCCACTTCGAAAATACCAAGGGCACTGAGTGGTGGTGTCCAAGTTTCTGATTGTTTATGTAGAAGACTGTTTGTTTGTTGAGTGACAGCGAGAGATTTGGGTAGACAATTGGCTTGGCGTTACAGCGATAGGGAGAGGTGCTAATCCAAGTGAGAGCGAAAGATAAACAGAAGAAAAGTTCTTCAAAGGTGAGTCTCTTGTTCCTTTGTATTTATTTGTTAAAAGCATGCCATAATTTGTTCTGAAATGCATAACTTGTATGTATGTTTATGAATGCTTGTATTTCTATCACAATGAATTTGGAACGAGCTTACTTCCATTCATAGGTACTCTTTGATAAGAGTTCCTTCAATTAGTGCATCCTAGGATAGCCATTAAACACACAATTACCATTGCCTCTTGTAGATCTTGGCTAGACATTATATCAAACACATTATAAGCAATGCATTCAATCATGAGCGTGATAAAACCAAGCATCTAGGCTAACACATGTTCAAGATATAGATTATTCAACATGTTTCAAGAATTAAAAACATATTCAAGAATGCTCAAATCGGATTGCTAATGATAAAGACAAGTAGAAAACTCAAAAGAATTTGCAAGAACTCTTGAAATAGAAACAAGATTGATTACTTCACAAATCCATAGACAAATCCATGAAGAATTATAGGTTATTGATTACAATTAAAAAAGAAATCAAAATCTAACCTAAGTAGGAAACAAAATTACCATAGAGACTAATTGATACAGAAAGAAATTCCAGCCTCCATCAAAATCGTGCTTCCTCCTTGCAATAATGAAAGAAAAACTATTTATACTTGTAGAGTAGCCAGCGTTGCAACGCTAAATTGCAAAAAAGCCAAGAAACGATGCACTTGAGACGTGACGCTGGCCTTGATGCTGCGTTGTGCGGATGCGTGCGTAGGAAGAATCACATCAAAATCCGAAGCATTGCAACGCTGACCTGTTTTCAGCAAAAGTGAGCTTCCTATCTTCAAGTGTTGCTATACGTTTCTTCTAGGGTTATGACGTTGAAACTTGATGGCCTTTTGGTAAATTATCTGATTCTCTTCAATTTTGTTGACTTTCTTTGTCATTTTTTTTTTTTATCCTTTTGGCCCAATTTTCTTGGAATGACTCCTAATTGCCTCTGAGATCATTTTACCTATAAAGTGAGCATTAAAAACAAAAAATCAACAAAATTTTGAGGGAATTAACATAGAAAATATAGATCTTTTAAAGACCTAACACCGGCTTACCCTTAAGGCTCACCCTTAAGGCTTCGGTGGTTGTCCTAAGAGTTTGCTCATCTAATATATCTCCATTCTTGGGTTGCTCTTGGGGTTGATTTGGAAGTTCTACTCTAAGTGGTTCCTCTCGAGGTTATTCTTCTTCTTCTTCTTCTTCTTCTTCTTATTTGTGGTGTTCATCAACACCATGGCCTCAAAAGGCTAAGACAAATGTTCTAGAAATTGGAGCTTTACACCCCATACGCTCCTCATCTCTAGGTATTTCTACTTCGGACATCTGACACAGCAAAGTGTTAAAACTAGGGTGTTCTAGGCTACCCGTAGTATAACAACGTCCACACCGTCTAATGGAAGCGTGAATAACCCTCCCTACATTTATGAACATACACTGAATAAGACAGTAAAGGAGAGTTTAGCTCTATCTTTTGTTACATCAGTTAATCTAAGTACAAGCATTAATCTGGAGCAAACGAAAGCATGCCAGATTTGTTCTACAACAGACATGTCCATTTATCTAAACTGAATGGCAACACTGATAGAATGAGTTTATTTAGTGCCTTGCCCATAGAGGACCTTTATAATTTCCTGTTCATCTTATGGTTGAGAGAGAAAACGTCCATGCTCATCACCGAATTGAGCCAGTTCGAAGATTTAGTTTATTCTAGAGAAAGAGAAGGAGACCTTAATGCACCTCACCAGCAAAACATCTTTGTCAACGTCAATGTTGGCGTAAAACTCAAACAGATGCCCTTTCTTGCATATGGGCATTGAAGATGCATTTGAGAGCGTCGTGCCTGAGCTGTGCGGACCGTTGTTCGAACATTCCCCTTAAGAACTCCATGATATCACGAGCCATGAGTATGGGCTCATGCTTCTTGGCCAAGACTTCGAAAAAACTGGCCAAGATATACGCTTGGGCCTTCTTGTTTGCCCGTGTCCATCACTCGTATACTTCTTGAACATTTCAAGTAGCATTTGGAGCTGGAATGAGAGAATAGTCCTCTATTAGGACAAAATGAAGGTCATCGATGATTAGGATTATATTGATCGTATTTTTCCAAGACGTGTAATTTTCACTTGTTAATTTGTAAGCAGCGAGTAAATTAAGAGTTGCGGAAGTCATTATGAATAAGTTTTATGAAAACATACAAATTATTTCTATTAGTCTATTTGCATTAAACCACTTAGATAAACCAATCAATTTTAGCAAAATAATCTAATGTACTCCAAGTAACATCTATTTTGCAATGATGTTTCAGTGAGGTAGGACAAAAGCCACCGTAGGGTGATTAGGTGCCCCTTCACTGGAACGAGACAATCTCAACCAATAGACAGAACAACTTCTTGTTACTATAACTATCAGTCACCATTGTTTTGTCCATAAATTGTTAAACTCGTTTAACATTTCTTGTAAGTGCAACCCCTCATTTTAGATTCTAAAGTTCCACCCCAATGAACCAATTGGGGCATGAAACTAAAGCAATCCTATCCATTTATAGAATTTGAATAAAGCATCATGCAAAAATGTCATCCGTAGGGGGACACTCAAGGTGCCACAGGGTCGTGCATGAAACTTTACTTCAAACTAATGAGAGAGACCGAGGGATGTGTTGTCACACGTCCTGCTCTCACTTACTATAAACACTTTCTCCATTCACCTTGATATTGAACTATGCAAACACCATCTGTAAGAGGACACTCAAGGTGCCTCGAGGTCGAGTATAGATCTCACAGTGTGAACTTTTAGGGAGAAACGTGAAGAGGAAAAATGAAATATCATATACCCCATTGTTCTCCCACTAAGCGTTTTACCTAGGGTTAATTAACTTAGGAAAAATGAACTACTGATTTTAACTAAGTGATTGTTTAATTTGCCCAACAACACTTGCTTTAGATAGTTAATCAAACATTGCATGCTTGTAACAAATATATCTATTTCACATTTCCAAGTAAAATCCCAGGTAGGGGTGTTACGTTTACGTCAAATTAAATACCCCAGGCTAGATAGAACTAGACTTAGACAAAAGATCCCTGATAGATACATTTGTTACAATGTTAATCTTTTATTTAAGAATCAATTTAATCCTATTAAACTGACTAAAAGATTGTACTTAAAAATCTAATCTCATTAGAAAAGTGATCTTAGATCTATATGAATCATATTTTAAAACAATTTTAAAAAATGATTTTAACCTAAGGTTTGCATACAATTATGATTTATTGATTTTAATCTCTAATTTCAATTAGTTATAACAATTATAAACAAATGAAATACATTAAAATCATACATTGCATGTAATTGACCCACTTAGTAAAATATAACATTTAATAGTTATCTAAGGTAGTGTCATGCTTCATGCAAATTCATTTCATTACTAGTATATATAACAATTATATAATAAGGTAATGAAATAAACTATAACAATCATCCACACATACATTCGACCATATATTATAACACTTAAAATAAATGATTGATGGATATGTTATTAATGCACGCATGCATATATTATAACATTTGTATTATTTGATGCATGACCATGCCATAAAATAAATCATGCAACTAGATATATTATAACATTTATAATATAACATGATGCATTAAATTAAATACATAATCTATGGTGGGATTTTATACTATATGACATACATTATGACATATAATAATAAAAAAATTATCATACAACACGTGCATAATTTAAAAGCAACCAACTGACCAGGATTCATAAAAGGAAAAAAACTAACTATTACAAAAAAAACACCCGATTCGAAATAGGTGAACTGGGCCTTGAACCGCTCGAACCAGACTACAAATCTGTTTAGATGAACCCAAAAACCTCGAATCGAAGAACCCATGAACCAAATTGGACCAACAAACCACGAATCGCGTGCGAACCAAAATTGAACCGTGAGCCCTCCCTGTCTCCGAGCGTCGCGACGCTATGGAGAATTTCTTCATCCACTGCCTTGCAGCGTTGCGATGCTACGGTATAGTCGCCCACTGTACTGCTTCGAACTCCTTCGAAACAACACCGAATTTTGCCTCATTTTCTCTAGAATTCGACCGAGAACTTCATGAACGACAACAAATATTACAGACTCGATCACAAATTAACGCCGCAAAAACATGGGCCCTTACAAAATAATTTTGTAAATAAAGCGATAAATCTATACTGCCTAATCCCAAAACATCAATTAATGCAAACCACATTCATCAACTATCCACGACTTATAGAATGCATAAACCCACTAAAACTATTAAAAAAAATCTAAAAAATTAAGAAAATTTGGTACTAAAACCAATGGCTCTGATACCAATTGAAGGAACCTGGTTAAAGGTTCTTGAGTGAAAGTGAATCGTCCCAATTTTCCATTTTTTACATAATTTAGATTTTCCAGTGGAAGAACAAAAATTATGCATTTAGTACAGAAATTACAGCATGCTCATAAATAAAAACAGAAGAATAGGTTTGAGAACCCTTACCTTGGAAGACCGATCTTCAAAGGATTCCCTCGAACGATACAGACACAATCATGATGGCTACCTTGGTATTATTTGAGTTAAGAACCTAGGAGTTTGTGGGCTCTGGCTATTTTGGTAGAGAGGGTAAAAAAAAGAGAGGAGATGGATGAGAGGAAGAAGGCAGAGATTTTTTTTTTCAACATATATTTTTGTATCTCTTTCTCTATTAGCCCATTGAAGAAGATGACCAACCCCTCAGCCCCACTAACGTGATGGAGAGAAAGAAGGGGGAGGGAGTTACAACTCCATCCCATAATTATTTTCAAAAAATAAATTAAAATAAATAAATTTATTTTAATAAATTATTTAATATATATTTATATAATAACTACCTTATCATATATTATTAAACTGTATGTTATATCAAATATAACATATATTCTATAGTTTTTATATTGTATCAAATACAACATAACCTATAGTTTCAATTCTCTCTCATCAATAGCTTTTAATATAATTCACATTTATATTAAATTTTAACCATATGAATCCAATTCATATAATTAATATTTGAATCGTATTCAAATATTTATTTCCTCTCAAATATACTTTATATTATAATGTATCAAATACATTATAGTAATTATATCATATATAATTAAAATCAAATTAATTGTATCATATATAATTAATTCCCTCAATTAATTTGAACAATTCAAATTAATCCAAAAACTGATTCTCATTAATTCCCATTGAGCTACCGAGGGGACCTCATGGACCTATAGCTTGAATCTCCAACGGTACATGAACAATTAATTAAACTCCTTTAATTAATCACTCACCATCCGTTAACTATCAAGCACTCCATTTGGGACCGACAGTTGCACTCTTCGCACTATAGATATATTTTTATGTCCATTGGATATAACTAGTCATAGTACGATGACCCTTCATAAAATGCTCGTAAGTGCAGTTGGGCCAAAATTACTGTTTTTTCCCTATAGTTACATCTAACTCTTTAAGTACCGCTGATCCCTTTAGTGAACAATAAATCATAGTCCAACTATGACCAAACCCCTCTCGGGCCAGGAGAGGGTTGGCGCCACATTTAAGCCCCAAAATCAGCCCTTACGAGAGTAATTTATCTACTTATCCCGACATTGGGGAAGGAATGGATTCCTTCTTGTGTAGCTGTGTTCTCAGCTCCCGAATTAGATGAATCCCCAAAATGGTAGACTTATTGAGTCGACGATCTGACCACTCTCTCCCATACAAATCAAAGGACCGCTTTCAGATGCAGAAGTTCACAACTTACTCAGGATTCAGATCATGTTACCTATGGTCATTTTGTGAAATGTAAGTCTTTATTATGAATGACGTTATATAATGAGATTAAACATTTCGTGGTCCGATCTTATACAAACTCTTTTGTATAGAATATCGTCACTCACATGTCTCTACATGAATTATCAGGATCAGATCATTTGTAGCACTTTACAATGTTTGTAACATCTACAAAGTGGGCCATACTCGTAGTGTCACCAGGATAAGGTATCTAGCCTTATCCATCTATTACAGACCATTTAGATTATCACTTAAACATGATCTACCCATATGTCTCTACACATGTTTAAGCTACAAGATAACCTTAGATCTTAGTTTATTGGTTTGTGGTTAATGCAACTAAAATTGAAATAAAACAACATATATTTTATTAAATAAATAAGATGTTTGTACATTATAATTACAAACTATAGGACCCTATGAGATTTAAGGTATCAACCCCAACACGGAGTGCCACCTAAAGCACAACAGTGCTCTCCTAGGTACTCAGATTCTGCCTTTGAGTGCAGCTCTGCACTCTAAAGACTGCAGCTGACCTCCATCCAGTGGTAGTTTTGTAATTTCGCACGTATTTTCTTCCTTTTAACTTAGTTTCTTCGTTAGAGCTTCGATCTAGTCCATTTCAACTTTGTTAGCTTCCTAACGTTCGGTTTTACCTCTTAAGTGATTGATACCTATAAAATAACACATTACTTGGTCATTTTCATCCTTCTTTTCATGGTTGATGCTTCGGAGCTTCATTTTGACTCATTTTCGTCCCATTTCGACTCCGTTGGTTTGTATTGTCTCCTAGTTGCTCAATTACTTACAAAATAGCAATATAAACACATAGAATCCATGAATGATTTCGAACTAAGAAAGGAAAAATAACACTTTTATGGTGTTATCAAATACCCCCAGCTTAATTCTTGATAGTCCCAAGCAAGGAAAAGACATACAATCAATCACAAAATAATATGTTTGCTTAGTTACGAGACTCGTTACTCATGTTTTAACAGTTTATCAAGATCATGCATGCAATCAACAATGGATTCCAAAGAGAAGCAATCAATTGAGACAATTTTAAAAAAGCTCTCTTCAAACCTATTCGTGCATAAGTGAGTCCAAAGCTACACTACCTGTGCCTAAGCGAAACCCATACTAGATTTATAAAGCCCTCAATTCGTTTTCCCCTACTTTGGCTTGAAAGATCAAAAAGTAAACTTTCTAGACCAAAAGTGGCAATGACATGCAATAAGGGAAAACAACTTCAATTCTTTCTTACCCATTTTCTTTTCTTTCTAAGCAAATGGAGAGGAAACCTAATTTAGAAAGGTTGCATTCGTTTTTGCTTGCCCACCTGGGTTGTGAGAATTACATCCAACTATGAGCCAAATTGATTCAAAAGTGCCTAAGCTTGCTCATTTCTCGGGAACACAAGAAAGTAGAGCAAACCTCTCCTTATTTTTACTCTCTCGTTTTTTCTTCTTTTATCTTTTTTTCATATCACTTTTATTGCCTTCCTTTTTCTCTTGCTTTTTCTTCTCTCTCTATTTTTTTAGATAAGTGAGAAAATCGATTGGTTATATCCTTGTGCATGCATTACTAAATTGATTCTTAGAAGAGTTGAATCCTATCACTAAGGCCTTTCGGGGTGACAATAAAAATATAGGCCTTATGAAGCATATCTAACTATACAAAAGACCTAAGATAGACAGGTGAAAAACTCAAATTTGCACGAGAGATAGAAGATTTTTTTTTTTTTTTAAAAAAAAGGCTAAACAATCATGTTAGTTTTCTTCCTACATTATCTTAAACATGTAAGATCCTAAATGAGTGTGTCATCAATGATCCTAATAACGAACATGATCAACCAAGCAAACAAGCCTTCAAAACACATAAGTCTGAGCTCAGATGCTCAAGGATTACCAGATATGCATCAACTAAAAAGCAAGCAAGCAACACCTAAATCAAACACCCCCAACTTTTAGAGCATACATTGTCTTCAATGTATAAAAGTAAAATCAAAAGCAGGGAACAAATTAAAGAGGAATAGAGAAACTCCCTTGAATTTAAAGCACACAGAAAGAAAGGTTGTACTTGCATCAAGATTCGACCTCAAATTATTCTTGGCAAACAAAATTTCCTAGATAAGCTAAAAAGAAAATAAGAAGCTATACCAAAAACATAAAATAAAAGGAAAGCGGTAAATTCTAAATGCCTGCCTGCCTCCAGGAAGTGCAACTTTCATATTTAAACTAATTTCTTTCTTAAAAAATAAAGTCTTACCTTCCAACGCAAGTTTCCCTATGTGTTGAGTACTTAGGAAAGTTCCTAAGTTTTAAACTTTGGCTAGGTGGCAACCATAGTTTCAACGCAAGCCCACCCTCGACCTTCCTTGTCTTAAGTGCCCACTTGCTGCACTTAACACTTAGGCCTTCCCTTGGGCACCTATGACACTTATGTTCGCCTATTCTTCCCAACACATAGCCCTAACACATGCCAAGATTGATTCAGCTCGCATGCATGTGTTTAACCTCGAGCTGCTACCTTGTTCAACTCAAGCAGCTGCCTGCTTGTTCATATAATTCCAGATCCAACTTACTCATTTAATATCTTATTTTTCATAGCTTTTCTCAAGAAACTTCCTTCTACAAACTTGCTAAAAAATAACTTGATATGCTTACCTTAAAATTTGAGCTTATAATTCTTTGTAGTTTGCTCGAAATCTTAAAAAATATAACACTGGCCCCACTAGCCTTGCATTTCCTGAGAGCTTGACCTTTTTGTACTTTCTTCAAAATTTCAGCAAGTTCCTGATGATTTCTTCTTCTGGCAGCCCTCACCATCAATTGAAATCTCTCTAAATGCTCTAGTGGTTTGTTTAAAACAGCTTTTTGAAGTCAGCTTTCCCCTTTTATACTTGAATCAACCAGTCATTCATCCTTAATAGGCTGCCACAACTCCCACTTAGAAATATCATTTACATTTTGGCTTAAGACATTAATACATTTTGTAATCAATGCATCTGTTTAGTTCCTTCAATATCATTTACATCACATTCTTCTACTCCATCTTTTACTCTAACAACCATGAGTTAAGTACAGATTGCATGAGTTATCGCATACTCAATCATGCGGCATAGAGATATGACGCATGTAGCAAACCACCGAGAGGTGTGAATTGTGCGAGTATAGTGAATCAATCATGTTTGCTTAGTGCGAGGCTATCGCAATGCTTGTCTATGACCGGAGTAGCTATAACCAACCACCTGAGAGGGTAAGTAGTGGAACTCACTAAGCAAAGTCAACAGTGTTCCTAGAGATAGGAATAACCGTATGCTCAATGCAACCATGCGTTATAGAGATATAGAGCATGTGGCTGACCACTGAGAGGACTTGTGGCGAGTTGGGATTACCCTTGCGACCAAACTTAAGGACTTGGTGAAATCTCCTCCCCAACCCTACTTCTCCATGCATCTTATTACGCGTTAGTAGTTGTCACATCTTTATTTTTATTTGCCGCCTCAAACACATTACTTTACAATCATCTTTTAATTGCAAGTCCTCGTGTTCAATCTTGGATCATTCTGAGAAACTTTTGATCTCGTTATACTTGGCGAGAGAGCAAGAAAATTTGTGACAGGATCACATGATCATCGCATACACAATTAACACACACTCTTCAGACCATTGCATGACCATTAACGCATATCAATTAATGCAGAAAAATTATTTTCCCAACAAGTTTTTGGCATTGTTGCGGGGCCTTGGCATCTAATAGTTTGTTTACTTTTGTGTTTTTGCAGGCCCCCTTCTGATCTTAAGCGTATTGGAGCTTATGCGACCAAGTTGCAAACAGTATTTGAATGAAGGTGCTGCGCTGAATTCAATATTGACCTTGAGATCGAAAGGTTATTTGTCGCATAAGCTGGAAGTAGTCTTAGGGGCATGGTAACCGTTATGTGGCCAATGATTGCTGGAAGCTCTGGTGGTTGGGACAACGACTCCCTTGACCTAAGCAGGCAAGTTCGATCCCCTACATGGAAGAGTCTTTGTAGTGACCTCACTCCAATTCCTCCAGGGACATTTTCTACTTTTTCTTTAATTTGTTTTCCTAGTTAACTTATTTAGTTGATTTATTTGATTGTTGTCGTTTTTTATTTACGATTGCCTTTCTAGGATGTGGTGTTTTGCTCTCTTCTTTTCTGTGCAATAACAGTTTCCTCTCTGAGTGTTATTTCGAAAGAACAATTCTCTCTCTTTTTCAACGCATGACTACTTCTTCTGCATGAATTCTAGTTATTGACGCAATCACCACTCTACCTGCATTTATTCTTTTCTTGTCATCTAGCATGCGTTATCCTTTTGAAATTCTCTTTTGACTATTTGCCTTCTTTTGCATTGATAAATTAGCATCCATGATGTTACTTATGAAAGTTCACTAAATCCACTCACTAAAAGTCGCATGGCTCACTTTGCTTTAGTAGCTTCTTCAACAGTTTGACAATCTAATTTTTTTATGTTGGATTTTATGTCCTAAAACTCACAGTTTGTAAATTAATGAACATATTCTGTTTTGTTTTTCGATAAAATTGTTATTGAAATTGTAATCTTGAATCCAATAAACTAATGTCCTGTGGCTATTTAATGTTGTTTGAACTTTATGTAGTGACATAAATGTGGATCAAGTTTAAATATATAGCCAAAATGGTCTATAGTATATGAATAAGTTTGGGCGCCTTATTCTGGGGACACTATGGATGCGGCCCACTTTGTAGTTGGTACAAAGGATGTGATCCTGAATCGTTCATATAGAGATATGTGAGTGGGGGCATCCTATGCAATGAGTTTGAATAAGACTGAACCTTGAAATAGTCACTTTTTACGTTCTAAATGCCGTTTTATGTATAAAACTGACTATTTTGTTAATTGATGACCTAGGTAACTAAATCTTAATCCTGAGTTAACTATGAACTCCTGTTCACTCGGAATTATCCTTAGATCTGCATAGGTGAGGGCAACTCATTATCGCTAGCCCAATAAGCCTTCCATTTCAGGGGTAAGATCAGGTGGATAGCTGGGAACATAGGGTGCAAGACGGAATTCACTCCTACCCGTTATAGGGATAGTAGATAGGTTGTTCCCTTTAGTACTGAATCCAGGTCTTGAACAAGGGGCCCCACCCTCTCCTTGGCCCGAGAGGGGTTTGGTTTATAGGTTGGACCTTAAACTAATTGTTCATTAGAGAATCAGTGGAACTTAAGGAACAAGGTGTAGTCTTGGGGGTAAAACGGTTTTTATGACCCAACTGAGATTACAAACAACCTGTGAAGGATTAACTTACTAATCATGGTTATATGAAATGGACATAAATATATCTATAGCGAGGGGAGTGCAACTACAGGACTATAGTGGAATGACCCCTTAGTTAACGAATGTTGATTATCTCCGTCTAAAGAGTTTAGCAAGCTAATCTTGGATCGTTGGAGCCCATGATCTATAGGTCCATTAGGTTCCCCTATTAGCTCATATGGAATAAACTTAGAACCTGTCTCTTATACACATCTAGATGTGTATAAGAGACAGCACTTAGATAGTGGATTCTAGGTGTTGGGTTTTTATGAATTGATTTCATGCAATTTTTGCATGGTCTTTTTCTATAAATATGGGCTTTGAATTTGGATTAAAAACTTTTGCCTATTTTTCAATTTTAGTTTTAAAATTTGGGCTGGAAAAATCACAATTTTGGAGAAAAATTTTCAAGCCAAACCCAACTCAAAATTCCATTTCTTTTTCCATCTCTTTCTCACTCTCTCGAGTTCTTCATTCATCAGGTTCCACAACCCGGTTTTGAGTCTAAAGGATAGTAGGTCAACTCTAGTGGTTGTCCGAAAGAGTTCGGGTCGAGATTTAGTGAGAAAAACAGTTTTCGGGAGATTCAAATGTAATTTTAATTTACTGTTTTTCCCCTTCAATTGCATGCCTTTTTCCTTTAAATTAAAAACAATTAGAGTGTAATTAGATCCTTATTCCGTTGCGTATGTCTCATGTTCCATCATTTTATTATGTGCAAACCTCTACTCAAATCTCTTTTACCGAATCTCTAAACAATTTTGCCTTTAGCTTTTTGGCAAGGGCCCTGCCACTCTCTAAATTTGGGGGTGGGATCGGTCTGAGCAACTGCGTTGAATATAATCATTGTCATAATGTTAAAAAAAAACTTCGTTGTCAGTGCAAAGGGGAAAACCTGAAGGAATGATATATCATGCAACAGAAGAATACATAATGAATAAGCACTTAAACTACATTTAATTTGAGTTTTAAGCATGTTGTTCATATGATATTCATAAGAGGGTTTGAAACACATATTACCTTTGAAGATTCCTCCACGAAACCAGCTGAAAAACACCAAGATAGAGCTTGAATCACTGAGAGGACTACCACCGAGATCTTCTCTATTATGCATAAGCTGGAATGTGTGGTGGAAACACTTGAATAAGTTAAATTGACGAAAAACGAGGGTAGGGTTTTCAGGTTATCAATTCAAAAAATATATTTCAGTATTCTCTCTGATCTTCATGCATGAAGCTTCAATATATAGGTAAAAACCATGCAAATGTATAGGGTTGCATGTTGGACAGCTCCAGCTTGAAGATAATCACCAAGAACAATTAGAATTTGATGATATTCCATAAAACATGTTAGTGAGTTTTTCTTAAAATTGGAAAAATTCATTACTTAAAAGGATTTCAAAAAATCATTTTATTTAAATTATTTTTATAAAATTAATTCAAAATAAAATTAATTTAAAAAACTAATTTAATTGATATTTTTAATAATATTAATTAATATCTAAATATTAAATTAATAAAATATTAATCATCCACCAATGAATTCAATTATATTTAAATCATAATTTAATATTAATTGATATTTTCCAATTCTGTTTAATTTCAATTAAATTTAAAACATTTATAATTGTATCATATATATATCAATAGAAAAAACCCTAAAAATTAAATTTTGAAATTTCAAATTCATCATACAGCATAACTCAATTGTTATTCAATTAATGAGCTAGTAGAAGAACCAAAATGGACCTACAAATCATGAGGTTCCAAACGATCATATAATTAATTCGTTCTTAAAAAACTCTTTAAATTCGAATTAATTTACTATTCGGTTAACTATCAAGACACACCACTATAGCTCGATAGTTGCACTCTCCTCACTGTAGATATATTTCTGTCCATATAAACCATAATCAGTAAGTCGATCCTTCACAGGTCGTTCATAATTACAGTTGGGTCGAAATTACCGTTTTATCCCTATAAATACATCTCGTTCCTTAAGTTCCTACTTACACTCTAATGAACAATTCAACTCATAATACTACTTATGAATCATGTTCCTCCTGTATCATGAGAAGGCGGGGCCCCGATTGTTCAAGACCTGAAATCAGCACTTAAGAGAACAACTCATCTGCTAACCCTAAAATGGGTAGGAGTGAGTTCCATCTTGCAGCGCTATGTCCCCAACTATCCATCCGGTCTTATCCCCAAAATGGAAGGCTTATTGAGCAATGTTGTTAGACTACTCTCAACCATGCAGATCAAAGAACAATCCTGAATAAACAGGAGTTCATAGCTAGCTCAGGATTAAGATCAAGTTATCCTAGATTACTTAAGTATGACATAATCAGTTTTAACAGTAAACGATTGTTATAAAGAAAAAGTGTCCATTTCGTGGTCCAGTATATATGCAAACTCATTGCATAGGATGCCTCCACTCACATGTCTTTACATGAATGATCTGTGTATCACATCATTTGTATTACCTATACAAAATGGGCCACATCCAATAGCATTACCAGTGTTGGGGATGATGCCCAAAAGTCTCGTGTCCTGTAGTTTGTAAACAGTTTGTACGAATGCTTGGGATGTATAATATATGATATTTTCTTCACTACTTGACTTTGCACATTGGATATTTTGTTTGCTTTACCACAAACCAATAAACTAAAATCCCTGGTTGTCATTATGTAACTTAAACATGTATGTGGTGACATACAAGTGGATCATGTCTTAAGTGATAACCAAAATGGTCTGTAGTATATGGATATAGGAGGGAAACCTTATCCTGGTAACGGGATACGACCCACTTTATGGAATGGTTATAAGTGTTGTGACTTACCACAGATGGTCTGATCCTGATCATTCATGTAGGGACATTCGAGCGGGGGTATCCTATACAAAGAGTTTGTGTAAGACCTAACCACAAAGTGTTAACGTCTCGTTATATAATGTCGTTCATGACAGAGACTTCACTTTATTAGGATGACCATAGGTAACATGACCTTAATCCTGAGTGAGTTAGGAACTCCTGCCATTGAGGGCTGTTCTTTGATTTGCATGGGTGCAAGTGGCTAGGTCGGCGACTCAAACTTACCACTTTGGGGATTCGTCTGATTTGGGAGCTGGGAACTCAGCTACACAATATGGAATTCACTTTTTCCCCGAAGCATGGGTAAGTAGATAGATTGCTCCCTTAAGGGCTGATTCGGAGGCTTGAACGATGTGGCACCACACACTTTCTCATGGCCTGAGAGGTGTTCACACATAGTGGGACTAAGTTGTATTGTTCATTAGAGGCGATGGTACTTAAAGAGTAATATGTAACAATAGGGACAAAACGGTAAATTGGCCCTGCTGTACTTACGAGCATCTATGAAGGGTTATCGTACTTATGATTGGTTATATCCGATGGACACAAAAATATATTTGTGGTAAGAAGAGTTCGGTAGTCGATCTTTAGTAGAATGCTTGGTAGTTAACAGATGGTGGATCTCATGGCTAAAAAGTTTAGTTAGCTATTCACGTACTGTTGGAGCTAATTGTAAAGGCCTCAACATTTTTGGGAATTATTAACTGCTATCGAGTCTGTAAATTCAAAGTTGTTTGAGTTTGGAGTTGTTTGTGAAGAAGCTTCGTAGCAAGGGTTGCTATTCTTCGAGGAAGAACACGACCAAGCGTTGGTCGAGTCGTGTAGACGATGGGGTAGACGATAACTAATTATCGGATGCTCGGGAGTTGTTTTAAGTGCGTGCACTAGATGATCGTATAGCTCAGCAAGGTTCATCGCTTAGTTACTGACTATACGATCGTGGAATAAATCGCATGTAAATTGTTTACTTTTCGGGCATGTTAAGGGTCGTCTAGACCGTATCAGGCTTCCTCGTCGTTGTCTAAGCGATCATTTAGCATCCACACATTTTTGTCTAGCGTGCTATTCGATCGTTTACTTGGCAAGCGTTTACTAAACGAAGGGAGCTTCGCCCGACGGTTCAAGACCCAGTTCACCTGTGAATTGGTTTGCTTGGTGGAAAAATGTAATAGATAGAATTTTTCATTCCGATTTTTAGAGGTGGTTCATCCCGGTTTATTAATCTGTGATATTATACATGAGATGTATGTTTTAATTATATGTCATATGGTATGCCATATAGAAAAATCCCACCTTAGGTTATGCATTGGTCATGCATCATCTCTTTATTATAAGTGTTATGATTCAGAGAAGCATGATTTAAATTATGTAAGAGCATGCTCATGCATTATACAATACAAGAGTTATATTTATGCATGCATAAAGCATAGACAAGTACTCAAGTCTCCGCATAAAGTTCAAGTACTCATGTAATAGTCAAGAGACTTTAGTTTATTGTATTTCTAAAAAAACAATATATTCAATAACAACTTTATTGAATTTTCAGAATAAGTTCTATTGTTTACTAACTACAAGTTTTAGGACATAAAACCCAACATGTTCATGGTAAGTGGGGGCAGGAAGTGCGACAACATATCTCACGGTCTCTCTCGTTAGGTTGAAGTGTCCTCGTATAGGATGACAGTTTTGCGCGTTTCTTTCTTTGATCTTCTGTAAAAGGATAAGGTTACTTAGTCTCTTGTCTTAATTTTCTTCTTCCCTAAGGTGAGCTCATTAAGGCGGGACTCTAGCACCGAAAATGAGGGGTCATACTTATGCAGAATTGTTAAGGGTTAACATTTCTGGATAAAATAATTGGTGGCTGTTAGGTTCAGTTCCAAGAGTTGGTTCTGCCTAATGGTTGAGTATGTCTCATCCCACCCCATTGGTGATGTTTGCCCTACCTCGTTGGGGCATCATTGCAAAATAGAAGTCTTAATCACTTAGGGTACTTGGAAACTGTTTTGCTAAAACTAATTGGTTAAAATGTGGTTTAGCAAAGTCTTATAAAAGTTTCTTCGTTTTTCAAGAACGGTTTAAAAATGGCTACAGCCCCGATTGCTTGGTTAAGTGCCGAAAAACTTACTGGCGACAACTATTCGAGTTGGAAACATATGATCACAACGATACTCATCATCGAGGATCTCATGTTTCCCCTTACAAAGGTCTGTCCTCCTATTCCAACTCCAAACACCGTTCGAAATGTTCGGAGGTGTTCGAGCGATGGACACAGGAAAACGAGAAGGCTTGGGACTATATCTTGGCTAGTCTTAGTGATGTGTTGGCCAAGAAGCATGAGCCCTTGGTAGTGCGTGTGATCATGGAGTCCCTATGGGGTATGTTCTAACAACCGTCTGGACAGCTCAAGCACGAGGCTCTAAAATACATCTTTAACTCCAAAATGGAGGATGACACCTTTGTTCGTGAACATGTGCTTAACATGATGGTCCATTTTAACGTGGTGGAGATGAATGGGTCTAAAATTGATGAGGGTGGTCAGGTCAGTATAATCCTACATTCATTTTCAGAGAGCTTCCTCCACTTTGTTAGCAATGCGATTCTTAACAAAGTGGAATATACCCTTACAACACTCCTCAACGAGTTGCACATATACCAATTTTTATCGAAAAGTAAGGAGAGAAAAAGAGGTGAGACAAATGTTGCCTCGTCTTCTAAGATGTTCCATCGAGGTTCGATCTCAGGGACGAAGTCTGCAACTTCTACTTCTAACTCTGGAAAGGGGAAGAAGAAGAAGGGTGGTAAAGGGAAAGGGAAAACACCTGCTAACCCGCCACCTATTGTCCCAAGGAGGTATCCACTGCCGGTTGAAAAAGGAAAATGTTTCCACTGCAACCAGAATGGACACTGGAAGTCCTTGCTGTCTGAAGGAAAGGAAAGCAACTAAGGCTAAGGCCAAGGCAGACAAAGGTAAATATGATTTACTTGTTGGGATTGGTGTCCTAATTCTCCTAGAGTCTCATTGTTTTGTAAAGATACACATTGTTCAATGAATAAAATAAGTGTTATTTAATTCTGGCATTTACTCATATCCCATAAACAAATCTCCTTGGTTATCTTATGTGAACTTAAGCATGTATATGTGATATACAAGTGGATCATGTCTTAAGTGATAACCTAAATAGGTCTGTACTATAAGGATTAAGGTGAGATACCTGATCCTAGTGACACTACGGATACGACCCACTTTGTAGAGCTTTGCAAGTGTTGTACACTACTACAGATGGTAGATGCTGACCATTCATGTGGAGACGTGGAGCGGGGATGTCCTATACAAAGAGTTTATATTAGACTTGGACCATGAGATTACTAGACTCTGTATATAACGCCATTGATACTAGAGACTTGCATCTCACCTAAACGACCATAGGTGACACAACTTCAATCCTGAGTATTTTGGGAACTCCTGCCTTTGAGGGCGGTCCTTTGATTAGTATGGGTGAGAGTGGTCAGATTGCCAACTCAATATGCCTACCTTTCTAGAGACTTGTCTGATCTAGAGCTGGGAAATCAATCCATAAGATGGAATTCACTCTTTTCCCAAAGCAGGGATAAGTAGAGAGATTGGTCCCTTAAGGGCTGATTCCGAGGCTTGAACATATTGGCCACAACTTCTCTTTGGAAGAGAAGACTCAATCATAGTAGGACTATGACTTATGTTCATTAGAGAGATCAGTGGTACTTAAGAAGACAGATGTAACTACACGGTGTTGTGGAGGATTTCTGGAGGCCGTTCATGGTGCTATGGAGGCCGTTCGCTGTTACGGAGGAGATTGTGACCGAGAGTTCGTTAAGGACAAGCGCGAAGTGTTCGTGCTGTGTTTCGATCGTGTAGATCGAGCGTTCGTGGTTGCAGGTTGTTCGAGCGGTCGTGCGCAATGAAGCATGTAGATGCTTCTACCATTGTGCATAGGGTTTGATCTTGATAACTGGCAGAAATGTCAATTATTATAAGCCTTTTATTTAGAATCAGGAGGGCTAATAAGTAGAAAATATGGTAATAATACTTAGAATTTGCGAAAAATTGAGTTGTGCATCAATTAGCACCTAAATCCTCATTGGCCCCAATATTATGCGTTACTCCATGCCAAAGTGTCTATTTTTGTAGCTATCGCAGGATTCAAATGCATGCGTTTGAAATAAGCATTCGCAGACAAACGCATGCGCTGAAGCCAAGTGATCGCAAAGACAAACGCATGCGCTGAAAGTTGCGGTGATCGCATGCGTCCATCACATGGAAGTTACGGTGATCGAATGCGTCCATTGCATGAAAATTACGGTGATCAAGCGAATGCGGCGATCAATTGGGAATTGTAGCCACAGAGTGACAACCATAATAGGACGATCGCAAAATGGGTAGAATGTGTTGATGATTCAGATGAATCAAGCTCGGACGCATACCTTGGAAGTATCAACAAGATAAGACGATGTGACATTGCCCATACCGCGATAAAAGCATCAGTGAGCCAAAACACAATCATGATAGCTGTTGACGTTTAAACTCTATAAATAGCCTTTGGACCTTCATTTCAACACATCCGAACTTCTGCCTCAAGGAAAAGGTTTGTATCAAGATGAGAGCTTGAACAAGATTTTGAGTGAGAATTCTTCACCTTCATAAACCAGTCTTGAGTGTACGACTGGAGCTTTCGCCGAAGATAGAACTCGAGAGAGAGATCTCCACCATTCCATCCATGGCACCCACCGGTGGCCTTGATGCAGAGTTCTTCATTTCTCTTCTAATCTCTGTGTTGTATTACATTTTAACGTAAGATATAAGTCATTTTGTGATCAATGCAAATTCTTGATTCCTTCATTTCCATCTTCTTCATAATCTTCATCTTATCATAGTTTATCTTCAGCTTTTATTTATCAAAGGTGATCGCATGCTTAATCATGTAGCCTAGAGATAAGACGCATGTAGCAGCCCACCGAGAGGTGGGGCATTGTGCGAGTATAGTGAGTTAATCCTCTTTGCTTGGTGAATGCTGTAACAACGCTTGTCTATGGGATGTTGCATTGCTTGTCTATAAGTTAAATAGTCGCGTCTAACTGCCTGATAAGGTAAGAGATGGAACGCACTAAAGCAAAGTTCGCATTGTTCCTAGAGATAGGCACAATCTTATGCTCAACGCAACCATGCACTATAGAGATATAGTCATGCAGCTGACCACCGAGAGCTGTGTGATGCGTTACTGCAATGAGCTGGGATTACTCGGGCGATTTAAGATAATAAACATTACTATGCGTTAATGGTTGTTGTGTCTCTACCTATTCTCATCGCAAGTCTTCTATTGCTCAATCTGTTTAGTTAGGAGTAGGATTATTGTGTAAATCCATTGAACTTCTTTTTATTTTTTTTATTCATCGCCTCAAACACATTGCTTCACAAGCATTTTGAGTTACAAGTTCTTGTGTTCTACCTTAGATTACCCGAAAAAACTTATGTTGTTTTATACTTGGCGCGAGCGTAAGAAAACTTATGATAGGAAACGCGTGGTCATTACATACTAAATTAACGCATTTTCATTCCGACGTATGACTCAGACGAATGGGCGTAAAACACATAGCTTAAGCCCTGTCTAACGCATGCTTGCATGTACAACCCCATCCGTCCCTAATAATAATAATAATTTCCGACCAACAAGTTTTGGCGCCGTTGTTGGGGACTTGACAGTAAGTTTGTGTTTTCGTAAGCACCCTTTCAAATCTTAGCCATATTGTAGATTGTGGGACCAAGCTGCGAACAATATTTGAAGTATAGGCGATGCGTTGAAGTCAAATATTGACCTCGAGATAGAAAGGCTATCTTTCACATGAGCTGAAAGCAACTAGATGCATGTCAACCATCATGCATTCCACAATTGCTGGAAGCTCCAATGGTCAGGGCGAGCCCCTTGACCTAAGTAGTTGAGAGCCATCTCCTGCATGGGAGACTCCTTGCGGTGACAACACTCCAATTTCTTCAGGGACGTCTTCTACTCTATCTTTACGTTGCTTTCTTAGGTTAGTTTATTGTCTTTATTTATTGTTATTTTGGATATACGGCTGCTTCCTTGGTTGTGGTGCTTTTTCTCTTTGTAGGTGCGGCAATAACTCTCCTCGGTGTGTGAATCTTGCCTTGAGGGTAAGATTACTAAAATACCTTTTACTAGAAAAGGTTATCGAGCCAAAAAGCCTCTTGAGTTAGTACATTCTGACCTCTATGGTGCTATAAATCTGCGAGCCCAAGGTGGCTAAGAGTATTTTATCAGCTTTACTAATGATTACTCTATGTATGGGTATGTTTATCTGATGCAACGAAAGTCTGAATCCTTTGAAAAGTTCAAAGAGTTCAAGGTTGAGTTTGAAAATGCATTGGATAGACGGATTAAAACACTTCGATCAAATCGAGGTGGAGAGTTTTTGGATCCGGGATTCTAGGACTATTTGATAGAACATGGAATCGTTTCCCAACTCTCAGCGCTGGGTACACCTCAGCAGAATGGTGTAGTGGAGAGGAGAAATAGAAGCTTTTTGGACATGGTTCGTTCGATGATCAGTTACGCTTCCGCATCTTGGCTTTCCTTGCACATGTGCTTGAGGCAAATCCCAAGAAGTTGGAACCACGATAGAGGTTATGCCTCTTTGTAGGCTACTCCAAAGGTGCATAAGGGGGTTGTTTTTATGATCCGTCGAAAAATAGGGTTTTTGTTTTCACGAACGCTACTTTCCTGGAGGAGGATCATATCAGGAAGCACAGTCAACATAGTAAAATTGTGTTACGTAAGCTTTCCAACGAAACTACTGAAATTTCAGCAAGAGTTGTTGATGATAGTTCATCTAGTAGGTCGGTTCCACCTCAAGAGTTAAGGGAACCTCGACACAGTGGAAGGGTTACGAATCTAACCGTTCGCTATCTGGTTTTCACAGAAATCCTTGCTATGGTAGTAGATGGCGACGTTGAAGATCTGTTGTCTTATCAGAAGGCAACGAAGGATATAGACCTGAACGAATGGGACAAAGCCATGGATCTCGAGATGGAGTCGATGTACTTCAACTTAGTTTGGGATCTTGTAGATCAGCCTGATAGGGTAAGACCTATAGGTTGTAAATGGATCTACAAGAAGAAACGTGGTGCTGATGGGAAGGTGCAAACCTTCAAGGCTCGACTTGTGGCAAAGGGTTATACCCAGGTAGATGGAGTCTACTATGAGGAGACTTTCTCACATGTTGCCATGTTAAAGTTAATTTGCAACCTCCTGTCCATTGTAGCTTATTATAATTTTGAGATCTGGCAAATGGACGTCAAGACGGCCTTTCTGAATGGAAATCTTGAGGAGACCATTTATGTGGTGCAGCCCGAGGAATTTATTACCCAAGTTCAAGAGAAAAAAGTTTGCAAACTAAAAGATTGTCAATGGTTCAATAGTTTTCTTAGTGTTTGATGTAGACGATATACTACTCATTGAGAATGATGTAGGTCTACTGACTGCAGTTAAGAACTGGCTAGCGACCCAATTCCAAATGAAAGATTTGAGAGAGGCTCAGTTTTTCTGGGTATATAGATCTTTCGGGATTGTAAGAACAAAGCGCTAGCGCTGTCTCAGGCATTGTACATTGACAAGATGTTGCTCAAGTACTTGATGCAGGACTCCAAAAGGGGTCTACTACCGTTCAGGCATGGAGTCACTTTGTCCAAGGACATGTGTCCTTAGATGCCTTAGGAGGTTGAAGAGATGAGATGGGTCTTGTGATATGCTAGACGATGGGCATCAGTGTGTTGTGCGTTGGATGATGAGCGGCAGCATTACTAGACGATGAGCTAGGCGATAGGACAAGCCATGGTGGACACATGGTTAAATGTCTTTGTGTTGCTAAGGCTGGCGGTACATAAGGCTTATGAGGTTAGTGTGCGTTGGTCTTGAGCAAGAGACTAAGGACTTTGGCAAGCAATAAGGACATGCTAGAGTTAGTCACAAGGGATGCATTAGCAAAAGGCTAGGCGATGGTAAGCTATACCATGAGGCGTTAAGACCTAGCTTGACTCAAGGGTTATTATGCGTTAGTAATGTGCTATGTACTAAGGACATCCAAGGGCATGTGGGTGCACAGGACAAGGCTCAAGCAAATAATATGCATTGGAAGAGTGTTGTCATAATCCTAGTTGTGAGCATGGGCCAAAGGTAAGCCATATGAAAGAGAAGGATATGCGGCCGAGGACTTACAATGTCTAGAGTTCAGTATGGCTAAAATGATGCGTTGATGAGAAATCAATGGCCTGATGATGGCTAACCGAGAAAGGGTTAAGATTATTAGAAGGTGGATTTCATGCAAAGGAAGTGTGCATGAAGAGGACAACTCAAAGTAGGAGGTGGATGCACTAAGGAGCTTGTAAACCGATTAGGTTGAGCTGGATGAAGAAAAAGCTAACACTTCAAGCTGGAAGTAGCAAGGGCTGCGTTGGAAAAGGAGGAAGGGACGCCTGGACATGTAACCAAGTAGGAGGCGTTAGCCATGGAGAGACTTTGGACGCCTATAAATAGAGCCAAGTACTTCTCTTCAGATCATAACTCGAATTCTCTTCAAAGGACATTAGGAAGAGTGTATGAGGGCTAATTGGGAGGAGACTATGCGTTGAGGAAGGAATGCATGCGTTGGTAGCAAAACCATGTGTTGGTCAAGAGGCTCCAAGAGGAGGAGATGCTGTCGGACAGGAAATTCTGGAAGTAGTATCAACTTAGGACGAGGATTTCTCGGAGTGATTTTAAGGTAGGGATGTTGGAGAAGAATCTCCATAGAATCAGGCTGAAGAATGAGGAAAAGACAGAAGGGTCGAGCTGTCGGGTAAGCTTGGGCCAATCTTAATGATTTACAAATTTTGGCCAAACCACGAGAAGTTCTGAGCCAAGATTTTAGGGTGAGCTTTCTAAGACAATTTAGAACATGGTTACAGAAGGAAGTATCTTAAAATAAGGTATGGAACTATGAGTAATCTAAGCTTATAATTAATCTGAAATTTAGGGTTCAAAAAGGGAAACCAAGGAAACCTAAGGAACTTCGGAGAGGAAAGTTCCTAACCAACCAAGGTGAGTGGTTGTTCCATTGTTTGTATTGTTGATTTCCATATATATGTGTATGATTATATATATATAGGTTGTAGTTGAAATCTTGGGAAGATCAGGAAATGTATTTTGTCTGGATTTGATTGTTCTTGTTGTCACGATGCATGTATATCTGCATTAGAAAATGGGATTTATACTCGGGACATCTGATGTGTCATTATGTTGGAACGGGGTTTATACCCGGGATATTGTTAGCATACTTTGTAGACGCTTGGCTTGGATTATCAGAGTATCTGGCTGGGATTGTCAGTGTACCTGATAACTTGTAGAAATACAAGTTATTTTTGCTCTTAAGTTGGAACAACTAAGGTTTTTAATGATAAACTCTCCTCATTTTTAGTAGAAATGCATAGATTTATTCAAACATCAGCAAACTCATGCAAAAGAAGTTTTATTACTGAATATCGTGGCACTAACGCACTGCATTGCAGGATTTCAATGCAAGGATTAACATTAACGCATTAGACAAGTGCAACAGGAAAAGCTCTAACGCATGGGCCATGTGTCGGAGGGAGTTCAACGCAGAGAAGATTCATTGCTCTAGGCTGATTGTGTCATATCACCACTTGCAAGTATGGGCACTTGCAGTAGGCGGCATCTGAAAAGCTTCCAAGCAATTGACGATGTCTGAAAAGCTTCCGAGAGTCAGGCGGCTGACCAGGGCATGGACTTTAATGCTGCCCATTCACCAAGTGGACGTGACCAACGCTTATAAATAGATGAAGTCCCTCCAAAGTTAAAAAGTTCGGAAATCATCAAGATCTTTACTCTCTGTAAATTGTAGTTATAATCTTAGTCTTGTAGAAGCTGTGTCGTGGTGTTAAGACGATCAAAAGGGTTGAGAACCACCAACACCGTCGGTCGGGGAGTGGAGGAAACCACTGTTTAGAAAGATACTTTGTCCACTGCCTATACAAGTGATTGTACACAACAGATTGAGCCAAAGAACTACAAGCGATTGTATTCTTTGGCTTGACTCAGTTTCCTTCTTATTTATTGCTTTCACTCCATTAGATTGAATATTGTTTTTGTAAAGACTCCTTGTTTCTTTATAAAATTCATATGTTTAATCCATCATACTTACTATTTCACATCTCTTGTTTATGTTGAACGCATTAATACTTTATGCATAACTTCATTCTAACGTTCAAGCCAACTTGACAACTTGGTAAAAGCATCTTTAACTTAGATTGTTCGAAAGAATAACTAAGTTGCATCAAGTAGAACGCCTAGTAAAGCTAGAGATAAACTTACTGGTGTTTCCTGCATTTTGTGTTACACGCATGTATTCTAGAGATAGGCTTTGTATGTTATTCACATTAAGAAGTGATGAATAAGGTCTAACGCATAAACAAAAAGATAAGCAAATCATTCCATCTCATCTACATTACATCTTAGTTGTGTATGTTCAGCTTAGACCGACGCGTCCACCTACCTTAAATGCCATTTTCACATGATCCATCATTCACCACTAAACTCTTTTGTATCTTCTTACACAGGCACAACAAGTTAGTGTAAATAATACCTTTCTCATATTCATTTAGGAAGACCCCTACAGTAGATACAACGCAAGATCTGCGTTTGGTTAACTGAATCCCTGAGATCGACCCTGGACTTGCCAGGAAACTAAATTAGATTTATATTTGGGTCTGGTTTAGGAAAACATGAACGTCATTAGGAGTTGTGTGCATTCTGTGCATATTATTAACGCCCCAACGCGTTACAATTATTTAAACGCATAAAAGCATAAATGCATCACTTATACCTAGAACTTATTTCTTCGATTTATTTTATACAAATACACTCCTAAAACATCTCACGATAGCAACGAACAGTACCCAAAGATGGCTAACAAGAAATGTTGACATGTGCACAACCAACGGGTTATAGGGTATTAGACTTGTGTCCACATTAGTCATCGTGGGTTATTCATGGAGAATACCCAGGAAAGAAACATAATCATGCCAGGATTGTCCAGCGGGCAGGCTGGGGAGGTTACATTTTGTTATGTTATTGTTGTTGATTATGGAATTGTTTCCAAAGATGAATTTCTGAAATCAAACTTATATCGGTATAAGCTACCACTCACTGAGCTTTGTAGCTCACGTTTTCATGTTTTTGTGTCTTTTTTCCCCCCTAGCTCACGTTTCCATGTTTTGTGTCTTCCCCCCCCCCCCCCCCCCAGGTAGCGGGGTTTAGGAGTTCCAAGGTGCTACTAAGGTCAAGGTCTGCCACAAGCCACAGTTACACTTTTGACATTTAGAATTGTTGATGTAAACTTTGTAGCTAATCCTGAAAGTTGTATAAACGTTGTGCTGTTGATAATAAAATGAGTTAGTCAAATAACTATTGATTATATCTTTGGCTTAAAGTTTACTAAGTATAGTAAAGAGGTTTAGTTGGATAGTAGGTATCATAAAAAGGTTGGTATCTGCGATCCCTCACGTCTCTCCTTGGGTTCAGAAGGCGGGCTTGGGGCGAGTGTGACATGCTGCCTTCTTCCCACTTGTTTGATCATTGCAACAATTCTCTTTTCCTCCTTACCTCTACTAAATCTGAACAGAACCCACTTTTTCGATTCTCACTCCGAAAATACTAAGGGTTCCAAGTGGTGATGTCGTCCCCATTCTTCATCTGTTCGTGTGGTGGCCGTTCGTGGTAGACGATTGGTTGTTGTTGAACGATAGTCTGACATTCCAGTGAGAGTGAAAGCTTCCGTTTGTGGAGAGAGCGAAATTTCAAGTGAAGAGAGTCTTCAACTGGTAAGTTTACTCGTTCTCTTGTTTATTTATCTTTAAGCATGCCGATAATTTAGTAGTTTGATGCATATTTGTATGTGTTAATGTAAATGTTGAAATTCTATCACAATGTTTTGGAAAGATCCGCTTCTACTCATAGGTACTCTTGTATAAGAGTTTCTTCAATGAGATACCCAATTTCATCCATATACTTATTAGACCATTTAGGCTATATACTATTAACTTGATCCTATTTATGTCACTACATAGAGTTAAAGTGTTCATACTATAACCATGGATATGTTTATTGGATTTACATAATAGAGTGCAAAATCAACAATTTTATTGAATAAAATACTCAATAATATTTTATTGATAAATATAATGTTTAACATGAACTGCGAGTTCTAGGACATTCCCAACAAAACCCAAGCTGATAAGAGTTAGTTGTGCAAGGCATCTACCCGTAGCTGGATACTTCACATGACACCCGTGCAAGTAAGCCAAAACAAAAGTAGGTGACCAGAATCAATGCATATTAATAGTTGGATGCTTGCACAAACTAAATTTATCTAAGACAAGAGTTGAGTTGAATATGGTACGTAACCAAAGTTGGATGTCCGCATGGCACTCGTGGGGGTAGGCCAAAATGAAGAGCGTAACCAGGCTCAACACCTCAATCTAATAATAAGTTGCGAGCTTCGAATCCTTCTTAACGACCGCATTGTAAAAAGCTAAAAACAAAGTTGTCTGTGATAAGTAAAAAGTTTTGAGTGAAGGTTTGTGATAATGGGCAGAAATGCACGTTATCATAGTGCTAAGTTCTTAAACAATGTTGGATTGTGTTGATGAAATATGTTAAATTTCGTCCATTAAGCATAAATTCTATATATTGCGGTTGCATGCGTTCAACGCATTAGAACTAGTGATTTTTGTATTTTTGTGCAGAATATGTGTTAACGCAATGCAAAGATTGCGATCATAGGAATTCATTGGTCGAGCGCATCTTCACCGCAAGGCTTTGCGTTGATATTGCTCGCAAACATTCGCCCGAGAAGGATCGTCGCACATTAGTCAGCACAACATGGTGGGCTGATCTAAGTGAAAGGATAATTAAGAGCGATGGGATAGAAATCTGATGACAATCAAATCCAAATTAAGTTGACAGCCGATTACGGTCACAAAGTACATTCAGCTTTATCGGTAACAATTATCTGGTACATCAGTCAGGAATTAAAGTTGTCCCATCTGTACAACCAAGGGAGAGAAGCCGCCTTTCACCATGGATATTCTATAAATACCAAGGGCATTCCTCAGAGAAGGGGTTGACCACTTAACCAGTTGATTAGGTTACGCCTCTATCCATAGTTTTCATTTCCATTTTAAGGTGGAGCAAGAGAAAAGTGGTGGCATTGAAGATCGCTCAGGGCAACTCAAGAGAGAACCTTAGGGCGTCTCGTGAGAGCGAGATTATTTTTAGAGCACGAGTAGAAACAGTGTAAATGCCTGGCAGCAAGAGATTGCTACCAGGCTCTTTATTATACTTGCATTATTATTTTGTACTTCATCTTCATATCTATTCAATGGAAGTTTCATTTCTACATCTGCTCACTCTCTTAATACGCATGAATAACTAAACTAGTCGAATGGGGTGAGAAGAAATAAGCTAACATGACCTAGGAAGTTCCTTGCTTGCGATTGTCTTGTTTTATGGTGTGCGAAATACCCTTTAGAGTTACTCGAGAGAGAGTCTAAAGAAAGAATCTAATGTCTTGAGAGAGCTAAGTTAGAATCTGGACTAGAGAGAGCAAGATTAGAACTGCATAAACAAGAGATAGGGACTTAGAGATAAGCTCTGTTCGCATGCATCCTAGAGATGGAAATGATATTTTGTAGTCGCATATTTGTGTGGTTGTCATGTTGTCATCGCATAAATAGAAATAGAGGTTTAGGTGTAAACCCTGTAGACTTATCGCATATATCGCATGCATTCTAGCCTTAGAAGCCGTGGTATTCGTACCGAGAGGTGGTTTACTATTGTATGCATGTTGCATGATCGCAAGCATGAACGCATTCTAGGGAGTGTTAGCCGAAACCCTTCTCAACCCGTTCACCGCTTATTCATCGCATTTCCCGTTTACCAACTCTTTTCAAACTCCGCCACATTTGTTATTTATTTTTCATCAATGCAAACAACAAACCCAATAATTTATTTATTTAACCGGTTACCGCAAAGTCTTCATAAAAATCACCAACACAATCTATTTTCACAAGTCCCTGTGTTCGATCGTGGACTTACCAGGAAACTCAGAGGAATTTACACTTGAATTCCGCTGGGGAAACTTGAGTGCACAACGCAAATCCATCAATGCATATCATCCATATTTCCACTTCATAAATACGAGCATCAATTTTTTGGCGTCGTTGCCGGGGACTTCAGTAAGATAGTTTGCTAATGGTAATTTTCTTATTTCTTTGCAGAACTCTCAATCTTTGGCGAATTACGACCCATAGATTGAGAGGACTTTTAGATGAAGATTGAGAGACCACCAACAGCAACCACAATCAGACAAAGAAGAGATGGCGGGGCAGCCTGGAAATGGAGCACCAAGGATTTTTTTTTATTCTTTCATATCAAGTCAAGCATTTCTGTAGAAGGACAAATAGGTTATATCATTTTATGGTGGATACGCGAATTATTGGGCCGAGCTGGATTTGAACCAGCGTAGACATATTGCCAACGAATTTACAGTCCGTCCCCATTAACCGCTCGGATAACAATGTCATGGAGAATCCGATTCTGTTGGAAAACGATCGCAATAGGCCCATTAGGCACTNGCAATAGGCCCATTAGGCACTATGCATCGCCAAACCTCTATGATTTCTCTCAAGGAATCATGAGGCCTACCCTCGACGGAAGTAAATTCGAAATGAAACCAGTGATGCTGCAGATGATCCACACTGTAGGTCAATTCGGAGGAAGGCATGGTGAGGACCTGCACGCTCACCTCCAAAGTTTTATTGAAATCTGCAATACTTTTGTGTTCCCAAATATCTCTGCTAAAGAAGTTCGACCAACGTTGTTCCCATTTTCTCTTTGTGATCAGGCTAGGAAATGGGCATATTCGCATCTCTAAGAACCATGAAGACTAGAGAGAGTGTGACCAGAGATTGAGACTTAAAGACTCTGACGCAAACAACGATGCTATTACTTCATTACAAAACCAAATGACCGCAATGATGAATTTGATCCAAGGAATGGCGATCAGCAACCTAACACCGCAAGGTGGGCAAATCAACACAATCAGTAAAAACACTGCAAGCTGTGCGACTTGCGTGATGGGCATGCGATAGAAGATTGCCCGCAAAATCCACAATCTGTCTACTTTGTGAAAAACAATCTCTTTTCAAACACCTACAACCCCGGGTGGAGAAACCACCCCAATTTTGCTTGGAAGAATCAACAACAAAATTTTCAACCTGTGGCGCAAAAAGAAGGGCCATAAGGATTCTTTGAACGCAACAACAGTCAACCGAGCAATCAAGCACGTAGCTCACAACAACCAATGCAATCCTCTTATTTGGAGAGCCTATTGAAGCAATATATAGAGAAAAACGAAACCGTGCTTCAAAGTCAGGCCACGTCCATCCGCAATCTTGAATTACAGATGGGCTAGATTGCGAGTGAGCTAAAAAGTAGGCCGCAAGGGGAGTTACCAAGTTCAAACGAGATTGCGGATCAGGTAAGGAGCAATGTCAGGTTGTGACATTGCACAGTGGGAAGACTGTGGAGGGAGAAAAGAAGGAGAATAGTTGAACAACTTCCATTGCAGCTGAACTTGAGATTTCTGTAACGCAAGAAGAAGAAAGAGAAAATGAAGCAGAAGAACCTGAGGTTGCATCGACCTCAAAGCCAACTAAAAGGGGAACCGTGAAAGTTCAATTACCACATTTCCCTAAGAGACTAAGGAAGAAGAAAAACGAAGAGGTACAGTACCAACGCTTCTTATCTATGTTAAAGTAATTGCATGTTAACATTCCCTTCAGTGAAGTGATTGCGGAAATGCCTGCCTATGCCAAGTTTCTGAAGGACATGGTAACTAAGAAGAGGGGAACTGGAAAATTTGTCACGATGGCATTAACGCAAAGTTTCAAATCCATAGTCCCACCGAAGATAAGCGATCCTAGGAGCTTTACTCTTCCTTGCTCCATAGGAGGACTCTATATTGGGCAATCATAAATTTGATGTCGCCGTCAATTTTTAGACAATTAAATGTGGGGTAACTTGTCCATCCAATTGGCCGACAGATCTCTAGTCTATCCAGAAGGTAAGGTGAAGGTTGTGCTGATAACAATTGATAAATTTATCCTGCCAGCTGACTTCATCATTGTAGACTATGAGGCCGACAAAGATGTGCCCATCATTTTGAGGCGACCTTTTCTGTCAACGGGTCGTGCTCAAATTGATGTGTATAAAGGAGAAATCACTTTGAGTATTAACAGACAGAAGCTCAAATTTAATATAATTCGTGCCATGAAGTTTCTAGATGAAGAAGACCTACATGATTCTAATGATGATCTAAATTTGATTGAAGAAGAAAAATCTGATGAAGAGTATGAAAAAAAGGATGCTAGTGCATCCGTTGTTGCCTGCAATGCGCTCGCAACAAAAGAAAACAAGGAAGAAGAAATGATCGCAAAGCAAGAAGTAGAGCCGATAGAAGAAAGAAAAACAATGCAACCTTTCTTAGTGGAGCCACCAACACTTGAACTAAAGACCCTACCAACCCATTTGAAGTATGCATTTTTGGGGCAGAATGAGAAGCTACCAGTGATCATTTCCTCTGCGCTCAACAAAGATCAGAAGAATGTGTTGATGAGCATTCTCAAGAAACATGTGCGAGCAATTGGCTAGACACTCGTTAACATCAGAGGAATTAGCCCCGCGTACTGCATGCACCACATTCATCTTGAAGACGACCACAAAGCAACAATTGGACATCAACACAAACTCAACCTTGCGATGAAGGAGGTCTTCAAGAAGAAGATTATCAAATGGCTGGATGCGGGCATTATTTATCCCATAGCAGATAGCACATGGGTCAGCCCCGTGCAATGTGTGTCGAAGAAGGGCGGAATGATGGTAGTCCCAAATGAGAATAACGAATTAATACCGCAAAGGACCATCACTAGATGGCGCATATGCATGGACTACCGCAAGTTGAATACGACCACAAAGAAAGATCATTTCCTCTGTCATTCATCGATCAAATGCTAGACCGACTAGCAGGGAATGATTTTTATTGCTTCTTGGATGGGTATGCCGGATACAATCAAATCATGATAGCTCCAGAAGATCAAGACGACCACTTTCACCTACCCATATGGGACATTTGCTTTTCTCCGCATGCCATTTGGCCTCTATAATGTGCTAAGCACGTTCCAAAAGTGGATGATGGCGATCTTTTCAGATTATCTCAAGGATTCTGTGGAAATATTTATGGATGACTTCTCCATTTATGGGAACACTTATAAAGTCTGTCTAGCCAACCTAGAGAAGATTCTGAAGAGATGTGAGGAGACAAATTTGATGCTCAACTGGGAATAATGTCATTTCATGGTGAAAGAGGGTATAGTGTTGGGACATAAAGTCTCCTGGGATGGGTGGAGGTGGACAAAGCAAATATTAAAGCAATTGAAAAGCTTCCACCTTCAACCAGCGTGAAGGTTGTGCGAAGCTTCTTAGGGCATGCTGGATTCTATAGACGATTTGTCAAGGACTTTTCTAAGATAGCACGACCACTGGATGCATTGCTAGAGGCTGACAGAAAATTTGAGTTCGACAACAACTGCCTCAACGTATTCAGAGTTTTGAAAAATGCGCTGATTACCGCTGTGAAACCTAGAGCCCATTTCCCCCTTAATAGCATAAAATAAAGAGGAATTAATTAAAAAGTTAAATCCTAGGGTAAGAGTAGGAAGGACCTTAAGTGATGAAAAATAATGGAGTACTCTGGAAATAAACCCTAAGTGGTGAAGTTGTGGTTAAGTAAAACCCTACTGTAAAATTGACTAAGTGTTTAGGCATGTCTATGCGTTGTCCATAAGATCTTGGAGAGATTTCTTGGGCAAAGGGAGAAGTTATAGTAACGCATGCCTTGGAGGTTAGACCAACGCATTAGGCAATGGATGCATTGGGGTGGCATGCGGGCATACGAGGGTGCAAGGGGCAAGGCAGGGCTAGAGGGTGGCATGCGTTGATGCTCAGTGCCCATGCCAAGTGCCTATGCGTCAACGCCAGCGCTCATGCCATACGATGCGTCGATGCCCAGCCCCCGGCCAAGCGCCTATGCGTTGATGTGTCCAAGCGAGCTATGGTAAGCCGATGCGGCCAAGCGAGTATATGTCGATGCGGTCGAACGAGTATGTGTCGATGCGGCTGGGTGAGTATGCGTCGATGCGGTCGAGCGAGTATGCGTCGATGCAGTCGAGCGCGTATGCGTCGGTATGGTCGAACGAGTATACATTGATGCGACCACGCGACCCATGCGAGCGATGCGTTGGTGACGGGTGAGCCATGCGTTGATGCTAAGCAACCATCCTAAGCGTTGGTGCTATGTGACTTCGCTATACGTTGGAGGTTGACGGTGGCTTGCACGATGGATGTGTTGGACATAGGCCAGACGATGGGATAGGTTGGACGCAAGGTGGTTGGCTCTTGTGATGGTTAAGGGTTACGATGACTGAATGATTTGGGTTGCGATGGTGCTGTGTTAAAAATCAAGGGAAACCAAGGGTTGCTATGCATTGAGGTCCTACTATGCGTTCTTGAGTGCACTATGCATTGATATCTGAGGCTAGTTGTATGCATTGAGAAGGGGTGTTGGTCATCACCTTAGTGAACACATATTGAAGGGAATGAATGCATAAGAAGGCTGAGCTCATATGGAAGACGTCATCCTAACATGTGGCTTGTTGAGAAGAAATCTTAAGCCTTAAAGATTTAAGGTGGATGCATGAAGAGACATGCAAAATTTGGTCTCATGCGTTAGCAATGTAGGAGAAGGACACCCAACATTGCGTTGATCAAACATTGCGTTGATGGGGTGAGGTGAAGACACCTCAAGCCAGAGGTGGAAAGGGCTGGAAGTTGGCAATCGCTAAGGGTAACACTTGGAGGAGGAAGTGTCAACCTTGGAGGGCTTTTGGACGCCTATAAAAAGGGAGGACGCCCCACTTCGACCTACACACCAAGTTATTACTTAGAGATCACAAAAAGAGGAAAAATAAGAAGAGGAAAAACAAAGTGTGTGTCGGAGATTCCAGAAAAGACGCGGAGGAGGCAAAACTGTCCGAACAGACGCGAAAGGCCAACTTCAAACAACTAGTTCTCCCAACTACTCATGCAAATCAGGTGATTATTAGACCAAAAGTTTCTAAATTAAGTGTAGTTTCTGTGCGTAGGCTAATTCAAGGATATAAGGCTGTCAAAATTAAGGAAAACCGAGAGATGCTCACCAGGAAGAAGACAGTCGAGCCAGAAGGAGTAAATTTAATACTTGGAACTTTTGCCAAGGAATTTGAAGGCGAAACTTTAAGGTATTGTAGTTAAGACATTTTCACACATTTTTTAAGAAGGAAATGCCTTGAGATAAGTCCCGGAAGTGTTAGTAATCCAAGCTTAAAATTGGAATAAGATCCAATGGTAGAACTAGGGAAACCAAGTGAACTGCGAGGAAAGTTCTCCATAAACTTACTGTGAGTGGTTTTTCTTCCCTTTTTATTTTGACCATATTGTAAATTGATATGCTGTAGGATATGTATGATGATTGGGATGGTCAGAGGGTCTAAGGACCTAGAACTTGAGCCAAAGTGAATCCTTACAAGATGGTCAGGGGACCGAGGAGTCTAGTGCCTGAGCGTGTGGGATAGAGAATCCTTGAAATGGGATGGTCAGAGGGCCGACGGGCCTAGTTTCTGAGCCCATGATAGGAGGAGCTATGTGCACATAGGCTGGTATTATTGTTATGGTATTGTATGTTAAACATCTACCATGTGTGTAGGTGGATTCGTGAAAGCTTCATGTTTTGTTGGAGGTTCGCTTGGGAACCTCATGCTTGTGATTATGGAAGTTTTATATTTGTATTACCACCCACTGGGCTTTGTAAAAGCTCATGGTTTGTCTCTATGTTTACCTTACAGGTAGCTGACGAGTCCAGGTTGTGGTGTTGGTTAAGGTCTGCCACAAGTTTAAAAATACTTGAAATAAGATTGATTACCGGGATAGGGTTTCCATGTGTTTTGAAATTTGAAGTTGTAAACTAGTTTCTAATAAAAGCATGTAATATTTTCCGCTGCGAACATAATGAAAGAAACTAGTAGATTAGCTAAAGTATTAACAGTCAATATCACGCCTCACCTTGGGCTCAGAAGCATGGGCTCGGGGCGAGGTGTGACAACCGCACCTGTCTTGATTTCACCGGACTGGATACTGCCATTTGAAATCATGTGCGACACAAGCGGGTATGCGATGGGGGCAGCTTTAGCACAAAAGAAGAAAACAATTTTATACCCCATTGCATATGTGAGTTAAACTTTGAACCCTGCTCAAATAAATTATACCACCACAGAGAAAAAACTCCTGGCTGTGATTTTTGCGTTGGAAAAATTTCGGGCATATCTGTTGGGAACCAAGGTACTCTTCCACACCGATCACTCAGCGATCAAATACTTAATGATAAAGAAGGATACAAAGTCGAGGTTGATCAGATGGGTTCTCCTCTTTCAAGAATTTGATATCGAAATAATTGACCAGAAGGGGACAAAGAATCAGGTTGCGGATCATTTGTCTAGATTGGAAAATCCTGAAGTGGACTGCAATAAGACTGAGCTGAGTGCTGTGTTCCCGGATGAGCAGCTATTCCACATAGAAGAATTGCCCTGGTATGCGGACATCGTTAATTATTTGGTTTGTGAGCAATTTCCTGAAGATTACACTTATCATCAACAGAAGAAGCTCAAGCACGAATGCAAACATTATTATTGGGATGAGCCAAATCTGTATAGGAGAGGTGCAGACTAGATTATTCGGTTATGCATACCAAATGCTGCTTAACAATGCATATTGTCACAATACCACGACTCACCATATGGTGGGCACTTTGGAGGGCAGCGCACTGCAACCAAAGTTTTGCAAAGTGGATTCTTTTGGCCTACATTATTCAAGGATGCGGCTGACTACGCAATGAAATGTGATCGGTGCCAACGCACAGGCAACATTTCATGGAAGAACGCAATGCCAATGAACACTATCTTGGAGATGGAATTATTCGACGTATGGGGGATTGATTTCATGGGATCATTCCCCCCTTCGAATGGTAAACACTACATTTTATTAGCCATCAATTATGTCTCCAAATGGGTAGAGGCAATAGCATGCACCGCAAGTGATGCGGCGGTAGTCTCCCAGTCCTTAAAGAAATATATTTTCACTTGTTTTCTCACTCTTCCTGCCATCATAAGTGATGAAGGATCCCATTTTGTCAATTATAATATCAAAGAGTTGATGCGTAAGTATAACATCCTCCACAAAGTGGCCACCGCATACCATCCGCAAATGAATGGTTAGTCTGAAGTGTTCAATCGAGAAATTAAGTTGATACTTGGGAAGGTAGTAAAGCCTTTACGGAAAGACTGGGCAACAAAGCTTGACGATGCGTTGTGGGCATACCGGACCGCATTTAAAACACCCATAGGTATGTCCCCTTATGCACTGGTATTTGGTAAGGCGTGTCATTTGCCTTTAAAGCTGGTGTATAAGGCACTGTGGGCGGTAAAGAAGCTGAATTTTGATTTGAAGAAGGCAGGGGAAGTGCGAAAAATGCAACTGGTCGAGCTAGAAGAATGGAGGATCAACGCATATGAAAATGCGAAGATTTATAAAGAGTGCACCAAACGCTGGCATGATCAACGCATACGCGGTAAGAACCTCCAAGTCAGGCAAAAGGTCTTGCTTTTCAACTCACGTCTGCGAATCTTCCTGGGAAAGCTAAAGTCACGTTGGTTCGGACCGTTCGTAATTAGACAAGTATTGCTGCATGGTGCGGTTGAATTATCAAATGACGACAGAACCAACATATTCAAAGTCAATGGGCAGCGAGTAAAGGCATACCATGGAAAAGGCTGGCATCGCTAAGTCGACTCTGTGGAACTAAAGAACTTTGAATAAAGAAGGAAGTAGGTGGTCCCTGCGTTATCAAATGATCGTAATCTATCAGGGATGAAAGTTTTGGGAAACATCGATTCTTTAACTTTTCTCCACTACTCGAAATTTTTACTATATCTTTTCAATCCTGATCTATCTTTATGTTACTATCACCATCTTTATCATCATAAAAAAAATGTTTAAAATGTGATAACGAGTTTTATTTTATTTAACATAATTTGACCCTCTCTTTGTTTTTCTTGCAACGATCGAGGCGCTGGATTGCAGAGATGTTACGCAACAAAGTATTATCGCTGCAAAGATGGATGCATCAATACATAATGCGGGCGAAGGCGTAAAATTTGGGGGTGTATTCTTCCTTATCTTTATTTTAAATTTTTTGCTATCACATTGCATTTTAGTCTTCAAAGTTTTATCACTGCATCCTCTTTAATCACCGCAATCATTTGACATAGATAAATTTAGTAGTTTACCGCATTCTGTTCTTTGCCACGTATGATTTCAATGATGACAAATATGCTTCTATTTCTTTCATATATACTAGAGTCAACTTAGTCTTAAGATAGTCACCTCATGTAATATTTTTTCGAAGTTAGGGGCTTGCTAGCTTTCTTTCAAACTCTCTTTACAATGCATTCTATGACCATCACATGACTTATTTTAATCTTTTGGCAATGAGGACATTGCTGCATTTTAAATTTGGGGGTGGGGTATTTGTTTCCGACCTTGCTATTTCTAATATATATATATATATATATATATTGAGAATAACAAACTTCTACTGTCAACGCAATGGAAAACCCATGTTGATAAGAGTTAAGTTGTGAAAGGCACTTACCCGTAGTTGGATGTCCGCATGATACATGTGGGGGCAAGCCAAAATGAAAGTAAGTCATCAGGATCAACGCATAAACCAATGGCCGTAACTCCATTGCCAAATCAGTATGAGTTTAGTCTAAGAAAGAGTGCATTGCTCGTAGTTGGATGTCCGCATGACACACGTGGGGGCAAGTCAAAACGAAGGCAAGGCACTTGGATCAGTGCAAGGTCAGAAGAAAAAAAAAGCAATGAAGAATTTTTTTTGTGCAAGGATAAAATCATTTGACACCCCGGAAGAAAATTTTCTTTTTCAAATAAATCATGCGATGTTTCGGAATTTAGTAAAGTCCTTTTGAAAGGTAAGTTTGCAGTCCCTAGGTCTTAGAAATATTTTAAGAAGAGACTTGAATAAGACTTAAGGAAATTCAGGTATATAGGATTTGAATGAAGTATCCTTGAGAAATCTAGGAAAAGAACTTTGCGGTTAACTTGCTAAAGGAATCTTTAGCTTATGCTTGAAGACAAGCATTGTTTAAATTCGGGGGTGTGATAACGGGCAGAAATGCACGTTATCATAGTGCTAAGTTCTTAAACAATGTTAGATTGCGTTGATAAAATATGTTAAATTGCGTCCATTAAGCATATCTATAATATTGCGGTCACATGCGTTCAACGCATTAGAACTATTGATTTTTGTATTTTTGTGCAGAATATGCGTTAACACAATGCAAAGATTGTGATCATAAGAATTCATTGGTCGAGCGCATCTTCACCGCAAGGCTTTGCATTGATCGTGCTCATAAACATTCGCCCGAAAAGGATTGCCGCAACTTGGTCAGCGCAACATGGTGGGCGCATCCGGGTGAAAGAATAATTAAGAGCGATGGGACAGAAAGCTGATGATAGTCGAATCAAATTGACAGCCGATAACGGTCACAAAGTACATTCAGCTTTATCAGTAACAATTATCCGGCGCATCAATCAAGAATTAAAGTTGTCCCATCTGTACAACCAGGAGAGAGAAACCGCCTTTTATCGCATTTCCCGTTTACCCACTCTTTTCAAACTCCGTCGCATTTGTTATTTATTTTTCATCAATGCAAACAACAAACCCAACAATTTATTTATTTAACCGGTTACCGCAAAGTCTTCATAAAAATCACCAAAGCAATCTATTTTCACAAGTCCCTGTGTTCGACTATGGACTTACCAGAAAACTCAGAGGAATTTACACTTGAATTCTATTGGGGAAACTTAAGTGCACAACGCAAATCCATCAACGCATATCATCCATATTTTCACTTCATAAATACGAGCATCAATTTGCCATAATTTAACTTAGAAAATATTCCTTAGAATAAGTGGCTAAGTCTGAGGAGAGTATTACTGCCTAGACTAGAAGTGAAAGTGAATTATATTCTGAGAAGCTAGTCAAGGCAGAGGAAAAGTTAGAGGGCAAGGTTTGATTTTCCTTAGTATAAGACATGCTTGAGGACAAGCATGATTCTAAATTTTGGGATGTGATAACTTGTAGAAATACAAGCTATTGCAGCCTTGTACTTAGAATTATGAGGGTTGATGAGCAGAACATACGTTGATATTGCTAAAAATTCACGAGGAATAATGAACTTGCGTTGATCAGCACTAACAATTGTCGCTGCCCTATATCATGCATTATCTCGCATCAAAATCTCTATTTGTAGTTGTCGCAGGAGTCGATCGCATGTGTTGATCCCAAACCATCACAAAGTTGGTCACATACGATGATCTTAATAAATACAATTTGATCACATGCATTGCCACAACTACAGAGTGATAGCCGTGATAGAAGGATGATCGCAAAGAGTGGGTGGAATGCGTTGATCCTACAGAAGAAACGATCGTGAACGCATACCTCAGGAGTATCAAAGAGATAAGATCATGATGACATTATCACCTACCGCATCAGTACTGGCAGTGATTCAGAGCGGGATTATCAAAGTTTTCGGCATTTAAGTGCTATAAATAGAGCCTTGGACCAAGATCAAGGTATCGAGGATTTCTGCCTTGGGCAAATTCCTGTGATCACAGACGAGAGCATGAGTAAGAAATTCTTTTGATAGTTTCTTCATTTCCAAAAACTTCTCCCGATTGACGACCGAAGCTTCGTCAGAGATAGGATCTCGAGAGGGACTACTCCACTGCCCATCTATTGCACACCACCGATTAGCCTTGACAACATCTGATGTAAGCAAGTATATTGCCTACATTTAGCTATCCATCTCACTTCTCGCCTCTGTATTTTATTACATTTTGGCTTAAGACATTAATACATTTTTTAATCAGTGCATCTGTTTAGTTCCTTCAATATCATTTACATCACATTTAAATCTCACCGCAATGAGTTAAGTACAGATTGCAAAAGTTATCGCATACTCAATCATGCGACATAGAGATGTGATGCATGTAGCAAACCACCGAGAGGTGTGCGTTGCACGAGTATAGTGAGTCAATCCTGTTTGCTAGTTGTGAGGCTATCGCTAATGCTTTGCTATGAGTGGAGTAGCTATTACCAAACTACCCGAGAAAGGTAAGTAGTGGGATTCACTAAGCAAAGTAAGCAGTGTTCCTAGAGATAGAAATAACCTTAATGCTCAACGCAACCATGCGTTATAGAGATATAAAAGCATGTGGCTGACCACCAAGAGGTGTGCGATGTCTCGAATGTGGCAGCTGAGATTACCACTTTTGCCGACAAACTTAAGGACTTGGTAATTTCATCCCCAACCCTACTTCTCCATGCATCTTATTACGCGGTTAACAGTGTCCGCATCTCTACCGATTCTCATAGTCGAACTTCAATTATATCAGTCTGTTTAGCCAGGAGTAGAGAGTAGCACATAGTTAATCAGCTTCTTTTTTTATTTTATTTTTATTCTCTGCGCTTAAACACATAGTTACTTACAATCATCTTTTAGTTGCAGAGTTCCCCATGATGCAACCTTCAATCCCCAAATCCCGAGAAAACTTGCAGATCTTAGTTTTACTTGGCGAAAGAGCAAGAAAACTTTGATAGAAATGCATGATCATAGAATCACAATTTAACACCATAGTTCTTACAGACCCATTTGCATGATCATCGCGTGACCATCAACGCATATAAATTAACGCAAACAAATTATTTTCCTAACAACTAGCTTTCACACCCCACCACCGAGAACCTATCCACTCTTTTCTCACGGGGCCCTAACTAGACATGGTGAATGTAGCTCTTTTTACCTCTATCCATGCACACATACACACTTTTTTTCCTTTTTTTCTTTACTTTTTTTTTTTCTTTTTTTTTTTGCAGGCAAGCTAGCTATTGTCTCATTTTTTATTTTACTTTTTTTTTTAATTTTTATTTCAGAATTACAACTAATTTTCTTTTCTTTTTTCACACAATAGGCCCTATTTTATTCACTTTGTATAGTTTTGCTCTAAAATAAGTAAGGTTACACCTAAGTCAAAGGTGAACCTTTTGGAGTAACAACAGAAATACAAACTAGATAACTCAATTCTAAGCATGCAAGATTTTAATTTCACAAAACAAGGACTTAAAGATACATAAGAGACAATATTTTTTTTTAATTGGGGTAAAAATCATGATCATGCCTTCCTAACGTTCTTACATGCAAACTTTATTACAGAAAGGGTGCGTCATAAACCATCATAATAACAACATAGCAACAAAGCAAACAAAACAATCAAAGCATAGAAAGCATAGGCCGAGCACAACGCTCAAGGACTCCAAGCTAAGATAAAACTACCCAATAGGTACCCCACCCCTAACTGTAAAACAATACATATGTATCTCAAGTATAGCTCAAAAAGAAAAAGAAACAAGGGAACATAAACTCTCCCCTGAAAATATTGTCACGCACATGATGGTGGTGGTAGTAGAGCTCGCCTCACAGAAAGATGCTCCTTACTTCTAGGTCGTCCCTACAAAAAAAAAACAAAAAGAAAAGAAAAACAAAAGCAAAAGAAATCTACAAAACAAAAAAGAAGTTAGCAAAAACTAAAGGAAAGAAAAAACTACAAACTACAAAACAACAAAAAAAGGAAAATAAAGAAAATAAGAAAAGAAAAGAAAAATACTATTGAGGGTACAAGAAGGAAAAATGACTAAAAGACCTTTTAGTGGAAAAGGTTATAGAGCCAAAGAACCCTTAGAGCTCTTATCGAAGTTCGATATTTATCGTCGCTTATAAACCCTTGTTGACCAAATAAAATTTGTAAATCTCTGAACAAGCAACTCATACTAACTAGTAGTACAAGTGGAAAGTCCAAGGTTGATCCACAGAGAGTCGGTTTATATTTCTCAATTTAGAAACTTATAGCAAGTAACCAGGGGGTTTGTGAAGATGATCTATATATTTGCATGAAAATTAAAGTGTGCGGAGTGAGTTGAGTGATTTTTGTGTAATCAATCGAACAAAATAGCTAGCTTGGTCGACTTCATTTATTCCATTCCCTTTCGATTCTATCATGGGTTTATTCGAAATATCAATGCGAGAATTTTCAATTAAAACTTAGCCTATTCGATTAGAATCCTAACCAATAGTCCTTAATAATGAGTTAATTAAAAAAATTAGTGAGAATCCTCTACTAATCAACAAACATTAAGATTAAGGAAAACGCTAAGCCAAACAATCGATTTCCATCTTTTAATCAATTATTTGAGTGAGATCAATCTAGGTTAGAAAGTAATGTTTATTAAATGGGTCCCAATTTAACTTCACAAACTTACTTAACCTTTGTCTCTAGGTGATTAACTACCTAACAATTACAAATCGGGGCCAATCAAACCATCATAGATTAATTTGTCATATTATCCATGAAGGATAGATTGAAGAATGATTACAAGATAAAATCTCAATAAACCAGAACAATCCTCAGCAAAATACAACCAAATCTTAAGAATCAAGTAGGAATGGAAATAAACTACAAACCCAAGCTAAGTTCTTACCTCTTAGTCACAAATCATGCTTTGAATTTAGTAATCTCCTTCAATAATGCTAAAATTGGTAAAATATTATAGGAATCAGAGGGGAATCGGAGGAAATGAGAAGGAAAATCGAGCTAAAAATGGAAAATGACGTTCTACTCTAACGTTTCAGACGAAATTTTGCTATATAGCAGACAAGGGCGTTCTGACGTTACACAATGCAATGCGCACGTCGCCGCCTCAAATTTGTAGCTTTGCAATGCTACCCCGTTTCTTCACGAAATAGGTAGCTTTTGTCTTTTAGCGTTGCAACGCTCCGGCTGGGGGTAGTTTCGTAATTCCTTGGCCTTCTTTTTCCTTTTGTATAATTTAGCTCCTATCTTGGTCATTTTATCATCTTTTCATCTCAAACGCTTCATTCGACCTCTTGCACACTCGAGACCTACAAAATCATCAATTAGATACATTAAAAGCCTAACAATCCCAAATTAAGAAGAGGGAGATAACACATTTTTTGTTCTATCAAGCTCATACATTCGGATCTTTGTGATCCAATAAATGTAAGGCTAGAAGAGGGTTCGAATACTTCATCATTTCATAGATGATTATTCAAGGTATGGTTACTTATATCTAATGGAACGTAAGTCTGAAGCCTTTGAAAAGTTTAAAGAGTATAAGGCTGAAGTTGAAAACCTATTAGGTAAAACAACTAAAATATTTCTATTTGATCAGGGTGGGGAGTACATGGATTTAGAATTCCAGGACTATATGATAGAACATGGAATTCAATCTAAACTCTCAGCACCTAGTACACCTCAGCAGAACTGTGTATCAGAGAGGAGAAATATGACCTTATTAAATATGGTTTGTTCTATGATGAGCTATGCTCACTTGTCTAACTTGTTTTGGGGGTACGAGTAGAGACTGCAATTCACATCTTAAACAATGTTCCCTCGAAGAGTGTTTTTGGAACACCTTTGAGTTATGAAGGGGGCGTAAACCGAGTTTATGTTACTTCATAATTTGGGGTTTGTCCTGCACATGTGTCAGTGAAAAATCCTAAGAAATTGAAAGCTCGTTCAAGATTATGTCAATTTGTTGATTATCCTAAGGAAATGAAAGGTGGTTTGTCCTATGACCCTCAAGAAAATAAAGTGTTTGTATCGAAAAACGCTACATTTTTAGAGGAAGACCACATGAGAGATCATAAACCACAAAGCAAAATAGTATTAAGTAAAGCTATTGAAGAATCAACAAGGGTTGTTGATGCAGCTGGTTCTTCATCAAGAGTTAATGAAGAAACCAACACTTCAAGTCAATATCGTCCTTTTCAATCGTTGAGAGTGCCTCAACGCAGTGGGAGGGATGCAGTTGGTTCTTCATCATGAGTTAATGAAGAAACCAACACTTCAAATCAGTCACGTCCTTCTCAATCGTTGAGAGAGCCTCGATGCAGTGGGAGGATTGTGATACACCTGACCGTTACTTGGGTTTAAACAAAACTCAGGTTGTCATACCAGATGATAGTGTTGAGGATCCATTGTTCTATAAACAGGCAATGAGTGACGTAAACAAGGACCAATGGGTCAAAGCCATGAACCTTGAAATGGAGTCTATGTACTCCAATTCAGTATGGGAGCTTGTAGATCCACCTGAAGGGGTAAAATCCATATGGTGAAAATGGATCTATGAAAGAAAGAGAGATGTAGCTGGAAAGGTACAGACTTTCAAAGCTAAACTTGTAGCAAAGAGTTATACTCAGAGGGAAGGGATTGACTATGAAGAAACTTTTTTCCTTGTTCCTATTCTTAAGTCTATAAGAATTCTCTTGTCCATAGCCACATAATATGACTATGAAATATGGCAAATGGATATCAAGACTATTTTTCTAAATGACAATCTTGAAGAGAATATCTTTATGTCTCAGCCCGAGGTTAGGAGCAAAAAGTTTGCAAGCTGAATTGGTCCATTTATGGGTTGAAACAGACATCCAGATCTTATAACATTAGATTTGATAAATGATCAAATCTTTCAGTTTTGATCAAAACATTGATGAACCTTGTGTTGAGGTTGATGCCCTAAATCTCGTGGGTTCTGTAGTTTGTAATTGTAATGTACAAATAATTTTATTTATTTAATAAAATATAAAATATTTTATTTAACATTTAGTAGCATTAAATCCACAAACTAATAGACAACATCTAAGGTTATCTTCTATAGCTTAAGCATGTATGTAGAGACATACAGGTGAATCGTGTTTAAGTGATAACCTAAATGGTTTGTAGTAAATGGATAAGACAGGGTACCTTATCTTGGTGACACTACGAATATGACCTGCTTTGTAGATGTTATAATTGTTATAAAGTGTTACAAATGATCTGATCTTGATCATTCATGTGAAGACATGTGAGTGGCGTATTCTATACAAAGGAGTTTGTATAAGACCGGACCACAAAATGATTAGTCTCATTATATAACATCGTTAATAATAGAGACTTACATTTCACCAGGATGACATATGAAGGCAGTCATTTGATTTGTATGGGTGAGAATGGCCAGATCGCCTACTCAATAAGCCTATCATTTGGGGATTCGTCTGATTTGGGAGCTAGAAACACATCTACATAAGACAGAATTCACTTCTTCCCTAATATATGGGTAAGTAGATAAATTGCTCCCTTAAGGGCTGATTATGGGCTTGAAAAATGTGGCACCACACCCTCTCTTGGCCCGAGAGGGGTTAGGTCATAGTTGGACTATGACTTATTGTTCATTAGAAATATCAGTGGTATTTAAGAAGTTAGATGTAACTATCGGGGCAAAACGATAATTTTGGCCTAGTTGTACTAACAAACAATTTGTGAAGGGTCTTTGCACTATTGACTGGTTATATCCAATGGACACAAAAATACATATGTAGTACGAAGAGTGCAGTTGTTGGAGTGACTGACAGTTAATAGATGTTGAATAATTTAATTAAAGAAGTTTAATTAATTATTCAAGTATCATTGGAGCTTCAATCTACATGTCCATAAGGTCCCCTCTGTAGCTTAACATGGATTATTGAGAATCAATTTTGGATTATTTTGAATTATTTATATTAATTGAGGGAACTAATTATATGTGATATAATAAATTTAACTTAATTATATATGATATAATTAATATAATGTATTTGATACATTATAATATAAAGTTTATTTTGAGAGAAGATAAATATTTGAATATGATTCAAATATTAATTATATGGATGAGATTCATATAATTAAATTTAGTATAAATGTGATTTATATTAAATACTATGCACGTATGAGATAAATAAAAACTATAGGTTATATTGTATTTGATACAACATAAAAATTATAGGTTATGTGTTATATACGATATAACATATGGTTTAATATATATATCATATGATGAATTAGTTATTATATAAGTATATTTATTAAATTTTATTATATTTGTTTAAAATTAAATTTTGAATTTAATTTTGGGGGAATTATAACTCTCTCCCGTCTTTTCTCTCGTTTGACAGACGTGCTGGTGGGCAGTTTTGAGGGTATAATTATTTTGATCGTCTTCTTCTTCACAGAGGAGAAGGGTATGTGATTCTACTTTTCTCCTGAGAAAATTCTCTCTTGAAATTTAAATCCCTCTTGCCAAAATTTTAAGAGCCTACACACTCCTTATATTCTCACCCTACCCTAAGGAGAATATAAGGGAACAATTGTGGTGGTGTCATTTTTGTCAGTTCTTGGTTCTAGGGTTTGAGATTTTTTGTGGAGAAGAGGAATTTCGTGAAGACTGTGAATTCTTCAAGGGTAAGTCTTTCCTGAAACCCTAATTTCTTTTTTCCCTCTCTTGCATGCTGTAAAATTTCCATAATTTGCATAATTGTGTTCTATAAAATTTCTTTTCTGTGTAAAATTAAAATTAGGTCGATCCCTGCTTCCGTAATGGAACTTTACCATTCCTTCAATTGGTATCAGAGCCAAGTTTTGGTCCCATTTTTTTTTTTTTAATTTTTCAGAATTGATTTTACAGTTGTATGGTGGGTTTGCATTATATAAAAATTATTAATATGACAAATGGATTTGTGAATGTTTGCAATTTTTGGATGCTTACAGGATTGGACCTTAGATTTGCCGCTTTAATTTTACAAATTGGTTTGTAAGGGCCCTTTATTTTTTGGCATAAATTGTGAAAGAGTCTGTATGTAACACCCCTGGAGTTTTTTTTTTTTTCAAGAATGAACTTTCGAGGACGAAAGTTCTTTGAAGAGGGAATGTAATACCCCACACATTTTTATAGTAATAATGTAATTTTAGTAACTTTATTATTTGAAATTTTAGTAATTGTTATTAGTTGGAGGGCATTTTTGGAATTTTGGACTTCAAGTGTAAGGGCGGGAATTTAATTGTTGACGTGAAATTATTCAAATTGAAAATTAATGGCAGGAATTAATTTTCTTTTGAAGCGGAAAGGAATTTAATAGTAATAAATCGGTAAAGAGAAAAATTAATTTGTAATTATATTTATTTCCTTTTTTGTTTATTATTATTGTTGTTTTTTTTTAAAAAAAAAAAAAAGTCAAACCCCACCCCCTTTCCTTCCTCACGCACCGCCGGCGCCCCCCTTCAATTTCTTCTTTCCTCAATCGAGACCCTAGCCACCGCCCAACAGGCGCCACGTCAGTTTCTTCTTCATGAATCGATTTGGATAAGATTTCTGCCGTTTGGGTTGTTTTCGCTTGAATTATTGAATACATCATTTACTTTTGGCATCAAATTAGTTGATACCCATTGTGTTTCAACTTTGGATTCAAGTTTGTGAAGGTGTGGAGGTGTTGTTCAGTGAAGTTTGAGTTGTTTTAGCGAGTTTTTGGTAAGTTTTATGCTTTGATGACCCTCTTGTGGATTAATTTTTGGTTGTTGAGAAATTTTGGTAAATCATTTGGGAAATGATTTTTTTTTTACGAAGCTACATATGGATAATTTATTTGAAACATTGTAATGAAGTATGTATTTGATTCAAGCTTTAATCATGTAAGCCTAATTTCAAATTATGATTAGGGGGTTGATTCAAGAATTTCCTTCAAGATGAAGAAGAGTTTGGTTTGCTAATTATTTGGGCTTAAAATTGGAGGTTTGGAAGATGAATTCGAATTGAACCACACCTTAGGTAAAGTTATCTGGAAATCTTTTGTAATATTTGGGTGTTTAGATTTTGGTCTTAACTATTAATTTTAAAGCTTGGTTTATGTTTAGGCTTGATTAAGTATTCAAGAATTTCACAAAGATTCAATTGCTTTTTGGTTCGACCTAATATCAAGGTAAGTAATCTAACTACTGGAACTGCCCACGGGCCAAACATTAGATGTATGTTAGCATGTTAAATGAAGGTTATGACAGAATGACAACATGAAAGATTAATAGTATAATATGATTAAAGTATGTTATGTTACGAGATCCGAATTATTTATTTATGCACATAGACACTTGAATGCTAGTATGAAATGGTATGTGCTTCCATGGTTATATTTGATCTGATGATGTTGAGGTATACATGAATGTTGTAGAACCATGATGTTGAGGTATATATATATGTTGTAGAGCCATGATGTTGAGGTTTATATGTATGTCATAGATTCGTAAAGTGATGATTATGATGTTGAGACTGTGCAAATGTCCTTACTGATTAGTTAGATGCCCATTAGATTTTGTGTTTCCTTCGGGATTTACCAGTTTGTGTTTCTTTCGGGATCAATAAGTTTTTGTTTCCTTCGGGATTCACCAGTTTGTGTTTCCTTTGGGATTCACCAGTTTATATTTCCTTCGGGATTCACTAATATGTGTCTCCTTCAGGATTCACCAGTTTGTGTCTCCTTCGGGATTCATCTGAGGTAGTGGGCATACTTAACTATAGTAGGATAGGACTCAGTCTCCTTTTTGTTTCATGTGTATATGTGTCCCATGAGGACTAGAGCATTTTATATGTTTCACCATAGGTAGGTATTAGAGGACATAGATGCCTAGCCTGATCCCAGTAGTGGGGTTACTTACTGAGTATTGTAAACTCATTCTTTCTCATGTTGTTGTTTCAGGTAAGGGTAGAGATGCATCGGCGATGGACAAGCGGAATTCGTGATCGAGCCACTGGGACTAGTTTTTACGCTTCCGCTCATGAGATTTAGAGTTCTTTTCATGTTTCTCTTAACTTTTAGTTTTGATGTTTAAAATGTATTTTTAAGAATTGTTTTTTATACTTATTTATTACCATTTATGATTTATGAGTACCCTACTATCGTTTTAATATTTGAAAATTAATGAAAGTCTTTGAACTTACCTTATTTAATTAACATTTATTTCGCCATAACAGAGTATCGTTTTGAGTTCCATGCATGCATATATTTAGTAACGGCCTAACTTAAGTCCTAAGGGGTCAGGTCGTTACACTGTATTTTGAAAGTCTTAAGTCGTTCGTGATCGTTCTGGTGGATTTCTGGAGAAAACGAGGCCAAAATCGGAGAAATATCGATGGATTCCCACTGTACAGTAGCGTTGCAATACTGTGCCCTAACATTGCAACGTTGCAAATGGCGAACGGAAGATTTTTCCATAACGTTGCAATGCTAGATCACAGTGTTGCAACAGTCCGAGACGAAAAGTTTTTTTTTCTAGTTCGTGCACAGTTTATGGTTCTTCAAGCTCATGGTTCATTTGGTTCACTTGGTTTGGCTAGTTCCTTGCCAATTCGGGTGTTGGGCGGTTTGGTTCGTGTAGTTCAAGGCCTGGTTCACCTATTTTGAACCGGTTGGCTATTAATTTTGTAATAGTTAGTTGTTTTTAATTAATTAAATTAATATAAGTGTTATATTAACTTAATTAATTGTTTATGAGTCCAATCCTGGTTCAAAAATTGTTGTTTAAATGCATATGATATATAGTTTAATTTATATGATTATATATCATAATGTATGTCATATAGTAAAATCTCACCATTGATTATGCATTATTCATGCATCATTTATATTATAAATGATATAATATATAGTTGCATGATTAATTTTATAGCACGCTCATGCATCATATAATATAAATGTTATAATATATGTTTGCATGCATTAGTAACATAGTCATGCATCATTTATATTATAAGTGTCATAATATATATAGCTTGAATATATGGATGAATGTATGTTATTAATTATTTCATTACTTTATTATACAAGTGTTATGTATGTTTAGTAATGAAATGGAATTGCATGAAGCATGACACTACTTTAGGTAATTTTATAAATATTATAATTTTATCGAGTATGTCAATGAATGCAATAGTATGGTTTTAATTTGTTTTATTTATTTTATAATTGTTTAATTAAATGAAATTAGAAATTAAAATCAATAATTCATAATTGCATTCAAACCTTAGGTAAAAATCCTTCTTTAAAATAGTTTTAAAACATGATTCACATAAACCTAAGATCACATTTCTAATGAGATTAGAAATAAGTTCAATCTTTTAACCAGTTTAATAGAATTAAATTCGTTTTAATTAAAAGATTACATTTGTAGTAAATGTATCTATAAGGGACCTTTTGTCCAAGGTTTGTTATCTAGGCTGGGGTATTGAAGTTGACGAATACAGAACACTCCTACCTAGAAACTGACCTGAAAAGGTGAATTAGATAGATTTGATACAAGCATGCAATTGTTGATTAAAGTTTGTTAAAGTGATAATAAACATTAATTAAAATTGTCTAACTATTCAAAGTACATGTTACTTTCGGGAAAATTTAAACAATCACTTAGTAAAATAATTAGCTGTATTTTTCTAAGTTAATTTAACCTTAGGTAAAACACCCAGTGGGAGGAAAATGGGGTATTGGTACTTCATTTTTCTTTTTTCACGTATCTCCCTATAATTTACACCATGGGATCTATACTCGGCCTCGAGGCACCTTTGCTTGTGTCCCCCTACGGGTAGTGTTTGTGTAGGTCAATAACAAGGTGAATTGAGGGAGTGTTTAGACGTGTGTCAATACATCCCACTATCTCTCTCGTTTGTAGTAAATTTTCATGCTCGGCCTCGAGGCACCTTTGCTTGTGTCCCGCTACGAATGGCACTTGCATGATTTTTTACTCAAACTCTAGAAATTAATAGGATTTCTTTAACTTTTGCCCCAATCGGTTTTTCCCTACGGTTGCCTCATTGGGGCGGAACTTTAGAATCTTAAATGAGGGGTTACACTTACAGGAAAATATTAAGCAAGCTAACAGTTTTTTGACCGAATGATGGTGACTGATATTTACAATAACAATAAGTTATTTTGTATATTGGTTGAGATAGTCTCATTTTAGTGAAAGGGCACCTAATCATCATATGGTGGCTTTTACTCTATGGTGGCATTCAACATAAAAGATGATTGATACCAGTTGGTGGCTAGCATCGTGGGATCGGTTTAAAGAGATTTTCTATGAAAAATACTTCTACGCCAACATACGGTACAACAAACAAGTTGGATTTATGAATTTGAAGCAAGAGGTTATCTCAGTGGAAGAGTATGAGCAGGAGTTCGACAAGTTGTCCCATATAGAATTGGATTCATATAGAATTATAGCGTGTGTGTGCATGTGTGTGTGTGAAATTTAACCTAGCCTCCACTCCTATATTCTCTCTACTCTCTATCGCAAGAACATTCCCTAAACCCTCATTTCCTATTCCAAGGTGTTAGAGCCCACACATCTGATTTGAGTTTGTTTGTGACCAAATGAGAGGAAAATGTGAAGAAGGGGAATCTTCAAGGGTGAGTTCTCTTCTTCCCTTTCTTCCTCATTAAAAGCATGCTTAGATTTATTTATTGTTTATCTATGTTTGGATGATTTAGTTCATTGATTTTGTGTTTTACAAAATTAATTTTCAAATTGCATAAAAATCATACGCTTCCGTGGGAATCCGATTCCCTTAAGTAATGTCCCAAAATTTTAAGGTAAATTCAATCTGTTAGCTGGGGATTTTATGGTTTGAAATTAAAAATGGAGTTTGGTTTTTGGGTTCAAAATATATGATAAGCGATTTAGAGATTTGGACCTAAGTTAATTTTGAATTTAATTCAATTGGTGGAATTTTATTTGGGTTTTTTTTTTTGTTGGTAGATTTAAATCGTTGATAGATAGTTGCAATTTAAAATTTAGAAGTTAATTTTGAGTTTGGTTTAGAAAGAGTTATGAAATATATATAAGAATATATGTCTGAAATTGGAATCCAAAGAAGATTTGGATATACCAGTCGCATGAGTCGTCCGTGCGTCTCGCCGTTTGCAACTCTGCCCAACCATCATTTATAGCCACATCAGACTCACCAGTCATCGGTAGTTGTCGTTCTTTGTCGGATTTACAATTTGGGGTAAGAGTTGGTTTACTTTGGGCAAGATTTGAGGGTTTTCTTTGAAGATCTTTGATACCCATGAAATTTTGGCACTAATGGGAGTTGCTATGGTTGAGTTGTTGAGTCTGTTCTAGAAACTCATGAGATATGTTACTATGATTGTTATATTATATTGTGGCTTGATATGAACTTTGACGAGGTATGTTGCATGTAGACTGATGATGGCTATGAGTACCCTTATCAGGTTGTGTTCATCCCCTGAGTATGTTTCAACGTCATTATGGGATCGCCACCTACGATTATTTTATTGTGTCTCTTTGGAGTCATTTCCTATAAAAGTATGTCTTCAGGTTTGGCCCTTATGCCTATGTCGGGATGCACATCTTTGTCTTGATAGGGATATTAACCTATACATTCAGTGGACCCAGTCATGGGTCACTTACTGGGTGTTTTTATACTCGCTCTGTTATCTATATTTTTTTTAGGTAAATGAAAGGACAAAACGATGAATGACAAAAGGAATCCATGATCGAGCCTTCGGACTTGACATCGCTTCCACACCTATATTCTTACATTGATATGTCTTGGTTTAGTTTTTTTTTTTTTTAATACACTATTTGTTTGTTTCGTAATTTCTTTCAAACTTGAGTTAGGGTACCCGACAGTGAACTTGTGTTCTTTGAGATTTGTTTTTTCTTAAAATGAAATTCATTTGGATTTAGTCGGATTTTTATGACAAGAAAAGTTGTTTTGAGATTTATGTCTACATGAAGTAACAGTCCGATTTCCATTCTAGAAAGTTGCATCGTTACAGAAAAAGTGCAACACAACGATGGTGACAAAAGATTGGGAGTGTTGAAGAAGATAATGGTGAAGGGGGAACCACATTGTTAAAATTAATAATATTAAATTAATAAAATTTGCCAAATCAACCATCTAACTTATCAATTAACTCCCACATCATTTGACTAACTAACAATCCAAGTAGCCTCAGGAATCATATAGAACCATTTATAAAATCTAGAGGTCTAAACTGTTTGTTTTGAAACTTTTGAAACTTTAGGTACTAAATAGACATCAACCTTAAACCTTAAGGACTAAAAATGAATTTTGTCTAGTATTTAAATTAATAAGAAAAAACTAAATAAAAAATATTTTAGAAAATATATTAATTAAAATTTGTTTTGAGTAATATGAAATATATATATATATAAAGGAAAAATGATTATACGCTCATTTTTAACGTTATGAATTTTAATCAATCCTCGCGATTTCTCAAAATAAAAAAAAAACCCTAAAATATAATTTCACCCTCATGCAGGCGTCAGTAACAACATGCTCCACACCCCATGACAGCAGTAATATTGTCAATTTGGAAAAATATTTTTTATTTGTAAGTATCGTGTGTAGTTGCACTGTTTGCCAGACATAGATCTTATTTGCTCATTTTTTAAATACCAAACATATGAAAATGATCCATGTTTCTTCATTAAACGAAAATAATTACAATAAGAAAAACAACACTTAAAATATACAAAGGTCACTAAAAAAACATGAAGATAAATAATATTAAGTCTAAATATTCTCAAAATCAAAAGAAATACTTGATTCCATCAATTGCGTCAATCTTCTCTTCGGGAGATTCAAAGAAGTCCGCCACATCCAAAATTGTCATATGGGATGGGTCAAATATGTCATTATCCTAGTATGCAAATTTTGCTTCCACATTTTTTCTTATTTTCCTTAGGGAGGCTTGATAGAAGTCAACTAAGTATTTTGACGTACGACAAGTACGTGATTAATGCCTAGTCATTTCGCATTGGAAGCATTTATTTTCAACACTTTCTGAACTTTTATCTTGTAGAGCTTTTTCTTTGTGATAATCATTTCATGTGGTTCTTTTGAAATTTAAATGATTAAAACGACCATCACGAAAATAATGATTATTTGTTCATTTGTCACGGTCACAACCTCAACCTCGACCATGATTATTATTAAAATTCACATCATTCACTTTAGGAAACAGTGTCGTTCTAGTTGGTTGATATTCATGATTTTTCATAATAACTTGTTATTTTGTTCGGCCACGAGAAGACATAAAATTATTTCAGAATATTGTTTAAAACCTTTCTTTTGATATTGTTGCTGCAGGAGCATATTTGAGATATGAAATGTAGAAAACACCCTAACATATCAGTAATTTTCTTTCCGCATAATAACAACATCGAACTAATTTTAAATAATGCGGAGTTGTAATCACTTATTGATTTGAAATATTGTAAACTCAAGTGCATCAACTCATAACGAGCTTTAGGAATAATTTTTTTTTTATGATCATACCTCTCCTTTAAATTTTTCCACAAGATACGAGGATCTTTTATTGTAAGATATTTCATTTTCAATCCCTCGTGGGGATGATGACAAGGAAAATCATAACTTTTTCTTTGTCCTGACTGGACGTCGTATTTCCTTATTTAATAGTCTCCCTAAGATTCATAGCATCTAGGTGGATTTCGACATCAAGTATCTATGACAAATAATTATTGCCATTAATATCAAGGGAGAAAAATTCTAATTTTGTGAGATTTGTCATGACAACACTATCATAAAATATTGTACTTATGTTAGAAATTAAATAGATATTGAATATGCAAAATAATATTAAATTTATTAATTATAATAACGAAGAGGGAAAAATCGACATACCTTTAGCGAAAAAAATGATAGGAGCTCGAATAACATGTTATGAATTTGAAGAGCACAACAAGAACACAGATATAGAGATGATATAATATAAATATAATAATATTAAATATATAAAATATAATATAATATAAAATAACTAAAACTATAAAATTAGTGAAATTGATTTTAAGATGCATAAAATGTTACTATTTATAGACAAAGTGATAAATGAGATGTGGACTTACATAGACACGAATAATTACAAGACACATATACAATATAAAGAGTTAAGTTCCATTTATTATTATAATATTCATAATAATACATTCATTCTTAACGTTTTGAATTTTAATCAATCCTCACGATTTCTCGAAAAAAAAAAAAACCCTAAAATATAATTTCACTTCACGCAGGCGTCGGTAACAGCATGCACCACACCCCACGGCAGCAGCAGCAACTTCTTCCCTCCTTTAGTCTTCAAATCGAGTCTTCAGTTCACGCCATTTTCTTATTCTTCTCCTTTACACCATTTTTTCCCTTCAGATTTCAGTCCAGTTCACCTACAACTACTAGCGTAAGTTTCTCACAAAGTTCAAGAAGTAATTTAATTTGGAGTAAAATTAATAACTCTAGAAATTTCTCCTTTCAAATCGAGTATCTCTAACCCTACAAAAAAAAAAAAAAAAAAGAAAAAAAGAAGAGATTGGCTGACAAGAATTCTAAGACTCGGTTTTTACTGTTTATATTTGAAATCTGCGCGTACGTTCATTACCTGGAAATCCCTGTTTCTAAGGTGATATAATTTATGCGGGGTACTCTGGAGCGGAACAAGTTTCATTTGCAGCTCAAATTTCAATTTACACTCTTAGCTTTTGCTTTATACTGTATTGGAGGGTAAGTATTTGCATCTAAGATGAAGAATTACATTATGAAAATTATTTTGTGTAGTAGCATTTGCATTCATTACGCACTCTAGGAAACTATTTCTGCTCTCAGCATGCGGCGTTTGCTTAATTTTGTAGGCATCCTTTATTTGATATGACAAGTTATGCATTATTGATCTTGGAAAATTATTTGAGGACAATACTGGGGAAGAACTTTGTTTTTCATTTACCAGGTGAGAGAATTGTGGATCTCTAAGGCAAGGGCATTATTTGGTAGCGGCTAGTACATTGGAAGACCAAAATACTTCTGAATCTATACGAAGGCCCAAATGGGCAGTTCGAGAGAGCAGTCTCCAGATTGGATGCGATCTTTCCAAGTAATCTTGTCTACTTGACGGTTTTGTTTCACATTATAGAACAATCTGCGGGGATTTGAGTTTTTCAAGTTCTTTACCTGTATATACCTAACATTCTGATGGCAAATGTATTTTATTGGTATGTTCATAATGGATTACAAGAGTAATGTTAGCTCTCTTAAGTAGAAAGCTTGAGAAATAACATAAGCTTAAATTATAGAAAATACCCTTGAAATGTACTTTTATTTGAAATATATCCATGAACTTTCAAAAGCTTTTTTAATATCCTTTCAAGAATACCCATATTGTTAGTTTTTTATGGAAATTGGTTAGTACTTTGTTTCACAAATATTCCTAAATTTACCCTTAAACTTACAAAAAAAGGTTAGAAAAATACATTTATTGTTAAGATATGAACGAAAGCCATTAGTATCTCGTTTAAAAACTATTGGTAAACTTTTAATTGTTGCATTAATACTCTTAACCTTTAAAGGTATTTTTTAAAGTTAATATCTTGTGGTGTAAGTGCAGGGAAGGTCGTTTTTTGTAAAACTAACCAAAGAGTTAGTTCGTTAGTAGTTGTTATGTAGATTTGTTAACAACTTGTACTTCATTTTCTCTGTACATATAATTCTTCTCCCTCATGGAAGGGTAGAGTTTCATTTGAAAATTAGTTTCACATTTGGTAATACACCATCTTGTTTCAATGTTTTTTTTAAGGAGGTACTTACAATAAAGGTATTGTTCAAATTTTTTGAAAGTTTAAAGGTATTTACAAAACTTTTGAAAGTTCAGAGATATTTTGGACACAAAGTACTAACCATTTCTATCAAAAGGTAAGCATATTTTGAACTTTTTTTTTGAAAGTTTAAGGTATTAATGAAACTTTTGAAAGTTTAGAGGTATTTTTTAAACAAAGTACGAAAGTCAAGTATTTTCTATAATTTAGCCCTAATATAATAATCCACTGCCAATTTGTTGGTAAGTGTATTTTATTGATATATTTAGAATAGATTACTAGGTTGATGTTAGCTCTCTTGTGACTATATTTGAACAGGATTTGCAATACATTGTGCAACTTTGTCCTTGAGTTCTAAAGAGTCTGATGTAGCTCTCTTAAACAGAAGGGCTTGAGAAATAAAAGAATAATCAACTGCCACTTAACAATATAAGACTAACAACTTTACCACTATATTAACCAATCAGTACATATAACAATATATGCTTCAAAACCCTTGGCCATAAATTTCAACTCCAAGTTCTTGTTTTTCAAAAGGCTCTTTTGTTATGAGTGGTATCAAAGTAATTTTTCCCAAAATCGATAAAGATGGTTGTAAAGAGAGGAAAACTCATATATTTTATGACAATCTAAAATTGAACTGCATTTGGATCGTTCCTCAAACTTGGAATCTTCAATAACACATTAATTTCCAGTTACGTATACACTCTCTCTCATCTAGAACTTCCATTCTTTTCATCCTTGCCTCCCAACAATTTCTTGTATATTTATTTTGATTTCAGTCCTTAATGCTTTCTTTAAATTGAGTTTTTCTTTCACAAATGATTCTATCTATTGGTCTCAAATTACACTGAAATAGACTGAAATTCTACCATATAGGTTTCTTCTTTGTACCAAACAAAAACAAAAAAAGGGAAAAAAAAAAAGAAGGAAAAGATACAAGTCTGAGGTCATGATTTTCCTTCTACCATTTGTATTATGTTTAAATTGTATTTAAAGGTTTGAGATTGCATGGAAATGACTGCAGAGTTATTTACTAATGTACGTTTTCATCTACAATATTGATCTTGCACTGTGATATATCGCCTTCAAAGTTTGTTTTTCTTTCATGATAATTGATGCCAACAAGAACAATTTACTTTGTTGAATAGGCACCAGCTGGTGTTGCTCTATCCTCTAATTCTGAATCTTCAAAGAATGATAGCTCATCAATGGACAATGCAGTTGATCAAAAGGGTCCATCGTCAAATAAAACCACACAGGATTTAGATGGAGATCAGATCCAAGGTATATTGAAGTTAAAGCTTGAAAGATTCTGTCTAGGAACGTAGTCATGCACACAAGAAGAAATGAGATTAAAGGCAAGAGAGAAGTCATATTTTAAACATCTCAGGAGAGAAGTCATATTTTAAATGGCTTCGGGTTCTATTTTTGTGTTACCCCAATGATTTTCAAGCATGAAAACTTTAACGACTTGTATTTCATCTTATTCCTAACTACTACTTGGACCTGGATTATCATTCTCTAATGATACTATATATGCTGTCTGGCTGAATAACACTTTTGTCATATTGTTTTAATGCAGGGGATTGTGGCAACCATAATTTGGCGAAGGAAGTGAAACCTGAGGAACATACAGACCATGAAGTGAGAGACTTTACCTCTGGATTTTTATTTTTGTGAGTGTGTGTATTATTAAGGACATTAGTAAGTTAGTAACCTTCATCTCATTTATTTAAAAAATCATACATGCAGAGATGGTTGGCAGACCTTTTTAATATTCCAGTTTAAAGTATTTGTAGTAAAAATGTAAAATCTAGTTTGCTAATGGGAAAATCTTATTTTCATTTATCAGAACTCAAAGCACTCTGTTTGGATGTTATCATCGGATTCAGAGTCATGTCCTGATAATAATTTTATAAAGGAAAATTACAGTCATCATGAAGAATTATCTGAATGTGCAACATCTCAGTTCCAAGGGAGAGGGAGAGATGAAAATGCAGGTCTCAGATTCACTGAGGGAAAATCTAAATCAAGTAAAGTATCAAATAAAAAGTCTCCAAAAAAACAGGTGAAGTCACAAGTTTGCACTTCAGTCAAAGAGAAGATAATCAACTCCGAAACCAATAAAGGTGGTCTTATGTTGGAAGGTGAGAGAGTAGTATAATAGGACATACCATTGAAAGGTAGAAGTGACTTATGGAGAGAGCATTAAATTACTTGAGCTTTAATCTTGTATGCTGCATGAAAGGTATTGCCTGCTACGTATGACTTTGTTTTAGAATATTTTCTGAAAATGTTCCGTCCATTCAGGATCTGAATACTATGTAAGAAATGGTGAAGATGTGGATATCATAGAAAAAGATGCCTTGGATGGCTGCAACGGACCTCCTGTAAGATTTAATGCTAAAAAAGAAAGACGGTTATAATTCATTACACTCTTTGTTTACTCATTTGCTTTAGCAAAATTCAATGTACAGGTTTCCTCCTCAAGGTTGCCATTGGTGTTGTCTGACAAAGTCCATAGGTTGAAGGTAGTGTTGCGATAAATGAATTCTTTTGGCAGCCGCCTTTTGTCTTGAAACGAGATGCGAGTTCAAAGAAGTTTCATGGAGCTAGTGTACCCCTTTTTAGTTTATTAAATCCTTTAATCAAAGTAATCACAGCATGCTGCATTCTAAGTCAAATTGAAGGGGAAGCGGAGAAAGAATATTGAATATGAGATTTTAAAAGCTATTGTCTTATCTTATGCAGGCACTTGTTGAGTGTGAAGGAACTTCAATAGATTTGAGCGGTGACATGGGTGCTGTAGGACGAGTAGTCGTTTCAGATTCCTCATCTAAAAATGAACTTTGCCTAGATCTGAAAGGTAAGTTTCATCCACGTGTGCTATGTTCTGGCAGTAAAAGTTCAGGTATACATCAGTATTTAGTTGTCCAATTCGTTATTATGAACATATAATAAACATATAGCAGGTGTCTGATCTGAAGTTTTAGGGCCTGACTTGTATGGATTGTGTATCATAATTAGAAAAGCAGGATTTTATCTTTCATTTTACTCGATTAATAAAATTTTTACATTTGCAAATGTTTACTTTCCCATATTCAGTGCTTAATGTTGACCCTCTTACCATTCTTTCTGATCATGTTGGCTTATTTCAAATATATTTGTATGTCTAGCAGTTGTCGGGTAATTGTGTAAGTGTATGGTTTCCTGACTCAGGTACAATTTACAGAGCGGCAATAGTTCCTTCAAGGACATTTTGCATCGTATGTTGCCATTCTCAAACTATTTGTTATTAGTAGTAGCTCAGTACTTGAAAGTAATGTTGAAATGAAAGGCCTTTTTTTCTTATTGCTATTTTATTGTTCCAAATTGAATTGTTTCAGAAATTTCCTCCTGGTTTTGTTGATGTAGATTTTATCTTGTTCAGGTTAACTTTGGTCAGTCGGAGGCAAAGGTCGCTCTTTTATTCAACTACTATATTTTTTATAATAATGATAATGTGGTACACTTGAATTTTGCACTATCAATTTCGTTTTTGGCTGGTTACTTCATTTTTCTTATGAAGCACCCCTTTGTTTTTGGTTTGCTACTTGATCAGATAGAATCTATCATGAACGACTTCATACAGTTGAAGGCACTGTCCAAAGTTGACGAGGCTGAAACTATGATTGAAGGTGACCTGCTTTCAATTTCTCTAAATTGTTCAAATTTGCTTATTTCTATTCTCATTCTGTGTTTTGCATCTGTAGGAACATTAGATGGCTTCTCATTTGATTCCGAAGACGAGGCTGAGAAAATACCTAAAGTCACTTCTTCTCCAACTGACCAAAATGAGCCTGTAGAAGGGCTCAACACAAAATCCAAAAACAAACCCGAGAAATCATCAGTATGTTTCTACATTCAATTGCATGTAGTATCTTAATGGCCCATCTTGTGTGTGTTGAACGAGTACATGGTTATGCTATGCAAATGTCATTGTAGGGGCGAAAGCGTGTTAAAATTGGAGGAAAGCTGCAAGCACCGAAGAAAACAAGGAAGAAAGTTCAAGGTTCTAAAACTAAAAGTACAAAGAGCAAGAAATGAAGTTCGAAATCTTTGCTTGCCCTTAAAAGGAAAATAGTCGTTTCGTCCGAATAGAACAAGTGGGTCGTTTTATGGGATAACTTCGCCCTCGAGCTTGAGGTTTTAATTTTTTCACAGTAGTACCTTGATTGACTTCTGCTAAGAGGCAAAGCGAATGAGAGGCTTCGACCAATGCTTGAAAGTTGAAATGCAATATTTCCTCTCCCGTCTCCTTGACAAGAAGTTTAATGGTTTAATGAATGATCAGACTCTGAAGTTCAAAATTTTATCAATCACTGGCTTCGGTTATCTATTTCTCTCGCAAGTCAAGTACTCAAATCCGTTGATCTCCTGTGTCTGTTTCATGAATCCTTTTTAGATAGAACATTTCAACTAGTAGTTGAATCAAAACTCTAAAATGAATTTAGAGAAAACTCTAATATGAATCTATCAGTAATTCATAACTATTTTGACTTGATATGGATGGAAAATGTTGTTACCCACTTAAGTCAAAACGGTTTTCTCTAGTATTACATTAATTTTTGCTCTATTAGATTATGCATTAACTATTATAAAACAAAATCTTAACAGATGGTATGAATTCATTCTCCTGTGAAACTTTAAGGTTTTAATTGATATAATTATTAGTTTTGGATTACAAAGTGTAGGGAAAAGAAAAAAAATAAATAAATAAAAGTCTCCTAAACTTTTCTTGATTTGTGAGTCTAGCAAACTAATTGGTTTTTTCAAGAGTAGTTTTAAAAGTCACGCTTAAATGATGCAAAATTTAAGATAATGGGTGAATTAGCTGTCTGTATATGTTGGTTGGTTTGCAAAAGCTTATTTTAATTTGGTGTAATCATCTATTGACATGGCGAGCTATTATAATTGATTTGGAGGGTTTGTTGAAACAATTTAAAAGAATCAATTTTGATTGAAGTAGTGCGAGGAACTACATCGTGAAAAAAAATAATTCATCAATAAAAATCAAGTCTTTTTTTCAGAAATTTTTAATTCGAAAAAGTTGAAGGAGAGGAGCCAAGAGAGGTTCTTTAGAGTAGTATTTATGAGAAGGAAATCGTGGATAAGTAAGAAGAGGAGCCAAGAGAGGTTCTTTAGAGTAGTATTTATGAGAAGGAAATCGTGGATAAGTAAGATCCATACAACGCTTTGAGTCATTAGAAGTTTAGGAAAACAACAAAGAAACATAATGACAAAAGTAGACAATTTTCATCTATTATCATAAAAATCAATAGAGAAATATATCGTGAGCTTGATTTAGTGTTATTAGCATGACCTCCATCTTAAGAGGTTCGGTTCAATCCTCTACCTTATAATTGTTGTACTAATTGAGACATTAATCTAGTTTCAGATTTTCATGTGATTTTGGATTTTCAAGATTTTAACGTGATTACAATTTTTGTTGATCTTTGTTGTCTAGAAAGTACTGTAAAATGTGACTTCGAATATGACTAAGAATCTTCGATACTTGCCCTACAAAAAAATTGTATCCCCTCAAATTTAAATCATATTTCCATCATCATAGTCGGTGCTTGAGATAAAAAGTTGAAATGATAAATAAATAATTAAAACATATCCTAAAGTTCATTTGAATCTTCCATCTTTATTCTTAAAACAAAGGTTGGCAGACAAACGGATGTTTTTATGTAAATTAATATCCCCCCCCCCCCCGGTAGAAAATGAGGAAACAAAGAGGAAAGCAGGATGGAGAAAACATTCAATTATCAGACCAGTAATTTTCAAAGCTAGGCTACATCTCTTATCCTTCTAACGTATCATCACAAGGTATACTTCGTTCACCAAGAATTCTCAACCTGCCTGCATAATGCAATACCAACTTTGCCACCTAAAGCTGCAAAAAACCACAAAAATTGAGTGGCGAGTGCTCCTAGTCCCAACCAACCCAGCAGGATAATATAGAAGGATAAGAATTGAAATAGTTCTGTTGCAGAGTGAACTGAACAAACCAGAAACCCCTTATACTTATCAATGAATTGTTTCTTTTACTAAAAAACTGAACAAACCAGAACAAACAAAGCATTTAATTCAAATTAGATGAACTATCAATTGTAGAGCAGATAATGCAGAAGATTGACTGCAAAATGCTGCCTCAATCTTCTTACGTAACCAGAAAACTGAACAAACTAGAAACAAACAAAGCATTCAAATTAGATCAACTATCAATTGTAGAGCAGATAATGCAGAAGATTGACTGCAAACTGCTGCCTCAATCTTCTTACGTAACCAGCTCAGAGACATCTTGAAAAGTGGCAACCAACGTGTACAAAATGGAGCTTTATATTTTCCAGCACATCACAAGTTCGACAGCTCCGAATATTCAGCCAAGTAAAAAGAAAAAAAAAGTAGCAAGAAATGACAAGGTTGGCAATTGGGAGAGGTCTGAGGAGAAAAAATCAATAGGCTTCTCTCCAAGAACAGGGGAACCACAGACCTTCTCTAGTCATGATTCAATGTTATGCCATAAAATATAATTCAATTTCATTCGAATACATAATACAAAAGCTCACAGTCAGCCTTTAAAACAGGCTTTACAAATGGGCTCACACAATAGTTAAAACTATTACAGTAGCTTGATCAATTATATCATTATTCTACAATATATAGGAGGAAGGAATCGAACCTCTAATCTCGAGTTGAAAGCACAAACTCTATGCCAATAGCTCAATTATATAATAGATTACACAACAGGAAAAATATGTCCTTCAATGTTGCACATCTTAACAAACTTAATATACAATTCACTAGGCTGCAGAGATTACTTTCAAGCATTGTCCCAGTAGGTAAATTAAATGCTTGGGAAAGCCTGCAATCCACCCATTCATTAGCTTTAGCTCCATATTTGTGTGGGTTTGCTTAAAAACAAGAAATGAAGAAGGCTGGCAAAATCGTAAGAGTAGACTACCTCAAAAATCTTTTTTCCAACTTCTGGACATCTTAGGTCTCCACATTTACAAAGGGCACCAATCCAAGAGGCTAACAAACCTGCCAAGAACGGTGATAAAGGTCAAACAACAGTAATTAAATTCAAATAAATTGCAGAACAAGGAGCATTAAACAATGAGCATAATTGAACCCTCACAAGTAGGCAAATGACCAAACCCCTGCTGGAAAAAAAAAAAAAAAAAAGACTTAAGGACATCCTCATATGAAAATATAAAAACAAATATTAGATATGAAAAGTGAAACAAGTCTAGGGCAGACCACATCACTGCTCGTAAACCTGAACACAGCCAAAAGCATGTCTAGCAAAACAGAATCCAAAACTAAGTGTCTTAACTCAAAGAACTAGAAAATTGGACTTAGAAGGTAGGGTTCTAAACAGAGGTATCATCTTCAGTAACCCATTCCATGATAATCAGATTTGAACTCCGGATCCAGACGATAGTTGTTAGAGGATTAAGATTATTGGGATCGAGTAAACATGATATAGTTAAATACAAAATAGGAGACTACTGCAAGTAATCTCAAAATGCCTTTAGCGGTGTAAACGCATATCAAATAATGTTAGGAAAGTATATCAAGAAAGGATACTAAGGAACCCTTTAGAGCTACAACAGTCTATGATGAGAAGATACAGGGTAAGGAAATTCTAAATAGAAATGTAAAGTTTATGACGATCCTGCTCCATCCCATCTGTCATAGTCAATCTAGTGTCAGCTACATATTGCATTAAACAAGATTAGAAATATAAGCGTTCCTACAAACAGGTGGGGCATACAAAGGTCCACCACTTGAAGTGCCCGCAGGTCAAATCCATTATATGATATCAGTCCGTAGGCAAAACAAAAAGAAAATTATTCAAAAGAACAGCACAGAGATAAGCCCCAGTTTCCCTTCTTTTTCATATGTAAATCTAGCTCATATCCATGCCATCTCCAACTTGACTACAAATTGGAACGGCAGCAGAGAAAGATCTCTCAAAAGGGGAAGGATGAAACTGGGCATCCCGCCTACGCTTAAAAGCAAAGTCATCAATGGAGGAATTGTCAGCATCAAGCTTCCTGCGAATGCCTCTGATTGCTTGTTCCTCTGTCAGTGTAAGTGGGAATATTTGCCCACTCGCACGGCAAAGTGAGCTATGGTTATCATAGAGAATTCGTTGGTCACAGTTTTTGTCACAAATGTGAGTCATTCCTGTAAGTTTGCAGCGGTACATATTACCACACACATGTTCATTCTCACATTTCCAATCACATTTGTGGGCAGGAACTTGCCCATCTCTACCCAGAATAGTTGAAAGATAAATAACATTTGCAGGCTCTGAGACCATGGATTTGCCGTTCAACTCCATTGAGATGATGCGGTCAAAAGGAAAGTCTTGCCTCAAAATTTCTGCAGATCCCAACACAAAATAGAAAACGGTCAAATATTGGACTATGAGAGAAGGGAACCCCCAGGTACGAGGTACCTACTTCTCTGATGAATTTTTTTTCGTTTTTGTCAAACTAAAGTCTTCCCCATCACGTCCTTAAATCATTTTCCTGGGTTTGGATTCTAAATTTAACTGACATTAGAACATATATACATCATCGAATTGATAATCATCTAAGAAATTATAAGGAAAGCCTCAACAAAATCAGTCCTCCAGATCTTAAAACAGTAGAATGGTATACCATGAGACACGAAAAAGAATGAGAAAAAGTAAAAGGTGCGTGCAGTAAGAAGGCATCCTTACATAGTGGCAGATTGTTATAAAGAGGACAAGCAAAATAATTGGCATTATCCTAACTCCCCAGACGACAACAACAATCCTTAATTAAACATATTGCAAAAACCATGGTGATTTCAGACCAGATCTAAGAAACCCATGTGCGGATTAGGGAAAATAACAAATACTTAGTACTGCAAAGACGCTTAAAAAGTTTCTTACTAACAGAAGAAAAAAAATTATGAATGGTTAGATAAAGATCTCAAAAGGGAAATTATTAAAAAAACAAAAAACCAGAAAAGGAACAGAAACAACTCACTTGATCTGAGGAGGCCACAGGGCAACACCAAAGTATTGGAACAAAAAGAAGAAGAATAAGAAAAGGACAAACGCGGGGGAAGGAAGCTGTCTCCCTCTGAATCAACTCCAGCACTCGCTCGTCTCCGATTCCCTCCGATTTTGGAAGCACAACAATGGAAAAAAGAGAACAGAAAATGTAATAGAACGAAAGAAACGAGGAAGGAGGTAGAGCTTATTTATAGAGAGGAAAGAGGAGACTTCGTAGTCCGTGATGATGGGGTTGACGTTGTTAGTCGTTGGAGTGGGAAGGGACGGGATTCACATTTTTTTTTAATAAACAATTTGTTTCAGAAGAGAGCATTAAAAGATATAAATATTTCAGCATTATCCACAAAATCATCTATATGCAATAGTCCATAAAAGAATGAAATCCTGGTTTCAAAAATAAAAAAGATAATGAAATTCGATTTCCCTAAAGCACCTGTATTTTTTTTAATGGAAAAAGTTAAAATATTAAATGTCATTTTTGTGTTTAGTTATTTCAATTTAGTCTAGTGTTTCAGCATGTATATTACTAGTATATCTAATATTACAACTAATTGTAGTTCAATTTATCATATTCATGAACGTTGATGAATTATTCATACATCAATGTTATATTTGAAATTGAATTTTCAATTGGTGTTGTTATAATATTGATATACTTTAAAAGTAATGATACAATATTGTTGAATTTGAAATGAATTTTGAATTGACATGACATATCATTTATACACAAATGTTTAAAATTTTGACGGTCCACTTTCTTGTGGCGTTTTATTTGTAAGTTCAGTATTATTATATCCATGCAACCATTACGTATGTTTTATAGAAAAAAAAATATTTGAAGGAGATAAGGAAGAAGAAGAGATTGCTCGATGAATTCACCTTGTATTATTACCAAATATTTAAGGAATATTTATACAGGAAAACCCCTAATTTGGGATGGCAGGAAATAATAAAAATAATCAATAAACATGTACAGAACAAAGAGTGGACTAATCCTAACCATTAAGATTCTTTCTTAACAGAATTTGTTGAGCCAATTATTTGGATATCTATTGGTGTGGACTTGCTGACTGTGTTGGTTGTGTTGGGTTTATCTGATGTGGGGGTCTTGCCATTGCTGACTGGGCAGTCTTAACTACTCTCCTTAATATCCCCCCCCCCCCTAATGAGAGGGGAGAGCAACGACTCGGAGTTTGTTCCATAGATTGAAAAATTGGGAATGTGTAGGAGTTTTGGTGAGACAATCAACAATTTGATTTCGATATGTTTCGTACGAGCGTGGAAGACAGGGTTGATAGCAAGAGCATCAACACTTAAGTTGTCACACCATAGGATTGACTTAGTTTTCTTTACAATGCCAATTTCGTTCAAGAGTTACTGAAGCCAGATTATTTCAGCTGAAGCATAAGCCAATGCTCGATATTTAGACTCGGTGCTGGATCGAACGACACGAATTGCTTTTTGGATGACCAAGATACAAGACTACTTCCAAGAAATACACAATAGGCAGCTATCGGCTTCCTATCATCTATGTTGGCAGCCTAATCAACATCTGAAAATGGTGAAATTGAGAGATCAATGTTGGGCTGGATATACAGACCAAAATGTTTTGTGCCATTGAGATATCGAAGAACTCCTTTTACAGCTTGCCAGTGGACATTAATTAGGCACTTGAGGAATTGACTTAACTGATTTACAATATACGTAATATCTGGTTGTGTGATGGTCAAGTACTAGAGTGCCCCAACTGTACTTCGATATATAAAAGGATTAGTGAGTGAAGTGCCATTGGTCAAAGATAACAGTCGGTTCATAACACTAGGTGAGGGAGCAGCCTTGAGGTCACACAAATCAAGCTTAGTAAGAAGATCATCAACATATTTTTCTTGGTTTAGAACCACTCCATTCTCCAGGTAGTGAATTTGTACACCTAAGAAATATCTGAGAGTCCCGAGGTCCTTGAGTGCAAAACGATTGTCCAACACGTTGATTAGTTTTTGTATGCCTGAGGCATCATTTCCCGTTTCTATGACATCATCTACATATACTAGTAGAAGCACAAGTGTTGAGCCATTTTGAAAAATGAAAAGGGAAATATCAGATTTAGCATTCCGAAACCCCAGGATAGTATAGCGTTTCTTAGTGTATTGTTCCAAGCTCGAGGTGCTTGCTTGAGCCCATATATTGCCTTATTAAATTTGTAGACATAATCAGGCAGGTGAGGATCAACATATCCCTGTGGCTGGCTCATATAAACATCTTCCTACAGAGTGCCATTCAAGAAGGCATTGTTAAAATCAAGTTGTCGGAATGTCCACCCTTGGGAAATAGCAAGAGTAATTACAACTTGAACTGTGGAGGCCTTAACTACAGGATTGAAAGTTCCGAAGAAGTCAACTCCTAGATTTTGGTGAAAACCTTTAGCCACTAACCTTGCTTTGTAGCGTTGTATCGAGCCACTGGGGTTCCTTTTGATTTTGAAAATCCATTTGGTGCCAACTACATTAAGAGATGAAAAGGCAGGAACATGTGTTGTTTTTTACTAGTGCAACATACTCGACATCCATCGCTTCTTTCCACTGTGGTGTTTTAACACATCAACAATTCGTGTGGGTTCTGTTACTGACCATCTTTGGAGGACTTAGATAGAATAGCTTTTGGTTTAAAAATGCCAGCCTTGCCACGAGTTATCATTGTTGGATATACACTAGCACGCAGCAGAAGAAATCAGGATCCATAAGCATTCTAATTCATTAGTTTTGGTTGAAAAGAAACATGGTAAAAACAGAGTATAATGGGTTTCATGAACATACCTTGGTCGAACCAACGAAATCTCCATTTCTAGCTACAAAATCCTCTGAATCTTTGTGTAGACCACCACAAGATCTTCCCTACTATTCTCTTGGTGCTCTAAATTGAGTTATGGGACTCAAAATAAGCTGAAATCAAAGGAAATATGGAGAAAGCTCATTGAACAGAACCCATTGAAGAACACATTCTTCATCCGAATTTTTCAGCAAAAATTCAGTCGATTCTCATACCTTTCTTCACTCCAATCTCTTCAATATATTGCAGACTATCATGCAAAGAGATGTGCTGCATAGGATGCAGCTCATGCTTGGAGTAAAGCAAAGGAGGAGGTACGTTCCAAGTAAGCTAGTTGAAGATGAAAAACCCATTTTTTTAAGTTTTGTGTAATTTTCTAATTTCCAAAAATCCATTTTGAATTTAAAATCATATTTTGTTTATAAAATAATAATTTATTAATTTTACAAATTAATTTCATAAATTAATTTTCCAATAAAATTAATAAATAATTATTTAAATAATTTAAATAATTCTAATTAATTTAATATCCAATATTAAATTAATTTTTACACAAATTCATCTTCATATATTTAAATCATATTTAAATATATTCTCCAATTTCGTTTGATTCTAATTTGAACGTTTCAAATTAACTTATCACGTTATTCTAAAGCTATTCCATTTTCGAGCTAGTAGGGGGACCTCATGGACCAACAGATCATGGGCTCCAACGATCCGAGATTAATCGGCAACACTTAAGGGAACAACCTCTATATTATCCCTAAAGTGAGTAGGAGTGAATTCCCTCTTGCACCCTATGTCCCCAGCTATCTATCCAGTTTTACCTTTGAAATGGTAGTCATATTGGGCCGACGCTGTTGAGTCAACCTTCACCTATGCAAATCTAAGGGCAATCCGAATAAACAGGAGTTCATAGTTAGCTCAGGAAGTTACCTAGGTCATCGCTTTGAAATAGTCAGTCTTAAATAATAAACAGCGTTATAAAGTAAGAGTGACTCATTTCGTGGTCCGATCTTGTACAAACTCTTTTGCACAAGGACACCCCCACTTCTCATGTCCAACATGAACGAATTAGGATCACTTCATTTGTAGCACTTTACAACTCCTTGTAACAACTACAGAGCAGGCCGTTGATAACGGGCAGAAATGCACATTATCATAGTACTAAGTTCTTAAACAATGCTGGCTTGCGTTGATAAAACATGTTCAATTGCATAAAAAAAGCATCAGATTCATAATATTGTGGTTGCATGCGTTCGTCGCATTAGAACAATTGATTTTTGTATTTTTGTGCAGAATATGCGATGACGCAAGGCGGAAATTGCAATCATAGGAAATCATTGGTCAAGCGCAGCATTACCGCAAGGCTTTGTGGTGATCGTGTTCACAAATATTCACCCGAGAAGGATTGCTGCAACTTGGTCAGAGCAACATGGTGGGCGCATTTGGGTGAAAGGCTAATCAATCGCGATGGGACAGAAAGCTGATGACAGTCGAATCTGAATTAATTTGACAGCCGCTAACGATACAAGTACATTCAGCTTTTCGGTGACAAATATTTGGTGCATCAGTTAGGGGAATTAAAGTCGTCCCATCTGTGCAATCATGAGAGAGAAGCCACCTTCATCCTGGATGTTCTATAAATACCAAAGGCATCCTTCAGTAAAGGGGTTTAGCAGTTCGAAGTTTCATACGTTCGGTTCGCACATCCTTGTTCATAGTTTTCTTTCGTTTTAAGGTGGACGCGAGAGAGAAGGTTGTGCTGACAGATCGTTCTGGTAAGCTTGGGAGAGCGCTGGAAGCTTCAAGGACAGAGAGAGGGCCGACGAGCAGGAACATCTTTGGAACTGAATAGAGATTTACAGTGTAAAAGCCTCAGTCAGCAAGGAATTGCTACTAGGCTCTTTACCTTTAACTTCCATTGTTATTTTGTACTCCACTCATTTATCAAAATGGAATCTACTTCTCTATATTTGTTCACTCTCTGTTATTTACGCATGAGTAGCTAAGTCAGTTGAATGGGTTGAGAAGCATTTAGCTAGCACAACTAGGGAATCTTCATTCTATGCAATTATCTTGTATTATGTATGCTTCATTCGTCCATTAGAGATACTCGGGAGGGTAGTCTAAGGACAGGATCTAGGCCTGGGAAGGTCAGGTTAGAATCTAGGCTCGAGAGAATTAGATTAGAATGCATAATTAAGAGATAGGAGCTTAGGAATAAGCACTATTTGCTATTAACGCATCGCATGTATCCTAGAGATAGAATATGATTGTATGCGGTCACCTTGCCTTTATGCATTTTGCATCATCGCATAGGAAAAGAGTAGAGACTTAGGAATAAGCTCTATGGACACTTTTGCATTCAACACATGCGTCCTAGACTTAGGAGCATCGCATTTGCTTTGGAAAATGACTTGCTGTGCATGGGTGTAGCATGATCGCATAGTCTGACGCATTCCCAAGTAACGCTAGCTAAAGACCTTCTCAACCCGTTCATCCGCATACTCAGTGCATCTATCACACAACTGACTTTTCTCAAATCCATCGCATTTGTTTATTTTTCATTCACACAATCAACAACAAACCCATAATTAATCGAGTTACCGGTTACTGCAAAGTTTTCATAAAAATTACCATCGCAATCTGTTTTTCCAAGTCCCTGAGTTCGACCCTTGACTTACCAGGAAACTTAGTGGAATTTACATTTAGATTCCGCTGAGGAAACTTGAGTGCACAACGCAATTTCACCATCGCATATCATCCATAATTTACTTCATAAAATTAAGCATCAAGTTTTTGGCACCCTTGCCGAGGACTTGGGCAAAATAGTGTGCTAATGGTAATTTTTTGATTTCTTTGCAGACTCTCAATCTCTGGTGAATTACGACCTAGAGATTGAGAGAACAATAAGACGGAGACTGAGAGACCGCCAACAACAACCACAGTCAGATAAAGAAGAGATGGCGGAGCAGCCTGGAAATGGAGCACCAAATGATAACAATGACATGGCGAATCTAATCCTACTGGCAAACGATCACAATAGACCCATTATGGACTATGCATCGCCAAACCTCTATGATTTCTCCCCAGGAATCATGAGGCCTGCCCTTGACAGAAGCCGATTCGAAATGAAACCGGTGATGCTGCAGATGATCCAGACTGTAGGACAATTCGGAGGAAGGCGTGGCGAGGACTCGCACACCCACCTCCGAAGCTTTATTGAAATCTGCAATACTTTTGTGTTCCCAAACATATCTGTCAAAGAAGTTCGACTAACTTTGTTCCCATTTTCTCTCTGTGATCAGGCTAGGAAATGGGCATATTCTCTTGAACCGGAGAGATCACTTCATGGGAATAGGTCATGGAAAAGTTTATGAGGAAATACTTTCCATCTACTGAGAATGCCAGACGAAGGAGACTCATTACAAATTTTGAACAAGACATGGACGAATCGCTCAGCGATGCCTGGGCGAGGTTTAAAAGGTTGGTCAGGAATTGTCCACACAATGGTTTGCCAAACTGCCTTCAAATGGAAATTTTTTATCATGGTTTGAATCCCATTTCGCAAACCGTTGCCAATGCGGTAGCCGCTCGTGGTCTGTTTGATAAAACGTATGACGAGGCGAAGAATATCGTGGATCGCATCTCTAACAACCACGAAGATTGGAGAGAGAGTGACTAGAGATTGAGAATCAAAGACAATAACGCAAGTAATGGTGCTATTGCTTCACTACAAAATCAGATGATTGCAATGATGAACTTAATCCAGGGAATTGCGATCAGCAGCCCAACACCGCAAAATGGGCAAATCAACTTAATCAGTCAAAACACCACAAGGTGTGCGACTTGTGGTGATAGGCACGCGATGGAAGATTGCTTGAAAAATCTACAATCCGTTTACTTTGTGAAAAATAATCCCTTTTCGAATACCTACAACCTCGGGTGAAGAAACCACCCCAATTTTGCTTGGAAGAATCCAACAACAGAAATTTCCAACCCGTGGCGCAGAAGAGGCCACCAGATTCTTCCCACACACAACGGTCAGACAACAATCAAGCAAGTAGCTACAACCATAATCCTCTTCCTTGGTAAAGCTATTGAAACAATACATAGAGAAAAACCGAATTGCGATTCATAAGTCAGACAGCTACGTCCATTGCAATCTAAAATTACAGATGGGCCAGATTGCGAGTGAGCTGAAGAGTAGCCGCAAGGGGCTCCTGCCGAGTTTTCAACAGTACTCCCACGCAACCCGAGGGGATCAGATAAAGAGCAATGTCAGGTTGTGACATTGCGAAGTGGGAATACTGTGGAGGAAGAAAAGAAGGAGCTTAGTCGGACACTCCCATTTGCGGAGAATCTGAAGTGCAGTGACACAAGAAGAAGAAAGAGAAAAAAGAAGCAGTAGAACTAGAGGTTACTCGACCTCAAAAGTCAACTGAGACAGGAACCGTGAAAGTGCAGTTACCGCTTTCCCACAGAGACTAAGAAAGAAAAAGAACGAGATGAAGGCTACAATACCACGCTTTCTGTCTAATGTTAAAATAATTACATATTAATATTTCATTCATGAAGCGATTGAGAAAATACCTGCCTACGCAAAAGTTTCTTGAAGGATATGGTAACCAAGAAGAGGGGAGCTGGTAAGTTTGCCATGGTGACGCTAACAATCAGAGTTCAAATCAATGCATTCCACCAAGATGAGCGATCTTGGGAGCTTTACATTCGTTGCTCCATAGGAGGACTGTCATCGGGCAAGCCTTGTGTGACCTGGGAGCTAGCATAATTTGATGCTCTGTCAATATTTAGGCAGCTGAATGTGGGGCAAAACTTGTACCCACAACGGTGACTTCCAACTGGCCAATAGATTCTCTGCTGCAATCCAGAGGGAAAGATGAAGGATGTGCCTGATAACAAATGACAAATTTTATCCTACCTAGCCGACTTCATTCATTTTGGACTACGAGGCCGACAAAGATGTGCCCATCATTCTGGGGCGACATTTTATCACAGGCCAGTGCTCAGATTGATGTACATAAAGGGGAAATCATCTTGAGTATCAAACGGAATGAAGCTCAAGTTTAACATAATTCGTGCCATGAAGTTTTCACGATGAAGAAGAACCTGCATGACTCAGATGATGACCAGAATGTGATTGAAAGAAGAAAAGTTTGATGAAGAGAAATGAAGAAGAGGATGCCAGCGCATCCGTCTGCTGCTTAATAGCGATCACAAACAAAAACAAGTAAGGAAGAGGAGATGATCGCAAATCAAGAAGAAAGAAAAACAACGCAACCATACCCTAGTAGAGATCACACAACACCCGGAATTAAAGACCCTACCGACCCAATTCAAGTACGCATTTTTG
>NC_052349.1:81171872-81314337 GCF_009727055.1 Benincasa hispida | reverse complement strand
AAAAAGATTTACACAAGTAGTCCTCACAAACAGTACTCCCAACGCCACCCGAGGGGATCAGATAAAAGACAATGTCAGGATGTTTTGTGACATTGCGAAGTGGGAATACTGTGGAGGAAGAAAGAAGGAGCTTAGTCGGCACAGCTCCCATTTGCGGAGAATCTGAAGTGCAGTGACAAAAGAAGAAGAAAGAGAAAAAGAAGCAGTAGAACTAGAGGGTTACGTCGACCTCAAAAGTCAACTGAGAAAGGAACCGTGAAAGTGCAGTTACCCGCTTTCCCACAGAGACTAAGAAAGAAAAAGAACGAAGAGGTAACAATACCACGCTTTCTGTCTAATGTTAAAATAATTACATATTAATATTTCATTCCATTGAAGCGATTGAGAAAATACCTGCCTACGCAAAAGTTTCTGAAGGATATGGTAACCAAGAAGAGGGGAGCTGGTAAGTTTGCCATGGTGACGCTAACAATCAGAGTTCAAATCAATCATTCCACCAAGATGAGCGATCTTGGGAGCTTTACTATCGCTTGCTCCATAGGAGGACTGTCATCGGGCAAGCCTTGTGTGACCTGGGAGCTAGCATAATTTGATGCTCTGTCAATATTTAGGCAGCTGAAGTGGGGCAAAACTTGTACCCACAACGGTGACTTCCCAACTGGCCAATAGATTCTGCGTGCATCCAGAGGGAAAGATGAAGGATGTGCCTGATAACAAATGACAAATTTATCCTACCAGCACGACTTCATTCATTTTGGACTACGAGGCCGACAAAGATGTGCCCATCATTCTGGGGCGACATTTTATCACAGGCGTGCTCAGATTTATGTACATAAAGGGGAAATCATCTTGAGATATCAAACGGAATGAAGCTCAAGTTTAACATAATTCGTGCCATGAAGTTTTCAAGATGAAGAAGACCTGCATGACTCAAGATGATGACCAGAAATGTGATTGAAAGAAGAAAAGTTTTTGATGAAGAGAAATGAAGAAGAGGATGCCAGCGCATCCGTCTGCTGCCTTATAATGGCGATCACAACAACAAAAACAAGTAAGGAAGAGAGATGATCGCAAATCAAAAGAAAGAAAAAAACAACGCAACCATCCCCTAGTAGAGTCACCAACACTGGAATTAAAGACCCTACCGACCCAATTCAAGTACGCATTTTTGGGCAAAATGAGAAGCTGCACGGGAGTTATCATTTCCTCTGAGCTCAACAAAGGTCAAGAGAATGCCGTTGATGAGGCATTCTAAGGAAACATTTGCGAGCAATTGGCTAGACGCTCGCGACATAGAGGAATTAAGCCCAGCGTACTGTATGCATCGCATTCGTGCTTGAAGAGGACCACAAGCAACGATCGAACATCATACACAACTAGCGTGAGAAAAAGAGGTCAATAAAGGAGATCATTAATAAGATCGCGGCATCATCTATCCTATAGCAAGATAGAACGTGGGTCAGCCCGTGCAGTGTGTGCCGAAAAAGGGTAGCATGACGGTAGTCCCAAATTGAAAACAATGAATTAATACCGCAAAGAACCGTCACTGGTGGTAGCATTTTCATGGACTACTGCAAGCTGAATGCGGCCACAAAGAAAGATCATTTCCCTCTACCGTTCATTGATCAAATGCTAGACCGTCTAGCTGGAAATGACTTTTATTGCTTTTTAGATGGTTATGCCAGGTACAACCAGATTATGATAGCTCCAGAAGACCAAGACAAGACCACATTCACCTGCTCATATGGGACATTTGCTTTTTGTTGCATGTTGTTTGGCCTCTGCAATGCACCAAGCACGTTCCAAAGGTACATGATGGCCATCTTTTCAGACTATCTTGAGGACTCTATTGAAATCTTTATGGACGACTTCTTTGTTTATGGGAACACCTATGAAGTCTGTTTAGCCAACTTGGAGAAGATACTGAAGAGATGCGAAGAGACGAATCTGGTTTTAACTGGGAAAAATACCATTTCATGGTGAAGGAGGGCATAGTGTTGGGGCACAAGGTTTCCCGGGATGGGTTGGAGGTGGACAAAGCAAAAATCAAAGCAATTGAAAAACTTCCACCTCCAACAAGCGTGAAGGTTGTACGAAGTCTCTTGGGGCACGCTGGATTCTACAGACGCTTTGTCAAAGACTTTTCCAAAATAGCATGACCACTGAGTGCATTATTAGAGGCTGACAGAAAATTTGAATTTGACAACAACTGCCTCAACGCATTCAGAGTTTTGAAGAATGCGCTGATTACCACACCCATGTTAATTGCACCTGACTAGACACTTTCTTTTGAAATTATGTGCGATGAAAGCGGGTATGCGATAGGAGCAGCTCTGGCACAAAAGAGAAAAACAATCTTATATCCCATCGCATATGTGAGTAAAACATTAACTCCTGCTCAGACAAATTATACCACCACAGAGAAAGAGCTTCTGGCGGTAATTTTTGCGTTGGAAAAATTTCGAGCATATCTGCTGGGAACAAGGGTACTCATCCATACTGATCACTCGACAATAAAATACTTAATGACAAAGAAAGACACAAAGTCAAGGTTGATCAGATGGATTCTTCTCCTTCAAGAATTTAATATAGAAACAATTGATCGAAAGGGGACGGAAAACCAAGTTATGGATCACTTGTCCAGATTGCAAAATCCTGAGGTTGACCGCAATGAGTCTAAGGTGAGTGTAGTGTTCCCGGATAAGCAACTGTTCCATATTGAAGAATTGCTTTGGTATGCAGACATAGTCAATTATCTGGTTTGCGAGCAATTTATTGAAGATTACACCTATCACCAACAGAGGAAGCTCAAACATGAATGCATACATTATTATTGGGATGAGCCGAATCTGTATAAAAAAGGGGCAGACCAGATTTTGCGATTATGCATACCAAATGCTGCTCAACAACGCATATTATCGCAATGTCACAACTCACCATATGGTGGGCACTTTTGGAGGACAGCGCCCCGCACTAAAGTTTTACAGAGTAGATTCTTTTGGCCTACATTGTTTAAAGATGCAGTTGACTATGTAATGAAGTGTTGATCGGTGCAGCGCACCGGTAACATTTCATGGAAACATGCAATGCCAATAGACACCATCTTGAGCTTGAAATTGTTTCGACGTATGGGGGATTGATTTCATGGGACCATTCCCTCCCTTGAATGGTAAACATATATTTTATTAGCCGTCGATTATGTATTTTCAAGTCGGGGTAGAGGTAGCGGCATGCCCGCAAGCGATGCGGCGATAGTCTCTCAATTCTAAAAGAGAACATTTTCACTCGTTTGGCACTCCTCGTGCCATCATAAAGTGATGAGGGGTCAACTTTTGTCAATCATACTATTAAAGAGCTGCGTGCAAATATAGACATTCCTCCACAAAAGTTGGCCCACCGCATACCAACCGCAAAACGAATGGTTCAGGCTGAGGTGTCCAATCCAGGAGATTAAGCTGATACTCGAGAGAGGTAGTAAGGCCTTCACACGCAAAAGATTGGTCAATGAATCTCGACGACGTTTGTGGGCATAACTACTGACAGACTGTTTAAAACACCAATACGTATGTCCCCAATGCGTTGGTATTAAGACGTGTTCATTTGCTCTGGAGCTGGAATATAAGGCATTTGTGGCGGTAAAGAAGCTGAACTTTTGATTTGAAGAAAGCAGGAGAAGCGCGAAACATGCAACTGGTCGAGCTAGAAGAATGAAGGATTAATGCATATGAGAACGCGAAGATTTACAAGGAGTGCACCAAGCGCTGGCATGACAAACACATATGCGGTAAGAACCTCCAAGTCAGGCAAAAGGTCTTACTCTTCATCATTAAAGAAATATTCCAACATGGTGCAGTGGAGCTGATCACTGAAGATGGAAGCTGTACATTTAAGGTTAATGGACAGCGAGTTAAGGCATATTGCAGAGGTGATTTCCAGCCAGAAAAGACCTCAGTGAAGCTGAAAAACCTGGAATACCCTTTGTTTGGTTCTTGAACTCTCATTCCTTCGTCACTTTAATCATCATTTATCTATTTACATGAAGCAGTAAATTATCTCACTCCGTCACCACAATCCAAAGAAGATAGATCGCCACGAAGATAGATGTGTCAATACATAATGCGGACGACAACACAAATTTGGGGGTGTATTCTTCCTTATCTTTATTTCAAATTTTTCGATAATGCATTGCATGTTAGTTTTAAAATTTTTATCATTGCATCCTCTTTGATTACTGCAATCATTTGACATGGATAAATTTAGTAAGTTACCGCATGCTGTCTCTTTGTCAATTATGATTTCAATGATGAAAAACATACTTCTATTTCTTTCATCTATACTAGAGTCATCTTAACTTTAAGATAGCCACCTTATGAAATATTTCTAGAAGTTAGGGGTTTGCTAGCTTTCTTTCAAACTTTCCTTACGAAACTTTCTAAGAACATCGCATCACTTATTTCAATCTTTTGGCAATGAGGACATTGCCGCATTTTAAATTTGGGGGTGAGGTATTTATTTTCGACCTTTCTATTCTAAAAAACAAAAATAAATAAAAAATAAAAAGGGGAAGTTTTGAGTATAACAACTCCACTGTCAACGCAATGGGGAAACCCATGTTGATAAGAGTTAAGTTGTGAAAGGCACTTACCCGTAGTTGGATGTCCGCATGACACACGTGGGGGCAAGCCAAAACGAAAGTAAGTTACCAGGATCAACGCATAAATAAATGACTGCAACTTCGCTGCCAAAAAGATATGAGTTTAGTTTGAGAAAGAGTGCATTGCTCGTAGTTGGACGTCCGCACAACATACGTGGGGGCAAGCCAAAACAAAGGCAAGGCACTTGGATCAGCGCAAGGTCAGAAAAAAATAACAATGGCAAGAAATATGCAAGGATAAAATCATTTGACACCCTGGTGAATTTTTTTTTCTTTTTGAAATAAATCATGCGATGTTCCGGAAATTAGTAAAGTCTTTTTGAAGGTTAAGCTTGTAGTCCCTAGGTTTTAGAAATATTTTAAGAAGAGACTTGAACAAGACTTAAGGAAACTTTGGTATATAGGATTTGAACGAAATATCCTTGAGAAATCTAGGAAAAGAACATTGCGGTTGACTTGCTAAAGGAAATCTTTAGCTTATGCTTGAGGACAAGCATTGTTTAAATTTGGGGTCTGATAACGGGCAGAAATGCACGTTATCATAGTACTAAGTTCTTAAACAATGTTGGCTTGCGTTGATAAAACATGTTAAATTACATCCAAAAAGCATCAGATTCATAATATTTGCGGTCGCATGCGTTAGTCGCATTAGAACAGTTGATTTTTGTATTTTTGTGCAGAATATGCGATGACGCAAGGTGGAAATTGCAATCATAGGAAATCATTGGTCAAGCGCAGCATTACCGCAAGGCTTTGCGGTGATCGTGTTCGCAAATATTCGCACGAGAAGGATTGTTGCAACTTGGTCAGCGCAACATGGTGGGCGCATCTGGGTGAAAGGCTAATCAATCCTGATGGGACAGAAAGCTGATGACAGTTGAATCCAAATTAAGTTGACAGCCGCTAACGATACAAGTACATTCATCTTTTCGATGACAAATATTCGGCGCATCAGTCAGGGGAATTAAAGTCGTCCCATCTGTACAATCATGAGAGAGAAGCCGCCCTTCATCCTGGATGTTCTATAAATACCAAAGGCATCCTTTAGAAAAGGGGTTCAACAGTTCGAAGTTTCATACATTCGGTTCACACGTCCTTGTTCATAGTTTTCTTTCGTTTTAAGGCGGACGCGAGAAAGGAGGTTGTGTCGACAGATCGTTCCGGTAAGCTTGGGAGAGCGCTGGAAGCTTCAAGGATAGAGAGAGGGCCAACACCTGCAAAAGCAAGAACATCTTTGGAATCGAGTAGAGATTTACAGTGTAAAAGCCTCAGTCAGCAAGGAATTGCTACCATGCTTTCTACCTTTAACTTCCATTGTTATTTTGTACACCACTCATTTATCGAAATGGAATCTACTTCTCTATATCTATTCATTATCTGTTATTTACGCATGAATAGCTAAATCAGTTGAATGGGTTGAGAAGCATTTAGCTAACACAACTAGGGAATCTTCATTCTATGCGATTATCTTGTATTATGTATACTTCATTCGTCCATTAGAGATACTCGGGAGGGTAGTCTAAGGATAGGATCTAGGCTTGGGAAGGTCAGGTTAGAATCTAGGCTCGAGAGAATTAGATTAGAACGCATAATTAAGAGATAGGAGCTTAGGAATAAGCACTATTTGCTATTAACGCATCACATGTATCCGAGAGATAGAATATGATTGTATGCGGTCACCTTGCCTTTATGCATTTTGCATCATCGCATAGGAAAAGAGTAGAGACTTAGGAATAAGCTCTATGGACACTTTTGCATTCAACACATGCGTCCTAGACTTAGGAGCATCGCATTTGCTTTGGAAAATGACTTGCTGTGCATGGGTGTAGCATGATCGCATAGTCTGGCGCATTCCCAAGTAACGCTAGCTAAAGATCTTCTCAACCCGTTCATCCGCATACTCAATGCATCTACCACACAACTTACTTTTCTCAAATCCGCCGCATTTGTTTATTTTTCATTCACGCAATAAAAAACAAACCCACAATTAATCGAGTTATCGGTTACCGCAAAGTTTTCATAAAAATTACCATCGCAATCTGTTTTCCCAAGTCCCTGAGTTCGACCCTGGACTTACCAGAAAACTCAGTGGAATTTACACTTGGATTTTGCTGAGGAAACTTGAGTGCACAATGCAATTTCACCATCGCATATCATCCATAATTCACTTCATAAAATTAAGCATCAGCCATATCCAATAGTGTTACCAGCATAAGGTACCCAAACTTATCCATGTACTATAGATCATTTTGACTATTTACTCGAACCTGATCCACCTTTATGTCTCCACATAAAGTTCAAGTACTCATCGAATAATCAATGGACTTTTAGGTTTATTGGATTTCTATTCAAGTAATAGATTTATTCAATAACACCTTTATTGAATTATTCGAATAAGCCCCATTGTTTACATACCATGAGTTTTAGGACATAAAACCCTACAATCATAGAGTGAGTGGGCAGTGGAAGTGGACGTTGTAGGGTAGTGGGATTAATAGTCAAGGGTGGTGTGTTAGTAGAGGTTTGAGGTTGGCTTGTAGAGTGTTCTGATGGTGGAACTAAAGGGTTGTAAGGGGTGGATACAGGAGTAGAAGATGATGGGGAATTGGCCTGATTCGAAGACTGTGAAGATATGGGAGTGTTAAGAATTGGAGACTGCATTTTAGGAGATGGCAAGGGATTTGTAAGTGGTGGGAGATTTATGGGTGAGTTGACAGAGTTGGGGATTGAATAGACAGAGTGTGAGATTGTGCAGTTCTTTTACCAGCTGCTTTGACCACTGCCAAATCAAATTTATAGGGAAAGTCATGCTCATTGAATACAACATGTCTTGAAACAAACACACGACCTGTCATATCCAAGCACCTGTATCCTTTATGACACAAACTAGGACCTAGATAGACACACTTCTCCATATGATAACTAAATTTATGACTGTTGTATGGCCTCAAACAAGGAAAACACGCACAGCCAAACACCTTCAAGTTCTCAAAGTTTAACCTCTGTTTAGATAGAATTTCAATGGGTGACTTCCTTCGAAGAACTTGGGTTGGCAAACCATTAATTAGGTATGTTGTATATACAAAAGCATCCCACCAGTGGTAAAGAGATAGGGAGGCTTGAGTTAGCATTGTGAGGCCCATGTCAACTATATGTCCGTGTTTGGGCTCAACTCTACCATTTTGTACAGAAATGTAAGGACATGAGAACCTGGATAATATGCCTTATTGTTGACAAAACTGATGTACTCAAGTATACTCACCCCCATTGCCTGATTGAAATATCTTGACACTGCCATTGAACTGTCTTTCAATTAGGTTAATAAAATGCTGATACGCTTTTAAAATGTCACTTTTCAGTCGAAGAGGATATTTCCAGGTATACATGCTAAAATCATCCACAAATATCACATAATACTTGTAACACTCCAAAGACAGTAAAGGTGTAGACCCCCATATATCAGTATGCACAAGTTCAAACATGTTGGTAGCTCGAGAATCAAAATTAGGAAACGGAAGAGAGTGTGCTTTGCCATATTGACACGAATCACAAAACTCAACTTTTTCATTAAAATTTGTAGGGATATCACAACTCTTAAATATGAACTCAAGTGTTTTTGAAGAAGGGTGACCAAAACACCTATGCCACAAGGTTTTAGATACCTTGCTGCTATTAGATATATTAGGACTGGACAAGAAAAATGCAGTCAAGTTTTATTTATGTCTATTGACTGTAGGTGGTGTGAGCTATCCAAATAGTCATCTCTCGAACTGACTTATGCATCCTTCAACTGATAATAACCATCTTTAAGCAGCCCCTTCAGTATGACTTGACCCGTATCCTTGTCCTTAACAACGAAGAAATCATCATGAAACTCAATAAACACATTATTGTCTTTACTAAGTTTACATACACTTACTAAGTTCTTAGAGATATTAGGCACACATAGCATACTTTTCCGTTTCAAGAGAGATTCACCATTAGTTAAACATACATCTCCTATATGTGAAATAGTAAGACTATTACCATTTGCTACAACTACAAGTTCCTTACCTCCATATTCAGTTGGATTTCTGTTAGGGAATGAATTGTTCTGTTAATTATCTTGCGTTGATGGTCATGCATTAATATGAAGAATATGCATTATGAGTTAATCGTGTATGCGATGACCATGCATCCTGTCACAAGTTTTCTTGCTCTCTCGCCAAGTATAACGAGATCGTAAGTTTCTCGGGATGATCCAAGATCGAATACAGGGACTTGCAACTAAATGATGTTTGTAAAGTCATGCATTTGAGGCGATGAATAAAAATAAAAAGAAAGAAGTTTATTGCTATGCGCTACTCCTACTTCTACCTAAACAAACCGAGCAATGGAAATTTGACTATGAGAATTGGTAGAGATACGACAACTGTTAACGCGTAATAAGTGAAGGAACTCTTATACAACAGTACCTCTAAGCAGAAGTAGATCTTTAAAAGATATTGTGATATAATTACCACATTTACATTCAAACAAACAAATATGCATCATACTATAAATTACCGGCATGCTTTAACAATAAACAAACAAGAGAACAAAGAAACTTACCAGTTGAAGATCTTTTCTCCATGGCAAAGCTCATTCTCTTCAAGCGAACAGACTTCTCTCACTCAGCAACACCACCGGTTGTCTACCACGAACGACCTCCACACGAACAGAAGGAAGATGGGGACGACATCACCACTTGGAACTCTTAGTATTCTTGGTGTGAAAATCCAAAGAGTGGGCTCTGTTCAGATTTGGTAGAGGGGAGGAGGAATGAAAATCGTATACAACGATCAAGCAAGTGGGAGAAGGCTGCGTCTATCATGTAGACAAAATGCTCGATCATTTAGGTGAAGTACACGATCATGTAGGAAATAAGCAGCGATCGTCTATATGATCGTTAAGTAATTGCTCGGGCGCTAAGTGATCGTTTAGGAAAAGGTAAGCGATCGTTTAAAAAGAAGTGCTTGTGTGTAAGTGATCGTGTAGTAAACTCGAGCTATCGTATAGTCTCTGATTTTACTAAGCAATGGGCAGCAAACACGTGAGCAATTAACCGTGGTCTTTCAAAAATGAAAACAATTTTCATTTTATTCTTCAGTTACGAAAACCGATTGGAACTTCCCACTAACGCACAGTTGCAGAGAAAACGGCATGCACAATTATCTCTTAATTGTCAAAATAAAATAATAAATATAATTATATTATATTCATTAACCTATAATTTAATATCATATATCAACCATAATGTTTTCTCCTCCACTAGATATAAAACATATTTATATCAATTTTCCTCTAATTAATGTATCTCATACATAAAGTTAATCATATCATATATAATTAACCAGTTTAACCATATTATATATAATCGAACTCCCTCTTGTCAATTTGAACATTTCAAACTGACCCAAAAACTGATTCTCAACTTGAATCCATTAAGCTACCAAGGAGACCTTATGGACCTATGGCTTGAAGCTCCAACGGTACGTGAATAGTTGACTAAACTCTTTAGCTACAAGATCCACCATCCTTTAACTGCCAGGCATTTCATTAAAGACCGACAACTGGATTTCCTTACCATAAATATATTTCTGTGTCCATCGGATATAACGAATTAACAGTACGATAACCCTTAACAGATGCTCGTAAGTATAGTTGGGCTAATTTACTGTTTTGCTCCTATAGTTACATATAACTCCTTAAGTACCACTGATCCCTCTAATGAACAATACAACATAGTCCTACTATGTGTGGACACCTCTGGGGCCATGAGAAGGTGTGTGGTGCCACATCGTTCAAGCCCCGGGTCAATCCTTAAGGGAGTAATCTATCTACTTACCCCTACTTCGGGGAAGGAGTGAATTCCATCTTGTGTAGCTGAGTTTCTAGCTCCTAAATCAGACGAATCCCTAAAGTGGTAGGTTTGAGTCGGCGACCTGGCCACTCACACCCATGCAAATCAAAGGACCGCCCTCAAAGGCAGGATTTCTCAACTCACTCAGGATTGAGGTCATGGTCATCCTAGTGAAGTGAAGTCTCTGTCATGAACGGAGTTATATAACAAGACGTTAACACTTCGTGGTCAGGTCTTATACAAACTCTTTGTATAGGATGCCCACGCTCGCATGTCTCCACATGAATGATTAGGACTAGACCTCTTTAGTAAGTCACAACACTTATAACTATTCCACAAAGCGGGCCGTATCTGTAGCGTTACCAGGATAAGGTTTCCCTCCTATATCCATATACTATAAACCATTTTGGTTATCACTTAAAACATGATCCATTTGTATGTCACCACATACATGCTTAAGTTACATAATGACAACTAGGGATTTTAGTTTATTGGTTTGTGGTAAAGCAAATAAAACATCCAATGTTCAAAGTCAAGTAGTGAAAAAAATATTATATATTATATATCACAAGCGTTCGTGCAAATTGTGTTTACAAACTACAGAACACGAGACTTTAGGGCATCATCCCCAACAATATCCCACTTGTTCTAAAGAAAGTGGGGTGTATAAAAACTAGTACAAAGCAATAAACTAGGGTACTAAGGCCCAATACAATAAAATTTCCCACTTGCCCTAGTCTAGCCGCAGGCGGTCCCATAGACCCATGCTCTGAAGGTGACCCTCAAACACTGTAGCCGTGAGAGCCTTCGTAAACAGGTCAGCAATGTTGTGCTCTGAAGCGATCTTCGTGACGATCACGTTCCCTTGATGCACTATCTCGTGGATCAGATGATACTTTCGCTTTATGTGTTTGTCGTGCCTGTGACTCCTGGGCTTTTTGGAGTTCGCCACAATACCATTATTGTCACAATATAGGGTGATGGGCCTAGACATATCTGAAACCACTTTCAGCTCTGTCAGGAACTTTCTGAGCCAGACAGCCTCCTTAGTAACTTCACAAGCCTCTACATACTCGACCTCCATCGTGGAGTCGACGATGCACCCCTACTTAGTGCTTTGCCACACTATAGCTCCTTCGTTAAGAGTAAAAACTAACCCTGAAGTGGACTTCCGAGAGTCCTTATAAATCTGAAAGTCAGAATCCGTGTATCAAGTAAGGATCAAATCCTTAGATTCAGACACAAGCATGTAGTCCCTCGTTCTCCAAAGATACTTGAGGATGTTCTTAACTGCGGTCCAGTCACCCTGCCCTGGGTTAGACTGATACCTACCGACTATTCCCACAACATAACAGATGTCTGGCCTAGTACAAAGCATCGCATATATCAGACTGCCAACGAAGATGCATATGAGACCCGTCTCATCTCCTCAACCTCTTGAGTCATCTTAGGACCATGTCCATGACTCCATGCCTGAACGACAGTATGATGCTTGAGACAGTGCTAGCACTCTGTTCTTACGATCCTGAAATATCTGTATACCTAGAACAAACTGAGCCTCTCCCAAATCTTTCATTTGAAATTAAGTCGCTAGCCAGTTCTTAACTGCAGTCAGTAAACTACATCATTCCCAATGAGTAGGATATTTTCTAAATACAACACTAAGAAAACTATTAAACCGTTGACGATCTTCTTGTAGACACAAGGTTCATCAATGTTTTGGTCAAAGCCGTACGATTTAATCGCAGTATCAAACCGAATGTTCCAAGATCGAGACACCTATATCAGCCCATAAATTAAATGATTCAGTTTGCAAACTTTTTGCTCTTGACCTTGGGCAATGAATGCCTCGGGTTACACCATGTAAATGGTCTCCTTAAGATTTTCATTTAGAAAGGCCCTTGACGTCCATTTGCCAGATCTCATAATTATAATAAGCGGCAATGGACAGGAGGATACGAATCGACTTTAACATGGCAATAGCTGAGAAAGTTAACTCATAGTCGACTCCCTCCACTTGAGTATAACCCTTTGCCACAAGTCGAGCCTTGAAGGTTTGCACCTTCTCATCGGCACCCTGTTTTTGCTTGTAGATTCATTTACAACCTATAGGTCTTACCCCATCAGGCTGATCTACAAGATCCCATATTGAGTTTAAGTACATCGATTCCATCTTGAGATCCATGGCTTTGACCTATTCATCCTGGTCAACATCCTCCATTCGCTTTTGATAAGACAACGGATCCTCAACATCGCCATCGGCTACCATAGCCAGGATTTTCGTGAAACCCAGATGCGAACAAGCGGGTTTGCAACCCTACCACTGCGTCGAGGTTCCCTCAACTCGTGAGGTGGAACCGACATACCAGATGAACTATCATCAACAACTCTTGCTGATGAAGCAGGCTTTTCAACAACTCTTGTTGAAGTTTCAGTAGTTTCGTTGGAAAGCTCACGTAACATGACTTTACTACGTGGACTGTGCTCCCTAATATGATCTTCCTCAAGGAAAGTAGATTTTATGGAAACAAACACCCTATTTTCCGACGGATCATAAAAATAACCACCTCGTGTACCTTTGGGATAGCCTACAAAGAGGCACAACCTTGACCGTGGATCCAACTTCTTGGGATTAGCCTTAAGTGATGGAAAATTCGGCATGCGCAGCGGAAATAAGAATCGATTTTACTTTAATTGCCCAAATTAAACATGCAACCCTAAATGAACTAATTAGAGTTATTTTGAAATAATACCTTTGAAGCTCCCGAAACCCCTTTATCGCCACTCGAACACGAACCGGACAACCACTAGAGCTGACCTACTATCCTCTGGACTCAGAACCGGGTTGTGGGACCCAATGGATGAAGAACCTGAGAGAGAGAAAAAAAAATGGAAATAGTAGAGTGAATTTTTGGGTTGGGTTTAGGTTTTTTTAGCCCAAATTTTAAAAATCAATTTCTGCAAAATATCCAAAAGTTTTTAATCCAAAATCACAAGCTCATATTAATAGAAAAGGGCCATGCAAAATTGCATGAAATAACTTCATAAAATTCCAACACCTAGAATGCACTATTTAAGTGGGCTTAATGTCTCCACTATGAGCCGACACCTAGCCCACTATTTTGTTAGTGGAATTATCCAACAAAAGTTTGGATTTCCCACTAACTTTAGTCAAAAGGCAAAATAGTCATTTGGTCAAAGTTAAACTTTGACCAAAAAGTCAATATTTTGACTTTTTATGATTTTTTCCGTGTTGACTAATTTTGACCTCCCGAGCATGAATTTGCATTCATTTTCTCAAAATTCAAAGCACAATTGAATATAAAGTCGGTCAAAGTTTGATTTTTCAAAGTCAAAAGTCAACTCTTGACTTTTTATATTTTTGACCATTTCCATTATTTTCAAGGTTCCGAATATGAACGTATTCATATTCTTGATATTTAAATCACATTTAAATATTAAAGCTGTATCTCTAAACTAAAAAATCGATCACTATATCACATATATTTGTCGATTTCTCTCTCTTCACTTAATTTGAATAATTCGAATTATTCTATTATACTATTCTAAGTTTATTCCATATGAGCTAGTAGGGGAACATAATGGACCTATAGATCATGGGCTCCAACGATCCGAGATTAGCTGGCTAAACTCTTTAGATGAAGCTAATCAACATTTGTTAACTCACGGGTCATTCCACTATAGTCCCGTAGTTGCACTCCCCTCACTATAGATATATTTGTGTCCATATGATATAACTATGATTAGTAAACTAATCCTTCACAGGTTGTTCGTAATCTCGGCTGGGTCATAAAAACCATTTTACCCCCGAGACTACATCTTTTTCCTTAAGTTCCACTGATCCTCTAATGAACAATTGGTTTAAGGTCCAACCTATAAACCGAACCCCTCTCGGGCCAATGAGAGGGTGGGACCCCTTGTTCAAGACCTGGATTTAGTACTAAAGGGAACAACCTATCTACTATCCCTATAACGGGCAGGAGTGAATTCCGTCTTGCACCCTATATTCCTAGCTATCCACCTGATCTTACCCCTGAATGGGAGGCTTATTGGGCCAACGATAATGAGCTGCCCTCACCTATGCAGATCTAAGGATAATTCCGAATGAACATGAGTTCATAGTTAGCTCACGATTAAGATTAAGTTACCTAGGTCATCAATTAACGAAATAGTCAGTTTTATACATTAAACGACATTTAGAACGTAAAAGTGATTATTTCATGGTTCAGTCTTATGTAAACTCTTTGCATAGGATGCCCCCATTTTCATGTCTCCACATGAACGGTTTAGGATCACATCGTTTGTACTAACAATAAAATGGGCCACATCCATAGTGTCCCTAGAATAAGGTGCCTAACCTTATTCATATACTATAAACCATTTTGACTATATATATTTGAACTTGATCCACATTTATGTCACTACATAAAGTTCAAACTTAAACTTAATAGCATTGGAACCTTAGTTTATTGGATTCATGAATATAGAATTTAAATTTACTAAAGATTTTCAATAACAACTTTATTGAACAAGAATATGATATTACAAACTACGAAAATCCAACATCAAGCACATGTGCTAGGCAACCCCATATATGGAAGTGACGTAAACTAGCTTTACGCCCGTTCCACAACTCTAGAGGTGTTCTTGCAACACTCTTTGAAGGAACACAGTTGTGTATGTATACCGCAGTCTCTACTGCAAAACCCCAAAACGAGTCTGGTAAGAAAGTGTAACTCATCATCAAATGAACCATGTCCAACAAGGTTCTATTTCTTCTTTCCGCTACACCTGAGAAATTTGCGTTCACGTTATACTTGGCGTGAGTGCAAGAAAACTTGTGATAGGACGCATGGTCATCGCATACATTTATTAACGCATAGTAATTCCAGCGCATGATCATCGACGCATGACAATCAATGCATACCTTAAGAACATGCATCGCATATTGCGTCTAAGGGATTTTAGTTGTTGAGTAATTGACATCTAATTTTCCGTCACCAAGTTTTTGGCGCCGTTACCGGGGACTTGGCAGCTAATTGTTTGTTGAGTTTTATGTCTCTGCAGGCAACCTTTTTATCTTGGGAGTATTGCATCTTGTGCGACTAGGTTGCAAACAATATTGAAGTTTAGGCGATGTGCCGAAAGCTAGTATTGACCCCAAGGTAAAAAGGCAATCAGTCGTAAGAACTGAAGGTAATTTTAAGCACATGGTGGCCAACATGCACCCAACAATTGTCGGAGGTTCAAATGGTCAAGGCAACTTGACCTCGGCAGTTGAGAGTAATCTCCTGCATGGAAGACTCCTTGCAGTGACAACACTCTTATTTTTCCAGGGACGTTTTCTACTTTATCTTTAACTTAGTTTCTTAGTTTAGGTTATTTTTATTTTTATTGTTATTTTGGATATATGGCTGCTTCCTTTGTTGTGGTGTGTCTGCTCTTTGTAGGTGCAACAATAAGTCTTCTTTCTTGTTATCTTTGTGGTGTGTCTGCTCTTTGTAGGTGCAACAATAAGTCTCCTTCCTCAGTGCGCAGTGCAATGGAAGAATTCCTTTCATCCTTCAACACATGGCTTCGATCGCGTGGATCCCAACACATAATCGCATGCGTTGTTCCGCCTAAGGTTCTTTTCTTGTTATCTTTTATGCCTTATCCTTTTGAAATTCTATTTTTCCCGATTGCGTTGTTTTTTGATGTTTCTATGATGGTATGTATAATTCACCGCATCTTCCAATTAATCATCACAAGGCATTCCCTACTTTTATTAGCTTTTTCAAACTTTGAAAGTCTTTAAGTTTTATTTTGTGTAAGCCTTCGCTCAAACGTTTGTTACCGCATTCCTGTAATTTTGCTTTTAGCTTTGCGGTGAGAACGTTGCCAACCTCTGAGTTTGGGGGTGGCAGCGGTCTCGGAGAATTGCGTTCATTGCATTGCGATCATATGAAAAAAAAAGTGAGAATTTTGAGAATAACAACTCCACTGTCAACGCAATGGGGAAACCCATGTTGATAAGAGTAATGTGTGGAAAGGCATTACCCATAGTTAGATGTCTGCATGACATACATGGGGCAAGCCAAAATGAAGAAGTAAGTTGCCAAGATCAACGCATAAGCACAACTCCTCTGTCCGGCACAAGCCAAGGCAAGTAAGACAGAGTTGAGTGAATATGGAACACAATCGAAGTTGGATGCCCGCATGACACACGTGGGGGTAAGCCAAAATGAAGGGCATAACTAGGTTAATCCGTTTTGAATAATAATCGAAATTTTTTTGAAGTATTTTGAACGAACACATTCTCGAAAGCTAAATGCAAAGTTGCGGTGAATGAATAAAAAGTTTTTGAGCAAAGGCTTGCCGGATTTAAACTTGAAAAGATCTTTTTGCAGAAGCAGCCAAAGTGGAGGAGAACATTACGACGATGGTTAGAGTATGAGGAAATTATATTCTCAGAAGTCTGTCATTGCAAAGGAAAGCAAGAAGGTGAGTTAGAATTTCTTGAGTATATAACACATGCTGAGGACAAACATGATTTAAGTTTGGGGGTGTGATGACATGCAGAAATGCATGTCATCTTAGGTTTTTACTTAGAATTATGAAGGCTGTTAAGCAGAATATGCGGCAATTATGTTAGGAATTCATGAGAAAATGAGCTTGCGTCAGTCAGCATGAAAGAATCTCGGCTAACTTAATATTATGCATTATTATGCATTCAATGTTCTATTTTTGTATTAACGCGGGAAGTGGATGCAAATGCGGAAACGAACCACCACATAGATGACCGCATGCGGAGAAACTCTCCATCAGAAAGGCAAACGCGTTCTCTCAATGCATGGGAGTTGCACTCGGTCAAGCGATTTGTGGTCATCGTGTAGAGTTGCGATATTAAGTGAATGCGGTCACTGCATGATTGCGACTACCCGATAACACATGATAAAGGGATCAATGCAAGGTTGGTGGAATGAACGTATCAATGCATCTTCTCGGAAAAATAAAAAAGATGATGTTGACATTTCACCTACCACGCCGTTAGCAGTAGAGATTCAGAAGGACTAAAACGCCCTGCGAATGTCAGATTCAGAGCAATCCATTAATGTTGTCGGCGATCCAGGCTCTATATAAAGAAGTCGAGGAGAAGAATTTCAACTGGTCTGGGGATTACCCCTACAACCCAGGGTTTTCCCTGCGATCCAGACAAATGCGTGAGAAAAAGCTTTGAGAGTTCTTCACCTCCTTCCCTCCATTTCGAGTGATGACGAAGCCTTTGACGGAGCTAGATCTCGAGAGAGTCATCTCCTCTACCCATCCATGGCACCATTGACAGCCTTGATGCACATCTGTTGGAAGCAAGTCATTTCTTCCAGCCGGTCATTTTATTTTCTCTTCTCTTTTTATATTGTATTGTATACATTTTGTGATTAAGTAATTAATACTTGATATGTTCAATGCATTTCTGTGTTTCCTTCAACTCCATCTCCATCTTCTTTACTTAGCATCTTTAACTTTCATTACATCACTTAGTGAGATTGCTAGAGTATCACATACTTAGTCATGTGGATTAGGGATATGAAGCATGTAGCAAACCACCGAGAGGTGGGCGTTGCGTGAGTGTGTGATAAAACCTTATTTGCTTAGTGTAAAGCTGTAGCAACGCTTGTCTATAGGCGGACGAAATGCTTGTCTATGAGTAAAGTTTGCAACAACCAACTGCCTGGGAGGGTAAGTGGTTGGTCGCATTAAGCAATGTAAGTCATTGTTCACTAGAGATAGGAATAATCTTATGTCAGCAAAGTTCATGCGGATAAATTGTCTATGAGCACATCATTCATCATTTAGGCATACTTGAGAGAGTAGTCTAAAATCCAAATCTAAGACTCGAGAAAGCGGATTGGAACGCATAGGCAAGAATGGGGAACTTAGAGATAAGCTTCATTTGCCTTCACACAGCGTATGCACCCTACGGATAGGATATTGCATGTGTCCAGGAAGTAGGATATGGTGGTTGTATGTGGTCATCTCGACACTTATGCATACCCACCGCATACGTCCTAGATTTAGGCTTTTAGTGTGTGTAGCATGATCGCATGGCTTGCGTTGACTAAGGTTGCCCTTGCGGTCACTTGTAAGGGTTGCAATGAAATCATCTCCACATTTTATCTATTTTCCCATTCATTTGTTTCATGTCATGAGTTGTCGTGTATCTACCTCTCTTTCATATTCTCATTGAGTTGTCTGTTAGCTAGGAGTAGGAGTAGGAGTAGTATTAGCTTAGCAACCCCTCCATCATTCTTTTATTTAACCGCCGCATGCACATTACCGCATACATCCAGCTACAAGTCCCTGTGTTCAATCTCGGATCACCCGAGAAACTTACGTTCGCGTTATACTTGGCGTGAGAGCAAGAAAACTTGTGATAGGACGCATGGTCATCGCATACATTTATTAATGCATAGTAATTCCAGCGCATGACAATCAATGCATACCTTAAGTAAATGAATCACATATTGCGTCCAAGGGATTTTAGTTGTCGAGTAATTGACATCTAATTTCCCGTCATCAGAACTACAAATACATCTTTTGAAATAAGAAATCTATTCTTTAAAGATAACTGGATTCTTCCTACTGCCACAACTGAGATGACATGCCCGGTGCCTACTTGCATCATCATGTCACCAGCCTCCAACTGTCGCTAGGATCTAATCCCCTGAAAAGAAGAACAAACATGATTAGTGGCGCTCGAATCAATTATCCAGGCTAAATCATCATTCTCCACTAAGCAAGTTTCTAGCACAAGTAAATCATATTTACCTTTGTCTGCCTTGGCCTTAACCTTGGCTACCTTCCTTTCCTTCAATTAGCGATGACAATTCCTCTTCCAGTATCCGTTCTGGTTGCAGTGGAAACATTTTCCTTTTTCAATCGCCAGCGGATGCCTCCTCGGGGCGACAGGTGGTGGGTTAGCAGGCGCTTTCCCTTTCCCTTTACCACCCTTCTTCTTCTTCCCATTTCCAGAGTTAGAAGAAAAAGGTGCAAACTTCGTCCTTAAGGTTGAACCTTGATGGAACGTCCTATTGTTGGGTTTTATGTCCTAAAACTCGTGGTTTGTAAACATTAGAACTTATTCTGAGAATTCGATAAAGTTGTTGTTGAATATATTGTTTTCTAGAAATCCAAAACCTAAGTCCCTTGACTATTATATGAGTACTTGAACTTTATATGGAGACATACAAGTGGATCAGGTTCGAGTAAATAGTCAAAATGATCTACAGTATATGAATAAGGTTGGGTACCTTATTCTAGTAACACTATTGGATGCGGCCTACTCTGTAGTTGTTACAAAGAGTTGTAAAGTGCTACATACAAAGTGATCTTAATTCGTGCATGTTGAGACATGAGGAGTGAGGGTGTCATGTGCAAATGAGTTTTATGCAAGATCGGACCACGAACCTGTCACTCTTACTTTATAATGTTGTTTACTGTTTAAGGCTAACTATTTTAAAGAGATGACCTAGGTAACTTAATCTTAATCCTGAGCTCACTATGGACTCTTGTTTGTTCGAGATTATCCTTTGATCTGCAAACTGTGAGAGTAGACCAATTGCCTCTACTCAATAAGCTTACCATTTTGGGGATAAGACCGGATGAATAGCTGGGAACATAGGGTGCAAGAGGGAATTCACTCCTACCCGATTAGGGTTAGTAGAGAGGTTGTTCTCTTCAAGTGCTGATTCTGGGTCTTGAACAAGAGGCCTCACCCTCTCATTGGGCTGAGAGGGATTCGATTTGTTGATTGGATCACAAATCAATTATTCATTAGGGGATCAGTGAAACTTAAGGAACAAAAGGTAATTTCGGGGGTAAAATAGAGATTCAACCTAGCCGTTATTACGAGCAACCTGTGAAGGGTTAACTTACTAATCATGGTTATATCAAGTGGACATAATATATCTACAGTGAGGGGAGTTCAGCTATGGGCTTTAGTGGAATCACCCATTAAAATGAGGTTTAGATCAGTCTAATGAGTTTAGCCGATTAATCTCGGATCATTGGAGCCCATGATTTGTAGGTCCGCGAGGTTCCCTTACTAGCTCGTAAATGGGTAAGCTTTAGGGTAGCTTGAGAAATTAATTTGAAACGTTCAAATTAAACGGAACAAGAGAATAAATATGTAAATATGATTTAAATATATGAAGATGATTATTGTGCAAAAATTAATTTAATATTTGATATTAAATTTATTTAAGAAAATCAAATTTTGAATTAAAATGATTTAAAAGTCATTTTGTGTTTTAAAAAAGAAAATGGAAAAAGAATTTGCATGGTTGCACAAAATGGAAAATGGATTTTCTCCATTACCATCATCTTTATGCTCACACAAAAACCATTATCTTCTCTACTTTGATTCCTTAAGCATGAGTTGCAAGCCATGCACTCCATCACTCGACAATTAAATATTTAATGACAAAGAAGGATGCTAAGGCGAGGTTGATTAGATGGGTTCTCCTCCTTTAAGAATTTGATATCGAGACAATTGATCAGAAGGGGACAGAGAGTTAAGTTGCGGATCACTTGTCTAGATTGGAAAATCCCGAGGTTGACTGCAATGAATCTGAGATGAGTGTTGTGTTTTCGGATGAGCAGCTATTCCACATAGAAGAATTTCACTGGTATGCGGACATCGTTAATTATTTGGTTTGTGAACAATTCCTTGAAGATTACACCTACCATCAACGGAAAAAGCTCAAGAATGAATGCAAACACTATTATTGGGATGAGCTGAATCTTTATAAAAGAGGTGCAGACCAAATCATTCGATTATGCATACTAGATGCTGCTCAACAACGCATATTGTCGCAGTGCCACGATTCGCCATATGGAGGGCACTTTGGAGGGCAACGTACTGCAGCCAAAGTTTTGAAAAGTGGATTCTTTTGGCCTTCATTGTTTAAGGATGTTGTCGACTATGCAATGAAATGTGATCGGTGTCAACACACAGGCAACATTTCATGGAAGAACGCAATGTCAATGAACACTATCTTGGAGCTGGAACTATTTGACGTATGAGGGATTGATTTCATGGGACCATTCCCTCCTTCGAACGGTAAGCACTATATTTTATTAGCCGTCGACTATGTCTCCAAGTGGGTAGAGGCAATTGCATGCGCCGCAAGTGATGTGACAGTAGTCTCCCAGTTCCTGAAGAAAAATATTTTCACTCGTTTTGGCACTCCCCTTGCCATCATAAGTGATGAAAGATCACACTTTGTCAATCATAATATCAAGGAGCTGCTGTGCAAGTACAATATCCTCCACAAAGTGGCCATCGCATACCACCCGCAAACAAATGGCTAAGCTGAAGTGTCCAATCGAGAAATTAAATTGATACTATAGAAAGTAGTAAAGCCTTCACGAAAAGACTGGGCAACAAAGCTTGACGAGGCATTGTGGGCATACCGGACCACATTTAAAACACCCATAGGTATGTCCTCCTATGCGCTGGTATTTGGTAAGGTGTGTCACGTGCCTTTGGAGCTGGAATATAAGGCACTGTGGGCGGTAAAGAAGCTGAATTTTGATTTGAAGAAGGCAGGGGAAGCGTGGAAAATGCAACTGGTCGAGCTAGAAGAATGGAGGAACAACGCATATGAAAATGCGAAGATTTATAAAGAGCACACCAAGCGCTGACATGATCAACGCATATGCAGTAAGAACCTCCAAGTCGGGCAAAAAGTCTTGCTTTTCAATTCACGTCTACGACTCTTCCCGGGAAAGCTAAAGTCACGTTGGTCCAGACTGTTCATAATTCGACAAGTACTTTCGCATGGTGAGGTGGAATTATCAAATGACGACGGAAACAACATATTCCAAGTCAATGGGCAACGAGTAAAGGCATACCATGGAGAAGACTGGCATCGCCAAGTCGACTCCATGGAACTAAGAGACTTTGAATGAAGAAGGAAGTGGGTGGTCCCTACGTTATCAAATGATCACAACTTATCAGGGACGCAAGTTTTGGGAAACCTTAAGTCCTCAACTCTTTTCTCCACTACTCAGAATTCTCACTATCTTTTCAATTCTGATTTATCCTTACTTTACTATCACTATCGTTATTCTAAAAAAAAAAAAAAAATTGCGATAATGATTTTTATTTTGTTTAACATAATTTGACCCTCTTTTTGTTTTTCTTACAATGATCGAGGCGCTGGATTGCGAAAATGTTACGCGAAGTAGCACTTATCTTATTCCATCACCACAATCCAAAGAAGCAAAGATTGCCACAAGGATGGATGCATCACTACACAATATGGACGACAGCGCAAAATTTGGGGGTGTACTCTTTCTTATCTTTATTTCAAATTTTGCAATTGGGGGTGTACTCTTTCTTATCTTTATTTCAAATTTTGCGCTATCGCATTGCCTTTCACTTTTCAAAGATTTATCACTGCATCCTCTTTAATCACCGCAATCATTTGACATAGATAAATTTAGTGAGTTACCGCATTCTGTTTCTTATCCAAGTATGATTTCAATGATGATAAATATGCTTCTATTTCTTTCGTATACACTAGAGTCAACTTAATCTTAAAATAGTCACCTCATGAAATATTTCTCGAAGTTAGGGGTTTGTTAGCTTTCTTTCAAACTTTCTTTACAAAGCATCCTATGACCATCATATGACCTATTTTGATTTCTTTTGGCAATGAGGACATTGCTGTATTTTAAATTTGGAGGTGAGGTATTTATTTTCGACCCTGCTATCTTCTAAAAAAAAACATTTTTGAGAATAACGACTCCACTATCAACGCAATGGAAAACCCATGTTGATAAGAGTTAAGTTGTGAAAGGAACTTACCCGTAGTTGGATGTCCGTATGACACACGTAGGCGCAAGCCAAAACGAAAGTAAGTCACCAGGATCAATGCATAAATCAATGACCGCAACTCCACTGCCAAATTGGTATGAGTTTAGTCTGAGAACGAGTGCATTGCTCATAGTTGGATGTCCGCATGACACACGTGGGGGCAAGCCAAAACGAAGGCAAGGCACTCGGATCAGCGCAGGGTAAGAAAAAATAGCAATGAAGAAAATTTTTGTGCAAGGATAAAACCGTTTGACACCCCGAAAGAAAATTTTCTTTTAAAATAAGTCATGCGATGTTCCGGAATTTAGTAAAGATCTTTTGAAAGTTAAGCTTGCAATCCCTAAGTCTTAGAAATATTTTTGGAAGAGACTTGAACAAGACTTAAGGAAATTCTGGTATATAGGATTTGAATGAAGTATCCTTGAGAAATCTAGGAAAGAAAACTTTGCGGTTAACTTGCTAAAGGAATCTTTAGCTTATGCTTGAGGACAAGCATTGTTTAAATTTGGGGGTGTGATAACGGCAGAAATGCACGTTATCATAGTACTAAGTTCTTAAACAATGTTGGATTGCGTTGATGAAATATGTTAAATTCCATCCATTAAGCATAAATTTTATAATATTGCGGCCGTATGCGTCCAACGCATTAGAGCAGTTGATCTTTACATTTTTGTGCAGAATATGCGTTAACGCAATGCAGAGATTGCGATCATAGGAATACATTGGTCAAGTGCAACTTCATCGCAAGACTTTGCGTTGATTGTGCTCACAAACATTCACCCAAGAAGAATCACCACAACTTAGTCAGCGCAACATGGTGGGCGCATCCGGGTGAAAGGATAATTAAGAGCAATGGGACAGAAAGCTGATGACAGTCAGATCCAAATTAAGTTGACAGCCAATAACAGTCACAGAGTACATTCAGCTTTATCGGTAACAATCATCTGGTGCATCAATCGAGAATTAAAGCTATCCCATCTGTATAACCGGGAGAGAGAAGTCACCTTTCACCATTGATGCCCTATAAATACCAAGTGCATTCTTCAGAAAAGGGGTTGATCAGTTAACAAGTTCACCAGTGCTTCTGTTCATAGTTTTCTTTTCCATTTTACGGCGGAGCAAGAGAAGAGTGGCAGCGCCGAAGATCGCCTAGGGCAGCTCGAGAGAGAACCTTCGGGCGTAAGAGTAGAGAGGGGGCCGTCTCTCGCGAGAGCGAGAATATTTTTAGAGCATGATTAGAAACAGTGTAAACGCCTGGCAGCAAGAAATTGTACCAGGTTCTTTGCTATACTTGTATTGTTATTTTGTACTTTATCTCATATCTATTCAATGGAAGTTCTATTTCTACATCTGCTCACTCTCTTAATACGCATGAGTAGCTAAACTAGTTGAATGGGTTGAGAAGAACTAAGCTAACATGACCTAGGAAGTTCATTGCTTACGATTATCTTGTTTTATGCTGTGCAAAATACCCTTTAGAATTACTCGAGAGAGAATCTAAAGAAAGAACCTAATGTCTCGAGAGAGCTAGGTTAGAATCTAAACTCGAAAGAGCAAGATTAGGCTTGCATAAACAAGAGATAGGGACTTAGAGATAAGCTCTGTTTGTTAACTTGCATCGCATGCATCCTAGGAATGGGAATTATATTATGTGGTCGCATATTTGTGTGAATGTCATGTTGTCATTGCATAAATAGAGATAGAGGTTTATGTGTAAACCCTGTAGATTTATCGCATGATTATCGCATGTGTTCTAGCCTTAGAAGCCGTAGCATTCACGCCTTGTGGTGGTTTACTATTGTATGCATGTTGCATGATCGCAAAGCATGAACGCATTCTAGGGAGTGTTAGCCGAAACTTTTCTCAACCCATTCACCGCATATTCATCGTATTTTCCATTTACCAACTCTTTTCAAACTCTTCCGCATTCGTTATTTATTTTCATCAACACAAACAAAAAACCCAACAATTTATTTATTTAACTAGTTACCGCAAGTTTTCATAAAAATCACCACGCAACTATTTTCACAAGTCCCTGTGTTTGACCCTGGACTTACCAGGAAACTCAGAGGAATTTACACTTGAATCCTGCTGAGGAAACTTGAGTGCACAACGCAATCCATCAACGCATATCATCCATATTTCCACTTAATAAAATTAACGCATCAAGTTTTTGGCGCCGTTGCCGGGAACTTCGGTAAAATAGTTGTTAATGGTAATTTTTGTGATTTCTTTGCAGAACTCTCAATCTCTGGCGAACTACGACCCGGAGATTGAGAGAACATTTCAAAGGAGACTATGAGACCGCCAACAACAACCAAAATCCGATAAAGAAGAGATGGCGGAGCAGCCTGAAGGTGGAGCACCAAATGATAATAATGTCATGGCAAATCCGATTCTGTTGGCAAACGATTGCAATAGGCTCATTAGGGACTATGCATCGCCAAACCTGTATGATTTCTCTCCAGGAATCATAAGGCCTGCCTTTGACGGAAGTAGATTCGAGATGAAATCGATGATGCTGTAGATGATCCAGACTGCAGGTCAATTCGGAGGAAGGCGTGGCGAGGATCCGCACGCACACCTCCAAAATTTTTTTGAAATCTGCAATACTTTTGTGTTCCCGATCATCTCTGCTAAAGAAGTTCGACTAACGTTGTTCCCATTTTCTCTCTGTGATCAGGCTAGGAAATGGGCTTATTCGCTCGAACTAGGAGAGATTACTTCTTGGGAGCAGGTAGTGGAAAAATTCATGAAAAATTATTTTCCACCTACTGAGAACGCAAGACGAAGAAAGCTTATTACTAATTTTGAACAAGATATGGACGAATCGCTCAGTGATGCTTGGGCGAGGTTTAAAAGGTTGGTCCGAGATTGTTCGCATAATGGGCTACCAGACGGCCTTCAAATGGAAATATTTCTATCACGGTTTGAATCCTGCTTTGCAGACGCTGACAATGCGGTAGCCGTTGGTGGTCTGCTTGACAAAACTTACTAAGAGGCGAAGAATATTCTGGACCGCATCTCAAGAACCATCAAGACTGAAGGGAGAGTGACGATAGATTGAGACTCAAAGATTCCGATGCAAATAATGGTGCCATTGTTTCATTACAAACTAAATGACCGCAATGATGAATTTGATTCAAGGAATGGCGATCAGCAGCCCAACACCCAAGGTGGGCAAATTAACGCAATAAGTCAAAACACCGCAAGGTGTGCGACTCGCAGTGATGGGCATACGGTGGAAGATTGCCCGCAAAATCCACGTTTGTATATTTTGTAAGGAATAATCCTTTTTCAAACACTTACAACCCCAGGTGGAGAAACCACCCCAATTTTGCTTGAAAGGATCAACAACAAAATTTTCAATCCGTGGCGCAAAAAGAAGGGCCACCAGGATTCTTTCAACGTAACAACGGTCAGCAGAGCAACCAAGCTAATAGCTCACAACAACCAATGCAATCTTCTTCTCTAGAGAGCCTATTGAAGCAATATATAGAGAAAAACGAGACAGTGCTTTAAAGTCAGGCTACGACCATCCGCTACCTTGAATTGCAAATGGACGAAATTTCGAATGAGCTGAAAAGTAGACCGAAAGGGGCGTTGCCAAGTTCTACCGAACTTCCACGCAACCCAGGGGGATCAGGTAAGGAGCAATGTCAGGTTGTGACATTGCGCAGTGGAAAGACTGTGGAGGGAGAAAAGAAGGATCAGAGTAGAACAACTTCCATTGCAACTGAGCCCGAGATTGCAGTAACGCAAGAAGAAGAAAGAGAGAATGAAGCAGTGGAACCTGAGGTTGCGTCGACCTTAAAGTCAAATGAATGGGGAACCGTAAAATTCCAGTTACCACCTTTCCCTAAGAAGCTAAGAAAGAAGAAAAACTAAGAGGTACAGTACCAACGCTCTTTATCTATGTTAAAGCAATTACATGTTAACATTCCTTTCAGTGAAGCGATTGAGGAAATGCCTGCCTATGCCAAGTTTCTGAAGGACATGGTAACTAAGAAAAGAGGCACTAGAAAATTTTCCACGGTGGCATTAATGCAAAGTTCCAAATCTATTATTCCACCGAAGATGAGCGATCCTGGGAGCTTCACTATTCCTTGCTCCATAGGAGGACTCTATATTGGGCAAGCCCTGTGTAATTTGGGAACCAGCATAAATTTGATGCCGCTGTCAATCTTTAGACAATTTAATGTGGGGTAACTTGTGCGCACATCAGTGACTCTCCAAGTGCCTTGCTCCATTTTAGAGTTGAAGATGTATTTCAGAGCCTCGTGCTTGAGCTATCTAGATGGTTGTCCGAACATCCCCCGTAGAGACTCCATGATCTCACGCGCTGAGACCATGGACTCATGCTTCTTGGCCAACACGTCATTAAGACTAACCAAGATATAGGCTCGGGCCTTCTCGTTGCCCGTGTCCATTGCTCGTACGCCTCTCAAACATTTCGAGCGACATTTGAAGCTGGAATAAGAGGACAGACCTCCGTAAGGGCAAATATGAGATCCTCGATGATGAGTATCATTGTGATCATATATTTCCAACTCGAATAGTTGTCGCCAGTAAGTTTTTCGGCACTTAACAATGCAATTTTGGATGTAGCCATTTTTAAAACCGTTGTTGAAAAACGAACAAACTTTTATAAGACTTTGCTAAACCACATTTTAACTAATTAGTTTTAGCAAAATAGTTTTCAAGTACCCTAAGTGATTAAACTTCTATTTTGCAATGATGCCCCAGGAAGGCAGGACAAACGTCACCGGTGGGGTGATCAGATGCCCCTTCATTGGGATGAGACATTCTCAACCATTAGGCAGAACCAACTCTTGGAACTGAATCTAACAATCACGATTTATTTGGTCCAGAACTATTAATCTTTAACAATTTCGCGTAAGTGTGACCCTTTGTTTTCGGCCCTAGAGTCCCGCCCTAATGCGCCCACCATAAGAAAGAAGCAGATTAGGACAAGAGACTAATAACCTTATCCTCTTACAGGAGATCAAATAAAGAAACGAGCAAAACTTCCATCTTATAGGGGGACACTCCCAGGGTGCCACGAGGCGATGCACAAAAACTTTTTTCAACCTAACGAGAGAGACCGTGGGATATGCTGTCGCACTTCCCGCTCCCACTTACTATGAACATTCTCTCCATCCACCTTGATATTAACCTACCTAAACACCATCCTTTAGGGGGACACTTCTAGGGTGCCACGAGGTTGAGGATAGGTCTCACGGTGTGGACAATAAAGGGAGAAATGCGAGAGGTTTAAATGAAGCATCAAATAGCCCAAGTACTTCCCACTGAATGTTTTACCTAGGGGTTCATTAACCTAGACAATTTGGCTACTGCTTTTAGTCGAAGTCATTTTTTAAACCGCTCAAAAACAACTTTTGTCTTTCAAATAAAACAAGTTCAAGTAGTCACATTAAACTCTTTAATGGACTATCCTTAACCTTGCATGCATGCATCAAATCTATCTAATTCACCTTTCCAGGTAGGTTCCCAGGTAGGGGTGTTCCGTTTTCGTCACTTTAAAAAGCCCAGCCTAGACAGAACCCGCCTTAGACAAAAGGTTCCTTATAGATAGATTTGCTACACTTTAACCTTTTATTAGTCAATTCAATCCTATTAAATTGATAAAAGATTAAAGCCTAAGGTTGCTAATCATATTAGAACCGTGATCTTAAGTCTATCTCATCCAAGTTTTAAGGATTTTAAAACCATGAATTAAACCTAAGTTGGCATGCATGTCTTTCTTATTGATTTTAATTCTAATTTCTTTTTATAACCTTTATAAGAGAAACAACTAAAACATACATTTCCACCCAACGAGGTATTTATAACACTTATAAATCAACCTATGTGTCATGCTTCTGCAATTTCTGGTCATTACTATACATAACTTTTATATACAAGTAACAACCAAGCATATATGCTTTCCATGCACCCTTATACTATAACACTTATAATATAAAGATGATGCATGACAATGCTTTATGCATGCATAAATATAACTCTTATATTATATGATGTATGACCATGCTCTTACGTAATTTAAATCATGCTTCTCTAAATCATAACACTTATAATAAAGAGATGATGCATGACCAATGCATAACCTAAGGTGGGATTTTTCTATATGGCATACCATATGACATATAAATTAAAACATACATCCTATGTATATTAACACAGATTAATGGATCGGGATGAACCACCTCAAAACTAGAATGAAAAACTCTATCTATTACATTTTTCCACCGAGCAAACCAGTTCATAGGCGAACCGGGTCTTGAACCGCTGGACAGCTTCCATCGATAGTAAAGTCCTCCAGTAAATGATTTTTGTAGCGACACCAAGTTGATAACACGCGGATTTGCTAAACGGATCGTTTAGATGACAACGAAGTTGCGAAGCTCGATAGTCTAGACGATCGCTTAACATGTGATAGGTAAACGATTTACTCCGCGAGATCGTATAGTCAGTAACTAAGCGATGAAGCTTGCTGAGCTATACGATCGTCTAGTGCAGTGCATAAAATAGCTCCCGAGTATCCGATACTCAACGATCGTCTACCCCATCGTCTACACGACCCGACCAATGCTTGATCGTCTTCTTCCTCGAAGAACAACAACCCTTGCTATGAAGCTTCTTCACGAACAACTCACAGACTCAAACAACTTTGAAATACAGACTCGATAGCAGTTAATATGCCCAAAAACGCAAGGTCCTTTACAATTAACTCGAAATGTAAAAAAAATTAAACAAACTAAGGCTTTATCCTAAAAACTCCATTAATCCACACATCCACAAACGATTTAACGATTAAACAGAGAGTAGACATGCTTTTACCCACCGAGAATGTAAACGCAATTCTTTGCATCAATGAATTTGAAATATCAGAAACCTGGCTCTGATACCAATTGAAGGAACTCTTATACAAGAGTACCTCTAAGCGGAAGCAGATCTTTCTAAAGACATTGTGACAGAATTACCACATTTATACTCAAACAAACAGATATGCATCATATTGTAAATTACCGGCATGTTTTAACAATAAACAAACAAGAGAACAAGGAAACTTACCAGTTGAAGAACTTTTCTCCTCGGCAAAGCTCGTTCTCTCCAAGCGAACAGACTTCTCTTGCTCAGAAACACCATCAGTCGTCTACCATGAACGACCTCCACACGAACAGAAGAAAGATGGGGACGACACCACCACTTGGAACCCTTAGTATTCTCGGTGTGAGAATCCAAAGAGTGAACTCTATTCAGATTTGGTAGAGGGAAGGAGGAATGGAGATCATATATAACGATCAAGCAAGTGGGAGAAGGCTGCGTCTATTGTACAGACAAAATGCTTGATCGTTTAGATGAAGTACATGATCATGTAGAAAATAGGCAGCGAACGTCTATACGATCATTTAGTAATTGCCCGGGTGCTAAGCGATCATTTAGAAAGAAGCGCGTGTGTGTAAGCGATCGTGTAGTAAATTCAAGCTATCGTATAGTCTCTGATTTTACTAAGTGATGGGCAACAAACACTTTGTGAGCAATTAACCGTGATCTTTCCAAAATGAAAATAATTTTCATTTTATTCTTCAGTTACGAAAACTGATTGGAATTTCCCACTAACGCACAGTTACGGAGAAAATGGCGTGCATAATTATCTCATAATTCTCAAAATAAAATAATAAATATAATCATATTATATTCATTAACCTATAGTTTAATATCATATATCAACCACAATGTTTTATCCTCTACTAGATATAAAACATATTTATATCAATTTTCCTCTAATTAATGTATCTCATACATAAAGTTAATCATATCATATATAATTAATTAGTTCAATCATATCATATATAATCGAACTTCCTCTTGTCAATTTTAACATTTCAAACTGACCCAAAAACTGATTCTCAACTTGAATCCATTGAGCTACCAAGGGGACCTGATGGACCTATGGCTCGAAGCTCCAACGGTACGTGAATACCTTACTAAGCTTTTTAGCCATGAGATCCACTATCCTTTAACTGCTAGGCATTCCACTAAAGACTGACACCTAAACTCTCCTTACCACAGATATATTTCTGTGTCCATCGGATATAACTAATCAACAGTACGATAACCCTTCACAGATGCTCGTAAGTACAGTTAAGCCAATTTACTGTTTTCCCCCTATAGTTACATCTAACTCCTTAAGTACCATTGATCCCTCTAATGAACAATACATCATAGTCCTACTTTGTATGGACACCTCTCAGGCCATGAGAAGATGTGTGACACCACATCGTTCAAGCCCCGGATCTACCCTTAAGGGAGAAATCTATCTACTTACCCCACTTCGGGGAAGGAGTGAATTCCATCTTGTGTATTCGAGAACCCAGCTCCCAAATCAGACGAATCTCTAAAGTGGTAGATTTGAGTCGGCGACCTGGCTACTCGCACCCATGCAAACCAAAGGACTCACTCAGGATTGAAGTCATGTTATACCTATGGTCATCCTAGTGAAGTGAAGTCTCTATTATGAACGTGAGACATTAATACTTCATGGTTAGGTATTATATAAAATCTTTATATAGGATGGCTCCACTCGCATGTCCCCACACGAATGATCAGGATCAGACCATTTGTAGCAATCACAATACTTGTAACTATTCCACAAAGCGGGCCGCATCCGTAGCATTACTAAGATAAGGTTTTTCTTCTATATTCATATACTACAGACCATTTTGGTTATCACTTAAGACATGATCCACTTGTATGTCACCACATACATGCTTAAGTTATATAATGACAACCAGGGATTTTAGTTTATTGGTTTGTGGTAAAGCAAATAAAACATCCAATATTCAAAGTCAAGTAGTGAAGAAAATATCATAAATTGTACATCACAAGCGTTCGTACAAACTGTATTTATAAACCACAGGACATGAGATTTTAGGGCATCATCCCTAACAATAAGATGCATGAAGAAGTAGAATTGTGGACGAAATAAATTCACTGCTTTCTTAAGCTTGGTCGCAAGGGTAATCCCAGCTCGTCACACTAATGCATCGCATACCTCTCGGTGGTCAGCCACATGCTTTTATCTCTATAACACATGGTTACGTTGAGCATAAGATTATTCCTATCTCTAGGAACACTGCTTACTTTACTTAGTGAGTTCCATTACTTACCCTTTCAGGCAGTTGGTTATAGCCACTCAGCTCATAGACAAGCATTGCGATAGCCTCATACTAAACAAAGAGGATTGGTTCACTATACTCGCGCAACACACACCTCTCGATGGTTTGCTACATGCGTCATATCTCTATATCGCATCATTAAGTATGCGAGAACTCTTGCAATCAACACTTAACTAATTGTGATGAAAGTAGAAGATGATAAAATAGAAGAGGATGATGAAGATGGTGTTGAAGAAACTAAAGAAATGCATTGATTACAAAATGTATTAATGCCTTAAGCCAAAATGTAATACAATACAGAGTTAAGAGGAGAGGTGGAGAGCTAGATGTAGGCAATCTCTTGCTTCCATTAGATGTATGTCAAGGCTGCCGGTGATGTCATGGATGGGTGATAGAGTAGTCTCTCTCGAGCTCTCTCTCTGGCGAAGCTCCAATCGTCACTCGAAAAGGGTTGTGAGAATGAAGAACTCTCAAAGACTATCTGCTCATGCTCTTATCTGTGATCACAAGAATCTACCTAAGGTAGAGACTCAGATGCTTGAATCTGGCTTCAAGGCTCTATTTATAGAGCTTGAACACCGACAACATTGGTAGTATCACTTTGAATCACTGCCATTTTTTACGCGGTAGGTGAAATGTCGTCATCATCTTATCTCTTTGATACTCCCAAGGTATGCGTTCATGATTGTTTCTTCTGAAGTATCAACGCATTCTACCCACTTTGCGATTGACCTTCTATCATGGTTATCACTCTGTAGTTGCGACATTTCATGCGACGAACTTGTCTTCATGAAGATCAACGCATGCTTTCGATTCCTATGACAACTACAAAAATAGACATTTTGACATAAAATAACGCAAGATATAGGGTTAGTGAGGATTTTCAGTGCTGATCGATGCAAGCTCATTTTTCCACATGAATCCTCAGCAATATCAATGCATATTCTACTCATCACCCCTCATAATTCTAAGTAAAAGACTGCAATAGCTTGTATTTCTACAAGCTATCAATTTCCTAGATTATTATAGTCAGCTGTCACATGGCTTGAAGCTCCACTATTTGCATACTAGCTAGGATTAGTAAGAGTATCAAGTGCGACAATAAAGGGGGTTTGAACCTGATAGGTTTGTTTGTATCCTCTGCCCCTTCCATGACCTCTGTTGTTGCCTCTACCCCTTTGTCCTCCATTTGGGTTATGGTTGCTTCCATTTTGTGGTTTCTGATTGTGGCTGTTGCTTGATCCTCTGTAGCTATGTTGACAGACGTGTTACGACTGAATCCAACAATGGTTTTTTGTGTAGCTTGATGCTCTAGGCGTTGTTCGAAAAGAAGCAGCTTTGACTGCATATCTAACCATTTTACTTCTACTTTATTTTGAATTGTGGTAACAACAACAATATACTCTTCATCAAGGCCTAAAAGAACTTGTGATACCAAGGCCATTGTCGAAATAGGACTGCCAGCTTGCTTAAGATTATCAGAGTTATTCTTCATAATTCGTAAGTACTCTTCCATTTTTAAATTACCTTTGCGTGTTGATTGAAAAGAGTGTCTAAGATAGTCTTGTTCAGCTCTTGACTGCACACCAAATAGTTGTTGGATGCTGCTCCACAAGTCCTTAGCACTCACGCATCCCATAACTTGGACAGCTACTTCGTGTGTCATCGAGTTGTATATTAGCTGAAAAGAAGTTGATCCACAGCCATCCATGATTCATATCGAGGATTTACCTTAGAGGTTGCCAAAGAGCTTGAAGCTCCAACACTCGATACTCCTTTTGAGTTGGACGCTTCAATGGTCATCCCAACATTGCCAGTGTTGGCATTTTCACCCACAATTGCTTGCAAAAACATTGCAGGACACACCTTTTGACCGGTCAGGGGACCTTCAAGTTGATAACTGCGAAGAATCGCTAGGGCAAGGTTTTTCCACAACAGAAAAAATTCTCCAATCTAATTTGATGTAGGTGATTTGGTTGAGTAATTGATTTAAAGGAGGACTGTTGTAGTTGTAACATCCCAAGTTCTTGTAATCTAAATTAAGTATTTTTTTTGTAATATTTGAGGACATTTTGTTAATTTTGAAATTTAGTTTTCTTTAAAGGAAAAGTTAGGAGTTATGTCAAGTGAATGTTGAATTAATTTAATTTTTAGGTTAACGTCAAAAATTAAGATTTTATTGGAAGAATTGTTCTATTTTGAAATTTGGATTTTGAAGAGGAAGTAAAAAGATTTTTTTTTAAAATAATGTTATTTTAATATATATTAACAAAAATAGGGTAGAACTGAAAAGATTGATAAAAATAGGTTTTTTAATCATATACCCGGTACACGATTACACCTAAATCGTGTACCCGGTACAAGGGTGCCTGTGATCTGGCACGTGCAGACTGCTAATGTGGCAGTCATGCAGCGTTGACTGAGGTAATCGTATATCCGGTACACGATTATCTCAAGTCATGTACCGGGTACACGACTTCGTTCTCCATTAAACCGCGACGCCCCTTCTTCTTCCTCCATCCAAAAACCATCCGAATCCTTCTTCCTCCATCCAAACATCATCCGAAAACCTCCGCGGCGCCACTTTTTCTCTTGTTGCTACCACCGTGAGTCGATCTACCAAAGGGTTTTCTTTGACTGAAGTAAAGTTTTTTCTTTAATTTTTTCCAATATATGTATTTGTTTATGAAAATGAGGATCAAGTTTGAAAATGTATAGTTTAGGATCATGATTTAAATGTATAATCTTCATATATATATATATATATATATATATATTAATATATATAATTCTGTTTGTATTTGGGCTAACTAAATGTGTAGTTTATGGATCCATGATTTATTTTTGGATATATGTTGAACTTAGAAATTAGATTTTGTTGGGCTATTTTTTTGGATGATTATGTTGGCCTATTTGTTGGGTTAATTTAAGAAAAATATAGTATATGTTATAAAAATAAAGATTGCTTCATATAATATTATATATTATTTTTTGTTTGCATTTGGACTAAATTAAATGCATGATTCATGGATATACTATTTTGTTTTTATTTGAACTGATTTAAATGTATAGTTTATGGATCTTAGATTTGGGTTGATTTAAATGTATAATATTTAGATCTTATATGTTGAACTTAGAAATTGGATTTTGTTGGGTTGATATATTAACATATTTAACTATAACAGTTGAAAAAATCATAAATATGTCGATGCGTCCTGAAGATTTAGTTATTCTTGAACCTGGAAATGATGGAGACAGTGATATTGACGTTGAAGTTGATGAATTATTTGGAAACGATAATAGTGGGGAACATGATCTTGAGTTGGTACCGTCGGATATGTTCACTCAAATAGATTGGAAAATTACAAATTCAACATGTGAACTAGGGTCAACTTTGAAGGGAAAGAGTATATGTGTAGATAATTATAGTATAAATGAATTTATTTTTCATGTAATTGTATCTTCTTATGTACTTTTTATGTATTTTTTATGTGATGGATTTTATTATGTAATGTAATTTGAACTTCTTAGATAATGGAGTCTGGTCCTTCTAGTCCTGTACAACTATATCAACAAAATACGCATTGTTCCCAATCGATATGGGATAGTTCTTCTACCGTAGTTTTGAGTTGTCAAAGAAGGGATACATTTGCACAACATACTATCCCATTTGATCAACGTATTATTCCCTACGTTGAACATGCAGGTTTTCTTGGGGTTGCACAAATCGGATTTATCCAACTTGATTGGCACCTCATTACTGCTCTAGTTGAGCGTTGGAGACCAGAAACCCACACATTTCACCTGCCTTGTGAGGAATGTACAATTACACTGCACGATGTTGCCATACAGTTTGGGTTACGAGTGGATAGGCAACCATTGACAGGTTCACTACAATATAATTGGAAGAATGTTTGTGAAGAGCTCCTAGGCGTTCTACCAGATGATCTGAAAGGCTCAAGATTGAGTATCCTCTAGTTGGCGTCCAATTTCTAGAATTACCTCCCGATGCCGACGACATCAGCGTATGTAGGTATGCACGAGCATACATTATGCAGCTTATTGAAGAATTTTTGTTCACTAACAAGTCAAATACTCTAGTACATCTCATGTTTCTCCCACTACTGTCTGACTTCGAGCATGCTGATACGTACTCGTGGGGTGGTGCATGTCTTTCATGGTTGTATAGAGAACTTTCTTAGGCTACCAATGCACAAGCGTTGGAAATAACGGGGCCACTGATACTACTATAGGTATGGGCTTATGATAGATTTTCAATTATAGCACCACAAATCCAGTTATAGCCCCAGATCATCGTTCACTTAGTGCCAGATATTATTTCATTTATATATTTATTTCGTTATCATTTTATGTAAGAATATAAATTAATTGTATTTTATAATTTTAGATAGAGTGGTGTATTAGCTGCCTTTGAACAGTCAGTAAATATGTTGCTAGTATACCGAAAAATATTTGACAGACTGATGCACAATCAGGTAACAAATGTATATATAAATGAATATTTAAAACATTTTGGATGTATACTTATTTTCTTTTTTTATTTTTTTTTGTTAGATTAATGGGACGCCATACACACAAGAGATTTGGTCATCACTACCTGATTACTGTCGTGATGGTGAAGACATCTAGTTGACTGTTAGCCCTCTTATATGCTTCCATATAATAGAGTAACATCATCCAAATCGTGTGTTGAGACAGTTCGGTCTGCGACAAGCGATACCTTCATTGTCCTATACACTCACAGCACTACACCAAATTGATTTGAGAGGTAAGCATGACCAAGATTGGCGTCAAATCTACGCGGAATATAATGATCATTGTGCACAGGGAGAAATAACAAACGGGCCAGCTGTATTAGATGACTACTTTTCCTGGTACGATTCAATTATGAGGCGATTTATCACACCTGATGACACTTACTATTACTGCATGGTAAGAGATTTAAAATCAGACATTTTTCATATATATGATATGAATATTGTTTAATATTTATTTTTTTCATCGTACAAAATAATTTTACCGGAGATGTACAACAATATTCAGTGCAGCACAACTTATCAGAGTTGGGTTCAATGTGTCACCAAACATTGGTCAATATAGAAAGTAATATTCAACAAACAAGATGACTCAATGTTGCTGACACCGATCGAAGACGTATTTGTCGTAGACGACAACGACAGCAGGGTGAAGTTAATTTAGAGGCATACGAAGACAACCCCATGTGAGGTAAGGGCCATGGGGTCGTCTTTAAATTTCATGTAAACTTCTATTTTCAAATTAAAGAACTAATTGTAAATCTTCTTTAGTATCATGACATTTTTTTTCCTTTTTTTTTTTTTATTAATATGAGTGCAGAATAATTATGTTTTCATGTAGATTAAATATATAATTAAGTTTGTATTAATATTGTTGTACATCTCCGATTAAAAAAAATAATTAGTCAATTATTTTTTTAAAAAAAGAAAAAAATTGTGGACCGAGTCCACGAGTCTCCATGCGAACGGTCAACTAGCTGACGTGGTGCTAACTGGATTAATGTTAATCGTATACCCTGTACACAATTCTTCCAAATGCTAATCGTGTACCCCGTACACGATTTCACTACCCTACTTTTGTCAATACTTTCCATTCCCACTATTTTTAAAAATACTTTCCCATATACTCCATGTTTGTCAATAGTTTGAAAAAAACACTATATCTTTTAACTTCATCATATAATATATATATTTATGTATTGAAGGAAATGATAAAATAAAATGGAATATTATAAAACTTTTCTTTTTGATTTTTAATTTATTTTAATCTTTCTTTAAAATAAAATAAAGCTTTATATCACTTCTCCTTCTCTGTCGCACGAAAACCGACCCTCCCCCCCTAGCCCAAGCCAGCCGTCACGCCTTGTCTTTGTCGAAGCTGGCGACGCCGTTTGCCTGACCTCGTCGGCACCATTGAAGCTAGCCGCTGGGGACCAAGCCAAATGCCAGCACAGCCTCAACACGTTGACACCCAACCAAAGCTTCTCTGCACGTCCAGCCCAGCCGTGCGCCAGACCTGCACCGCTCAGTAGCCGTCACCTCCTCCAGCAGTCTGTCGTCGGCCTGGGTTCGTTTTTCTCTCCTCGAATTTAGTCTCTCTATCTCTGCCCGTTGCGTTCTCTCTCCTTCACGCGTCTGAACGTTGCCCAGCTCAATCGGTCGTCCATTTGCTGATCTGGTGCTACCAACCCTCTATTGTTGTCAAGAGTTGTCGTGAGCTTCGCCAAATTTTGATTTGGGGTAAGATTTTATTATTTTAATTGAATTTCTTAGCCAACGGAGTTTTGCTTCAATCTATTGATACACATTTTTTTGGGCTTTAAATTTGAGTTTTGGGTGAAGTTTTGAAGTTAAAAATGTGTTGTCTAGAGGATTTGGAAGTGGTTTCAACAAGATTTTGGTAAGTCTTAAGGCTTTGTCCTCTTTTGGATTAAGATTAATTGTTGGAGGTTTATTTATTAATATCTAGTTGTGACCCCTGTTCAAATTGGATTATTTGATTGAAGTTCGAAGTGGTTTTGGATCAAACCACGTGTTGGGTAAGTAACATGGTGTTTGGTCATAAGTTAAATGTGTGTTTGGGATTTTGCCGATAAATTTGGTTTATAAATTTTAGGGCTTGATTCAAGATTTATTTGGGCAAAGAGGAGATAAGCTTGCTTGAATATATTTGGACTTGAGTTTAAGGTAAGTAATCTTACTATTGGAACTGCTTTTGTGTCCGACGATAAGATTACATATAATTTTGTTGGTTTTGAGATTGAATGAACTGTTTAGAAAGAATATATGAGTATGTAATAATATGTTTGAAGAATGTTATATGTATGAGCATGATTTATGATTTTTACGAGGTACATTAACAGAACGATTGAGCTTGAGCCTAAATTATGAGATAAGTGACACTATCACTAAAATTCCACAACGCTAGACGAAAATTAGATATATGTTGATGTATATGTTTTCATGAGATTTATTTTTGGATCTATGAATGTATGTCGTGTGATTTACCATGAAATTATGAATGATCCTTTATGTGAATGCTTTAAGGAGTCATGCATGAAAGAGATGTATTAGGGTCGATTTATTTTATGAGGTCACACATGTTTGTCTAGACTGATCTGCGTGATATTATTTGCAAGATTTTATAGAACTCATGAATAGGAAAATGTTACATGTAATATGATCTCGGATGCGATCTCTTTTCCTTTCCAGTATTTTATTTATTTGAGTATATGAAAGTGATGCATGTCTAAGGGCACTAGTGCATGAAAGAGATGTCATGCACTAGGGCCTGTATGTATGAAAGAGATACATACCTAGAGGGGCTGAGGTGTACGAAAGAGGTACACGCCTAATGGGTTATGTGTATACAAAAGAAGTGTATACATAACCATGTGTATGAAAGAGGTGCACATCCCTACATGTATAGAGAAGACCTGGGGTATATGAAAGTGATGCATTCTTAGAGGGTTCGATGTATATGAAAGAGATATACATCGGACCTGATGTGTGTGAAAGTGACGCACGTCTAAAGGAAAGGTAAAAGAGTGAGCCAGTTCAAAGAAATCTTCAGGTCCCACTAGTATAGAGTTTTAGTTCTGTAGCATTTATTGGACATAAATGTTTAGCCTGACTTCGGTAGTGAGGTTACTTACTAAACTCATCCTTTCTCATGTTGATGTTTCAGGTAAGAGCAGGGACACGCTGACAAATGACAAGCAGAATCCATGATCGAGCCACTGGGACCAGTTTTAATGCTTCCGCTCATGTTTTAAGAGTTTTTTTTTATGTTTTTAACTTCCGGTCTTGTTATTTAGAAACTTACTGTTAAGATTTGTTTTCATACCTATTTATTATAATTTATGATTTATGAGTACCCTATCATTTGATTTTAATATTTGAATTTAATAGAGGTCTTTTACATTTACCTTATTTATTTAGCATTTATTTCACTATAAAGGGTGTCGTTTTAAGTTCCATGCATGTATGTGTTTAGTTACGGCCTAGCTTGAGTCGTAGGGAATCAGTTCGTTACAGTTGGTATCAGAGTCCATGTTTTGGGTTCTGAAGACTGACGTACTACGAAAGTCTAGATAGTTCCGGTAGCCTAGTAACGAATCCCTCATCATCGCCAGGTATGCCTTAAATAAAAAGTTCAGTTTATGTAGCATTTATTGGACATAAATGCTTAGTCTGACCCTGGTAGTGGGGTTACTTACTGAGTATTTTATACTTATCATTTCTCATGCTGATGTTTTAGGTAAGAGCAGGGACGTGCTTGTGAATGACAAGCGGAATCCATGATCGAGCCATTGGTAGCGTCGAGTTTACCGTCGCTCGTAAACCCGTGCGTACGCAAATAATATTATAAATCAACGAACTAACTACTTATACTAACTGATAGTACAAACGACAAGTTCGGAGCCAAACCTCAAGGAAGCGCGGAAGATTAGTTTGTCAAAGCTCGTGTTCAGTTAAAGAGACAAATGGGGTGGGGGGAGGGTTTGGTGTTGATGGATAATTAAAATTGCATAAAATAAAGTGCAAGAAAATAAAAGGTAGAAGCACAATTAATCAAGATATCTTAGCATAGAGGAATGAATTTACCCAATGTAATTTAGATCATTGACCCAATTTATGACTTAAACTTCTTGTTTATGCTTAGTCCAATTGATTGGAATCCCAACCAATGGTCCTAATTATCTAATTAATCAAAATGCATAGAAGACGAATCCGCTCCATACAAATTAACGAATCACATTAAGTTCTAGGGATTACACTAAGATGAGTGTTTAACTTCCAATGTCTAATTAAACAATCAATATGGTTTTTTTCTAGGTTGCTAGGAGTAATCCTTTTTGCCTAATTAATCTATTGCTTCCATTGGGATTAACTTATAAATATGTGTCAAATATTACAAGTTTATCGCAAAGCATTAGAATCACACAACAAAATTATTGGGCATCAATCAACAATTCAAATAATGCAATTCATAAATATAAATTCGGATTAAAACCTATATATAAGTTTGTATACATCAATAAGAAATCTCAAGAAATTACATCGAGTTCGTCTGAATCCCTAAACTAAGAAACCAAAATCTTACCTTTCCATGGAGGATGAGAAACTATAATCTGGCATTACTCAATAAATTACTTAAAAAATGCCCAAAATATAAAGTGGAAGAGGGAAACACGGCTGGAGGCCGAAGGTGGGTATATCTTTCTGCCCTAAAATGAAAAACTGATATTTATAGAGCAATGTCGCAACATTGCAACGTTGCACAAATGGAAAGTTGTAGCGTTGCAATGCTATTCTGCCTTACAACGTGCTTCCGTCTTCAATTCATAGCGTTTGCAACGCTGCCTTGGTTTGCCCAAATAGGTAGCTACTGCCTTATAGCGTTGTGCAATGCTCCGTCTAGGGGTGTTTTCGTCTGTTCACGTCCCTTTGAAGCCCGGTTATTCAAATTAGCTCCTAATTCTTCAAAATTAACCCCAAATAGCTCGTAACGACTGATTCTACCTCCAAGATGCTCAATACCTACAAAATCATCAAATAAACACATTAAACATAGTAACGACCTCAAATTAAGATGAGGAAAATAACACATTTTCGATGATATCAAATACCCCCAACTTAATTTTTGGTCCTCCTTGAGCAAGGTAGAATCACAAATTCACACAGAAAATTATGCTTGCTCCATCACAAAGGTCGTTACTCTAGTCTCAACAGTCTATAAGGATGAGATTTGCAATAAAAAAAAAATCAAATTATAATCAGTCAATGAAGCACAATTAAAAATGATTCTAAACTTTTCATGCATGAGTGAGTCAAAAGCCCTATAAAGCTTGGAACCGTTTTATAGGGCCCTCAATTCGTTTTCCCCCTACACTGGTTCGAAGGTTCAAGAGCCAAGCTTCCTAGACTCAACTTTCTAATAACACACTTAAGGAAACCAAACTTTTATTTTATTATATATATATATACACTTTACACAAAGAGAAAACCTTATCTAGACACATCACCTTCGTTTTGGTTTACCCACACGGGTGTCATGCGAGTCATCCAACTACAAGCAATGTCTTCTAACAAGATGCTGAAGCTTACTCATTTCTCGAGGTACTTGAGCTCAGAGGGAAACTACGGGTGTCATAGTGGTACGCAAAATTTGATGTTCTTGAAAATAAGCATGTGGGCAAATATGAATGATGGATCATACAAGCTCATGTTGCCATAAATTTGTTGACTTGGGATGAAAATGGAATGTGGATGCTGTGATATGCTTATTCATACTTATACGATACTACTTCTAGATATATGCGTTATTAATGGAATGCTTGTATATGCTATGCGTTGTCACAAGTTTCCTTACGTTGAAACCAAGTATAATTCCAACGCAAGTTTCTCGAAGTAATCCGAGGTCAAACACAGGGATTGCTTAGTTAATGCGTTACGTTCGTGATATATGCGACCGGGGGTTTTTCAATTAATAAAAGTTTTGTTTATACAGGAATTTAAAGTTGCAGTGAAGTAAAATTGTGCGGTAAAGTAAAGTTGCATTAATAAAATAAAGTGCGATAAAAGTAAACCTAAGCTATTATGATACAAGATACAGGATACATGATACATGATACATGATACTAAGTTTGAGACTGACTGTGAAGATTATACAAATGGTCGTGATATGCGATGGCAAGTCTTTATGTATGAAACAGAAATAGAAAAGATAACTAATATGAACATTGCAAGTTATTAATTGCGTTAAAGATATAACTACGGTTTCGCTTTCCCTTGGCGTACACCTCTCGGTGATCGGCCGTGTTTCCACATCTCTGTGGTGAAACAGGGATGAACGTAATGAACGCAAAGTTGCTTCCATCTCTGGAAGTACTTCTCACTTTAGTTGAATTCTTCCAACATTCTCTCGACAGGAGGAATGGCATCTTCATTTCTGCTCTTATAGGTGAAGATGCCGTCTAGCATACTTTAGCTAAACATATTTATATCCTTAACATAGATTAATTTACTTGTTAGATTCATGCTAATTACCAGGGGATTAAGAAAACATCATAGAGAAAGCGAATTACGGATGAACGAAAATAGACAAAAAGATGGAGATGGAAATGATCATGACATTCAATACTAAGCTTTAGCGTCTGATACATGGTGTGAATGATTGACTAAGAAGATGAGTACAATTGATGATAAAAAGATAGAAACAAATACAGATGAGTGCCAACGTCTTGACACAGATCTGGACGGTGGATTTGCTTGCCGGTGTATGGAATGGATGAAGAGAAGAGCTTTCCTCTCAGGCTTGCTCGTTCGGTAGAAGTGACCTTGGTACAGAGCTTCAACGGCGGGGATTGAAAGGATTTGCCCTGAAGACTCACCTCTCGGCCTTGTCTCTTAAATCTTCCCGAATCTTCTCCGATCAGGCTCTTCAAACCAGTCTCTCTCTCAATATACAAATATCAAAATATGCTCGTATCAAGTATATCTTTTCAGTGGAATGGCTGGAGCTATTTATAGGCTTAGCTTTAACTTTCTGACTTGTGGTCCCCACTTTATTGTTATGGCAGCTCCGAAAATGGTGGAGTGAATATTCCTTCTGTTACGAAATCAATCCCTTCAAAAATACACAACGGTCAGCTGTACACGCGTCAGAATCCTCCGCAATTGCGTTGCTCTTTACTTCTTTGATCGTTTGCCCACATGTGGTGTTGATTTTGATTGCTGCATGTGGTTGAGATTGCGGTAATCGCTTAGCTCTTGATTGATTGTCGCATGCGCCGTCATTGCGTTGATCGTCTATTCATTTCTGAATGATGGGCGCAATGCGACATAGATGCGTTGTTCTTTTTATCTTGAGCCATGAACGCATGCGGTGACTTGATTTCCTGCAAAACAGACTTGAAATATTCTTTTCTACCATTGCAATGGTGTCAGTGGGTATATTGACGACAATTTATAATTCTCGCATTTCTTAGCTAATTTCTATACAATTGACACAATTTTCCTTTCTTTTGGCTGCAATATCTAAATAAAGCAGTATAAATAACTTGTATTTCTACAAGTTATCACATAGCCGCCCCAGGTTAATTATAATCCAAGAAAGAGGAGTAATCCCCTTAAAAAATAACATACAAACTTACTTTTACTTTACGACACGCTCTGCCTTTTACAAACTTGCTTTTTACATACTCTACACTTGACTTTTACAATACATAACAAGAGTTTGGCAAAAACCTAGGTATGCATTACTAGGTTGAGCTTTCAGTCACTTAACACATATCACCTAGGCCTTTCGGGGTGACAACAAAAATATAAGTCCAACAATACAACTCTAAGTATGCAAGTCCTAATTTCGCTGGACAAGGGACTTAAAGATGCATGAGAGATAAGAATTTTTTTTAAAACGGGCTAAAAATCATGATCATGCTCTTTAAACTTAGTTTCATGCAAACCTAATCACAAAAAGGGTGTGTCATCAACTACTTCATCATAACAAACCAAGCAAGAGAGTAAGTAAGCAATTTAAGCACATAAACATCGTCCGAGCACAACGCTCAAAGACCCAAACAATCACAACATACCCCACCCCAACTTAAAATGATACATTGTCCCCAATGTATCTCTAATCTAAGTCTAATAAAATAAGAGAGTCAAGGGAATAGAAAACTTCCCTTGATGACATTTCTACACATGGGATGGTGGTAAAAAGGCGACGCTAAATTGATCTTCTTCTTTAGGGTAGAGGGAAAGATCATACAAAAGAAAAACAAGAAGTTAAACTAGAAAGCAGTAAAGGAAAGCAATAAATTTTTACAAATTTTTAACGTCAGTTTCTCGACGTGACCTCTCCCCTATCAAGGTACAAAGAAATTGTCGTATTTCTCTAGTCCTTTCTTGAATGAGTTAATATATCCCGGTAAGACTATAAGGTTTCTCATCTTTTGAAGAGAACTAGACAAGTCAAATTTTGGTTTTTTAGAATATGGTAAAAAAGGTAAAAAGAAAGAATAAAAAAATTCAAATGACCTAAAAGAGTTGAAACACATAAAAGACTCAACAAACTCGTGAGGGCTAGGGGAACAAAACTCAAATATATACGAAACACCAGGGGTTAGAATAGGGCGAGGTCTTTTGACCACTAACTCTATCACTTGGATCTCGTCAGATTTAGGCTCAACATTATCCTTAACCTCACAAACTGTGAAGCATGAAGTGACGTCCTCATCATCACTAGAGTAGTAGCACTCCGCAAGGAACTTGGCCTCTGAGGTAAGGACGATGGGCTGCTCTGGTGTGCTCTCTAGTCTCTGCGTGGCATCAGTTAGCTGGGCAACATGGGTGATCAATCCTTGCAGCCGGGCTTGAAGATCCTACTGAGACTGAAGAGTACTATTAGCAAGTTCATTAATTGAAAACTCTAACGTCATATGTGGACATAAATCCCCAGGAAGTGGTTCATGCTCCTCCACCATGTCGACATGGACTACCTCATGCCTTTGGGCCTCTGGAAAATCAAAGGAATGGTCTGGAAACGGCTCGTCCGGCCTCCCACCTGAAGTTGCAAACTAAGCAACAAGGTCATTCAGCCTTTGCAAGTCAGTTCTAGCCTCTGCCTCGAGACAAAGGCTCTCCTGCTAGATGTGCTCGAACTCTTGCTGCCTACGGAGGTTGTCTTGCTCAAACTTAAAAGCTTTGTCAGCAAGTTCCATAACCAAAGCCTCAAAGACTTACTTGACCCTGAAGACTGAGCATAAGTCGACTGGCGTGGTGCTGTGAAATCTTGGTCGTCAAAGCTCTGTTTCCATCTTGAGTATCCACGGTCAAAGGACTCCTCCTGTCAAGAATGGTGAGGCTCGTAGTCCCAAGGACCATAATACCCCTCCTCGACGAATCCACATAGTGCTGACATCCACTGCAACCTCGGACATGCTTGTGTGGGTTGCCCCTCGAGTAGGCAACTCTCACACACCTCTATTTGTTGCGATCTCCTTTTCACCAAGTGGCCAACCAAGGAAGTCAATTCGGTAAGCTTGCGGCGAAGGCCACTTACCTCGTCATCAAAATTTGCAACTTGACCTTTGGACGTCGAAGATTGATTCAGAATTCCTGTCATGCTTAATTGACACAAAAAGAAAACAAATCAAAGCAAAAGAAACTTTAACTAAAAACTAACTAAAAAGAACTAATTAGCTTTCTCGACAACGATGCCAATTTGGTAGTGTCGAGTTTACCGTTGCCCGTAAACTCGTGCCTATGCAAATAATATTTATAAATCACCGAACTAACTACTTATACCAACTGGTAGTACAAACGGCAAGTACAGGGTCAAACCTCAGGGAAGCGCGGAAGATTAGCTTGTCAAAGCTCGTTTTCAGTTAAAGAGATAAATTGGGAGGGGGAGGGGGGGATTTGGTGTGGACGAATAAAATAAAGTGAGAAAATAAAAGATAGAAGCACAATTAATCAAGATATCTTAGCTTAGAGGAATGAATTTACCCAATGTAATTTAGATCATTGACCCAATTTATGATTTAAACTTCTTATTTATGCTTATTCCAATTGATTGGAATCCCAACCAATGGTAATTATCTAATTAATCAAAATGCATAGAAAACGAATCCGCTCCATACAAATTAACGAATCACATTAAGTTCTAAGGATTATGCTAAGATGAGTGTTTAACTTCCAACGTCTAATTAAACAATCAATATGGTTTTTCTCTAGGTTGCTAGGAGTAGTCCTTTTTGCCTAACTAACCTATTGCTTCCATTGGGATTAACTTATAAATATGTATCAAATATTACAAGTTAATCGCAAAGCATTAGAATCACACAACAAAATTATTAGGCATCAATCAACAATTAAAATAATGCAATTCATAAATATAAATTCGGATTAAAACCCATAGATAAGTTTGTATACATCAGTAAATCGAAATCTCAAGAAATTACATCGAGTTCGTCCAAATCCCTGAACTAAGAAACCAAAATCTTACCTTCCTATGGAGGATGGGAAGCTACAATCCGACATTACTCGGAAATTACTAAAAAAATGCCTAATATATAAAGTGAAAGAGAGAAGAGAGAGGAAATTCGGCTGGAGGCCGACGGATGTATCTTTCTGCCCTAAAATGAAAAACTGATATTTAAAGAGCAGCGTAGCAGTGTTGCAACGCTACACAAATGGAAAGTGGTAGCGTTGCAACGCTACTCTATCTTGCAGTATGCTTCCGTCTTCAATTCGTAGCATTGCAGCGCTGCTCTATTTTGCCCAAAATAGGTAGCTACTGCCTTATAGCGTTGAGCAATGCTTGTTTAATCATTGCAACGCTTTGTCCAGGGGTATTTTTGTTTGTTCATGTCTCGGTTGCTCAAATTAGCTCCTAGTTGCTCCAAATTAACCCCAAATAGTTCGTAACGACTGATTCTACCTCTAAGATACTCAATACTTACAAAATTATCAAATAAACACATTAAATATAGTAACAACCTCGAATTAAGAGGAGAAAAATAGTACATTTTCGGTGCTATCAGACACTGGAACCAATTTTAATGCTTCCACTCACGTTTTAAGAATTCTTTTATGTTTTTAACTTTCAGTCTTGTTATTTGGAAACTGACTGTTAAGATTTGTTTTCAGACCTATTTATTATCATTTATAATTTATGGGTACCCTATCATTTGATTTTAATAGAGGTCTTTTACATTTACCTTATTTATTTCACTATAAAAGGGTATCGTTTTAAGTTCCATGCATGCATGTGTTTAGTAACGACCTAACTTGAGTCCTAGGGAGTCGGGTAGTTACATTAGTATTACCCAGATTTGTGGCCGGGCCTCCATTGAAGTTGGCGTTGGCCATTCCTCGTGCTCTGATACCAAGATAAGGAAGAAGAAGAAGAGACTGGCCGAGACATTTGGATGGGATCTTTTCGAAAGGAAGACACCGGCACCGACTGATTACCTTACCGGGGATCAATGAGTGAGACCTTTGGGTCCTCGAACCACCCTGTCCCTCCTTTCTATTCCTCGGTAAGCGCTTTCTTAACTTGCCCCCCCCCCCCCCCCCCCCCCCCCCCCGTCTTACCGCGGTTGCTGGCACGGAGTTAGCCCTAAGTTTCTACATATTCTATTTTGAACAAAGGAAACAAGAACCCCGAGCACACGCAATGGAGCCGTAGACAGTCAAGTAAAATCCAATCTACGAAATAATTTGATCTATGGACAACTCTGACCATTGCCGCCTATAGATATGGGGAGCAATAGGTCTTCTCAAAGAGAGCCTTGTCGTCGTAACCGAAATCCTGCATAATCTCGAATGTTATCAGTTCCGGTACGTAGACCAAATGATACAATGCACTATAGAGAGCAGTGGTTGGTTGTTGACCAACGGAAAGCATGGGAGAAATAAAGATGCATGATTGGTCGAAAAGGTCAAATCTTTGATGATTCCATCATACATGATTGAGTTGACCTGCTCTTAACCTAACACAGCGTGCGGCACCACCATCCTATTAAGTATATTGTGGAGATCAAGATGATTTTATCTCGTTGGATATTCAGTCTAGGCACTGGTAAATAGCGCAAGACTTCTTCGTGAATCTCCGCTATTTGAATATGAATTCACCTTGTATTATTTCCAAATATTTAAGGAATATTTATACGGAAAAATCCCTAATTTGGGATGGGCAGGAAATAATAAAAATAGATGACCATGTTAGCTGACTATGTTTTCATCTTAACATAATTTGTTGAGCAAATTATTTGGATATCTATTGGCGTGGACTTGCTGACTATGTTAGCTGTGTTGGATTTGTCTGACGTGTGAGTCTTGCTATTGTTGGCTGGGCCGTCTTCACCACTCACCTTAATAGAAGGCACCTATTTCTGGTTTTACTTCTCATTTCCTCTGTTTTCTGGATCTTTCCACCTATTTCTATGTTTTCATCTTATTTTTCACCTTCTTATTGTCACCTTTGAATTCTTGCTCACCTCATGGCAATTTAGTTTTTCTTTTCCAATGAAACTTATCGTACCTCTTTCTGGAGGATGTCGTGCATTCAATTCTGAATTTGTTTTTTCCGAAGAGATGGTCCAGTGCATTGTCAAAATAAAAAATAAAAAATAAAAAATAAAAAATAAAAAAATAAAAGAAAAGAAAAAAGACATGATGGTTCAAAGTCAGGTTATGTAACCATTTAAAAATATCATCTAGGCTTCTTTTAGAATTGCTATAGCTTTAAAAATAATTGTTGGCAATTGTGTTTTTAGAAAAATCAATTGTGAAAAGAAATTAAATAATATTTGGTAAATAAATATTAAACTTGAAAAGGTAGGTTGGAATGTTTGGTAAATAAATATTAAAACATATTATTTTAGGTATAATAATTAAAATAGACTTATCATCAATTTTTTTTTTTTGTAATTTAAAATTTTAAATAGTTACTTAGTATGATAAATTTTGTTTGTTATAGATTAATTTTTAAATATTAAAGAAAATAACTTTATTTAAAAAAAATATCAATATGGTACACTTTTTTATTTTTAAATGATGCATTTAACTCTTAAAAAATAGAAAATAGATTTAATTAGATGAGAAATATATAAATATATAAATATATAAATATATTTTTAAGTATAAAATTGAAAACTAAATGTTAATTAAAAAGATTACCTGATTTTAGAAGAATCAAGTAAATGTGAAACTAATGCGTTTTTAAAAGTGATTTTAACTGATTTAATTTGAATTATTTGATCAAAAGAATTTTCAAATGACTTTTTGACACAATGCAACATAACTTTAATATTTTTTAAAGTTGGTCTCAAATATAAGAAAATGAACCAAACTATTTAGCAAATTTTCACTATTCATCTACGACTGTTAGTTATTTCAAAAAGTATTTTCAATAAATATGTTATTCTATCTTAAAATTTTTATTGTTCTAAATGATGAAAATTTTCGTTATACTAGATATGAAAGTAAGAGAATTTGAGAGTAGCACTTGAAAAGTCATTTTTGAACCATCTATCTAAAGAATTTCAATATTTGTTTGAAAAACAAATAATTGAAGAATGTATAGTATACTAAACCTAATTTAGATAATTCATTTTTTTTTCAAAAGTGCTTGGAATAAAATTGATTTTGTTTTCAAAAACATTTACTCAGCCAATTCAGTTATTTTGTGGCCATTTTTCTAATTTTTCAGATTGGGTTCATCAGGCGAAACCAACAAAGAGAATAGAGATATGAAATTGGTTAATTTTATAGATTAACGTATACTCGTCAACATCGCATGGCTTCTAGATGATTATCTCATTATGTCAGTGAACTTCACTTTCAACTTTATGCTACCAACTTGAACAATTACTTCGTCTTTCGATGGCTCTACGCCTAAAACTGTCGCTTTTTTCCCAAAGGAAGAAACGTACACAGTATCGCCAACAGTGGGAAACTTGGGCTCCTCTGTAATGTACAAAATTCACAAAGATAAGGTAACAAGAATTCTTTTCATCACATAACCGACAACTTAAGTATAAAAAACGGAGCTTCTATCAGGAAGAAAATTTGCGACTCTTCAAAACACACAAAATTAAACAGGAGATTTGTCAATGGCAAACCTGATCGTGGTTGACTGATGTCACTGGTTGACGATATATGCGCATGCAATGCCATCAAGTTCTTTTTGCCTGCTGTAGTTCGGTTATTAGAGTTTATTCCTCCGCGTTGTCTACTATCAGTGGCAGAGGGTGGGGAGTACTCGATTGGAGATGCACGTAGTTCCCGTACTTTTTGGTGAATGTTAGAACGAGCCCTTGTTGCAGCCTTGATTACCTCTTGCACTTTTCTAAGCCTCTGTCGTTTACCATGTTCAATAATGTTTCTTCTAGCAAGCAACAACTTTTCATGAAGACTGTTTGACTCCCTATGATTAAAAAGGTGGATGGTTAAAAGATCACGATTGCACAAGTTCAAGAGCATCATCTATTGAAAATGACGAAAAGATGAAATAAAGCTAGCGTTTTGAGGAAAGAACCATATTTGTTACTTAAAACTGTTATATATAGGCTAGAAACAAACTTGTATCTCGATAGTTTTTCTAGAGAGAAATTGACAATTATTAAATATATACGACTTTAAAGGAACTATCGTCTATCTAGATATGGATATCACATAAAAAAGCTCAACGCCTTCTCCAAATATCTCCTCCTTCACATTTAAAAGGGTCAGTTTCTTTTCTTTTAATTTCTTTTCTAAATTGCGTTATGCGGATAATAATAGCCACGATTAAAAAAAGATTGATATCACAATTTCAGCAACTATACGAATTAACAATGTCCGGAACTTAATCAACATACAAGGATTTAAATCAGACCTATGGCTATGATATTATTACAGGATGACTAGATTGGACTGAGATTGTTTCCATAAAATTACTTTTACGAGACTCACGTCAAGTTATTTTGAGCTTCTTGTAAGAGGTCTCCATACTTTTTCTTTATACATTCCATATTGGTTATGACCTGCATTAAAATGTAACATTAAATTGTAAATAATATAGTTTAACATATGCTTGAGAAGCAATATACTAAGTGCACAAGGAATTAACATTCCATATCTGCCACTGGTACTGCTAACTGGAGAAGAGAGGACCATCTTTCAGGGTTTTTTTTTTTTTAAAAAAAAAAAAAAAAAATTAAAGAAAGAATACAGATTGAATAAAAAATAAGAACATATTGAATTGGTAAACGGTAACAAAATAATAGCTAATGATAGTATCCCATAAACTTTTCTTTTTATGATGCTTCACAAATAAAAAGGCATACATAAAAAGAAAGGTACAAATTTGCAATGACTCTGCATTCTACCTCATCTATCTTTGCACTTCCCGCACCATAGAGTTCCCGAGCATCATCTACAACAGAACTAGGCAACCCTAACCTTTCAGCAATATTAATAGCATTTGAACGTCCTACAAACATAATTTCGCCTCCTTTAGATTTGCTGAGAGAAAAACCATAATAGAATCCAAGGCACAATAAGCAATTGGTTTACTTAAAAAGTACGAACCTCAACTAAAACTAAAAAATCAATTTTCACGTGCATGAACAGACACTGATCATGAACTGTATACTTTATGTTTTTTTGCCCTAGAAGACATGTTCCTGACAGCGAAGTTAATGAGTGGATTTGGTAGATAGTGGAGTTTGAAACCTTGAAAAGCGTTGGTGATTTTCTGTGACATCCTCTTCACCATCCTTTTCAAAGGCAAGCCTGTGCTTTCCTAGCTAGTTTCCCAAAGTCAAAAGGAAGATTTAGGGTCCCTAAGAAGTGTAAGGTTCTCATCTGGACTGTTGTGCTTGGAGGCCTTCATACATAGAGTCGCAGTCCTCTTGTGGAGCCTTAGCCCCCAGCTGGTGCCCTATGTTCAGGAAATGCTTGAAGGACGTGAATCACTTATTTATTTATTTATTTTCCTGTCCTACAGCCTCCTCCCTGTGGTCCACGTTTCTTGACGCCTTCAGACAATGGTCTCTCAGATGTTTGTTGGTCAAAACTTCAGAAAATGGTCTCTCAGCCTCCTCCCTGTAGTCCACGTTTCTTGACGCCTTCAGACAATGGTCTCTCAAATGTTTGTTGGTCAAAACTTCAATAAGCATGGGATTCTATGGCTCAATTCATGTCCAACTTTTTTGTGAGGATAGAAGGGTAGAGGATTGGAGAGTCTTCTATGACAAGGAAAAATCATGATCATTTGAGGGATGACATTGGGTTCTTTTTGTCTTTTTGGCTCCAGCCTTTTGATTTCTTTTCTACCCAGTTTCTTATTAAAAGAGAGAGAGAGAGAAGAGAAGAATCATAAACTAATTGACTAATTGCCCACCTCAAACGAGTGTAATCATAAACTGAATGACTATTTATCCTCCTCAAATGAGTGGTCTATTGAGTGAATAACTGGACATGTTTCTTGTTTATTATCCTTTACACCCTTGTCTATTATCTTGATTTTAGTCGCCACCAAATCGTCTGATGATTTATTGGTGTAAGTGGTGGGAAATTTGGTTTGTTCCCTAGCAATTAGCTTATAAGCCACCAACAGTATGGACTTATTCCTTTTTGTGTGAAATGTTTTTTTATTCCTTTTTTGGGTTATTTCCTTTCCTAGAATTTTCTTTGTATTATATCTTTTATTTTTGGGGTTCATTTGAATGAATGAAAAATAAGTTTCTCCCAAAAACTTCATGGTATTAGAGCAACCCTAAGCTAACCCTTTTTCTCTGGCGCCGTCTTTCGTCTTAGCCGGTTTTACTCCGACATCTGTTTCGGCGTTAGGCATCTCTCCGGCATCTTACCACCTCCTAATCACCATTGACATCCTCCTCGGTCCAGGTGGTTCCCTCAGTTACGCCTCTCACTGCCCATCGTTCCTTCGCGCTTCTCATCATCGTCGCCACTCGTCATTCGCTGTCCATTCTGTTTTCCAGTGGGTTCTGTGGAGTTGATTCGAAAGTTGTGTCAAAATCAATGCTGTTTTTCATGGGTCTGCTATTCAGCATCTCTCCCCCATTTTTTTTCGTGGGTATGCTGCTAGTTTGTTTTTGTTCCAACATTATCTACAAACATGACACAACACGGGTTAGGAAGCAGTAGTGTTGAACACTCACCTCAACCACATGATTTCTCTCCTCAAATTATGACAAATTGTAAACTTCAAGGTCACAACTTTCTTCAATGGAATCAATAAGTTTTTATGTATATTGACGGTGGAGGCAAAGATGGTCATCTAACTGAGGGTACCTCAGCACCAGATATTGAGGACTCGAAATTTAGAGCAAGGAAGACGGATGATCATTTGGTAATATTGATAACTTGTGATAACAAGTTATTTTGGCACCTAAAATTGGGCTAATGTCAACCTCAATGCATTAGAAAAACTCAAAAGTTGTAAGAAATTTTTATGGCAATAATATCTTAAAAGGATGCTAGCACAATATGTTCCTTAATGCATTTTATATCATAAAATCATTAGAAATTCATATGAAATTGTGATGGCTCTAATGATTGATGCATCAGGAAATTGATGCTTGACGCATCTGGGAAAATGATTGTTAATTGCCAACGTGTCGAATTGACATGCTACACCATCATGGAAAGTCAATGCTATAACATGGTGGAATTTCTGCTGCATGATAAGATATTCTAGAGACCAGCGCCACTGCCAGTGCACATGGTCGACAAGAGCACATGGGACCACTGCTAGCCAACTGTATAAAGTATTTTTGTCCCCTCTAAGTACATGGATTATTCTTATTGGCTGAAATACATTATAAATAGAGTCTTGCATCCCATTTTGAAGAGAGAAGAGAGAGAAGAGGAGCTTTTCATCTTCTTCCTCCATCTTCACCTGAAGTACATGGGTGGAGATGGACAAACCACCATTCTTAAGCTCGCGATGAAGCTGTTGCTGTGGAAAAAAGGCTACCGCATCAGAATTCTGCTATAGCGTTATGCTACTCCATCAACAAGATTTTTGTTCTTCTTTCCATCTCTTCATCCCTACGGTGTTTAATATTTATTGTTATGAACTTTTTGCGCACTTTTATTTCTTCTAGATTGTGATGAAAATAAAAGATGAAGGAGGAAAAGAACACAAATAGTTTACGTGGAAAACCCTAGAACCAGGGAGAAAAAACTATGATAGAGACTTATTTTTTATTATTGAAGTGATACCAAAATACAAGGAAAAGAGGAAGCCCTAGGTCAATGGAAAAATTACAAATATACCCCTAGGGCAATACAACTATTTTCGACACTCCCCCTCAAGTTGGGGCGTAAATATCAATAAGACCCAACTTGCTGATACAATAGTAAAAAATCTGTCTCAACAATCCTTTTGTAAGGACATCTGCAACCTGCTGATTTGAAGGAATGTAGGGAATGCATATGCTTCCATTGTCTAGTATCTCCTTGATGAAATGTCTATCGATCTCAACATGTTTAGTTCTATCATGCTGAACTGGATTATTCACAATACTTATTGCTGCTTTATTGTCGCAAAACAATTTCATTGGAAGTTCGCTGTCTTGATGAAGATCTGTCAACACTTTCTTTAACCAGATCTCGTCACATATCTCTAAACTCCTGGCTCGGTACTCAGCTTCAACACTACTTCTAGCTATAACCCCTTGTTTCTTACTTCTCCAAATGACCAGGTTGCCCCAGACAAATGTGCAATACCCAGACGGCGACTTTCTATCAACAGTAGAACCTGCCCAGTCAGAGTCGGTGTAGGCTTCAATGCAACGTTTATTGGACTTCCTGAACATTAAGCCCTTACCAGGAGTTGCCTTCAGGTACCGTAAAATGTGTTCAACAACTATTATATGTTCCTCGTAGGGGGCCTGCATGAACTGGCTGACAACACTCACTGCATAGGATATATTGAGTCTAGTGTGGGATAAGTAGATTAACTTCCTAACTAATCGCTGATATCTCTCTTTGTTGACGGGAACTCCATTATCTGTATTGCTAAGCTTTGCATTATACTCCATAGGGTATCCACATGTTTACACCCAGCCATTCCTGTCTCTTTGAGAAGGTCAAGAGTGTACTTTCGTTGAGAGACTGAAATACCTTCTTTTGACCAAGCCACTTCCATCCCAAGGAAATACCTGAACTTTCTCAGGTCTTTAATTTCAAATTCCTCGGCCATTCTTGCTTTAAGTCTCATAATTTCAACATTATCATCACCTGACAACATATATCATCGACATAAACAATAAAAACCGCGATCTTCCTTCAACCTGACTTCTTTGTGAACAATGTGTGTTCTGAGTGCCCTCGACTATACCCTTGAGGCTTTAACAAAGCTGGTGAATCTGTCAAACCACGCCTTCGAGGACTGTTTCAGCCCATATAACGACTTCTTTAGTCTTCAAACCCGGTGCTTAAATTGGCTTTCGAAACCGGGGGAGGGCTCATGTAGACTTCCTCTTCAAGTTCTCCATTAAGAAACACATTTTTTTGTCTAATTGATGAAAGGGCCAATCTTTATTCACTGCAACAGACAACAGTACCTGGACAGTATTAAGCTTGGCCACAGGGGAAAATGTCTTAGAATAATCTTTGGAGCACTCCCCCTCAAGTTAGAGCATATATGTTAATCATGCCCAACTTGTTACATAGATAATCTATACGTCTTCCATCCAATGCTTTCGTGAAGATATCTCCTAATTGTTCTCCAGTCTTCACATATCCTCCTTGTTGAATTTTCTCATATACAAAATGGCAATCAACTTCAATATGTTTAGTTCTTTCATGAAATACTGGATTAGACGCAATATGAAGTGTTGCCTGATTATCACACTACAACTTTGTCGGTGTGGTGATTTCAAATCCCAACTCAACAAGAAGTTCATATATCCAAATCAATTCACACACAGATTGTGCCATTGCTCAATATTCTGATTCCGCACTTGAACGTGGCACCACAGTTTGCTTCTTACTCTTCCAAGAAATTAAATTACCACCAACAAAAATACAATACCCTGAAGTTGATCTTCTGTCTTCTTTAGATCCTGCCCAATCGGCATCTGAGAAACATTCAATATTAGTATGACCATAATCTTTATATAATAAACCCTCAAATGGAGAGAGATGCCATTTTCCAGCAACAGGGGCAAAGGACCCATCTGCGATTCTGATTCTTTCATTGTCAGCGCTTGGATAGTATGAAATAAAGTGATCAGATGAGCCAGTTAGATGATCTGTAGCTCCTGAGTCCACAATCCAAGATTTTTTACCATTTATACTAATCAGACCAATGGACTGAGCCATACTTGAGTGTGCAATAGCACTGACACCAAAGTTCTGGCCATTTAGCTTTTCTCCATTAATAATTCTTGCAGAATTTCCCATTGATCCAGACAACAAATTTGCAGTAGGTAAAGTATGGAAAGAATTTACCAGGTTTTCGAAATACAACGGAAGATTGGTTGGCTTTGGTTGAGCACTTTATGGGGTTGTGCCAATAACCGTTCCAAGATTCGTAACCTGTTGCTGAAGATAAGTAAATCGCCTTTGAATCTCAATAGGGAAAACACCCATAGACCGCCCATTGCCTGTATCTCCATTCAAAGTTGCCGGATTGAAGCTGTGAGCTGCGTCGTTGCTGTCAGACGTGGCTGGACCAACCGGTGGTGACTGCTACTCAACGGAAACTCCGCGGCTGGTCGAACCGATGAGATCGACGCGGCTCATCGTCTGCAGCCGAGGGTTTGAGGCCATCTGGGTTGACACGATCCACGGTTGAGCTGACGACTGGGCATCGAACAGCTGGGAGCCTGTCTCTTATACACATCTAGATGTGTATAAGAGACAGTCGAACAGCTGGGAGCTGCCGTCGAAAGGTTGGGCACGATCTGGGCACTATCGAAGAGCTAGGCTGTCTCCATGGCTGGGGTTGTTTGTCCGGCACTGATCTGTTGAAGAAGACGAGGTAAAACAGCCTCCAGGTACTGTTGGACAGCCTCCTTAATCGTGGCAGCCATCTCGGAGTTGGTCGTCGAAGGGGACTCATCAATGGCGGCTAGGGTTTCGTTGCCTTGCTCTGATACCATGATGAAAATAAAAAATGAAAGAGAAGAACACAAATGATTTACGTGGAAAACCCTATAACCAGGGAGAAAAAACCACGATAGAGATTTTTTTTATTATTATTGAAGTGATACACAAAATACAAGGAGACTGCTCAAATAAATAGACAAGGGGAAACCCTGGGTCAATGGAAAAATTACAAATATGTCCCTAAGGCAATACAACTATTTTCGACAGATTGTAATATGAGCTAAGTTCTCTTCAAGGTTTGACTTATGCCCCTATGATGCAACCATACTTATGTTTTAGCCTAAGCTTTTATGAATCATCTTATTGAACCTTCTTTTTGAGAGTTCATGTTTAAATTGCTTTTATCTGCCTGATCAACTGATATAAAATAGTAGCATGTTTTAGGCAAAGGAACAGTCAAAATGTGTGAAAGTGCTCAAGTTGACTGAGAGTGAATATATAAAATTAGATAATATTAGGACTAATATAATCACTCAAAAGAAAATAGAGAGAATGAGAGTAAACGCATTGAGTTAGCACAGATGACCTCCAACTAATTTGATATAGCTTTTAAGAAATAAGGGAGTCCACGACATTTCCTTTTGATCCTGAGATTGATAGGACTTTCAAGAAACATCTCAAGAGAAAAAGAACAAACTGGTGAGATAACAGAAGAATTACAACAAAAGGCAATAAGGGAGTATTTCCAACTGACCCTTCTGACTCAACCTGGAATAGTCAATGCACTCATAAATGCAAACTACTTTGAGTTCAAGTCGGGCTTGATCCAGATGGTAAGGGACAATGCTTTTAGAAGACGTCCCAATGATGACCCTCACAAGCATCTCAAATCATTCATTGAAATTTGTGGAGGTAAAAATCAATGGGGTTTCCAGTGATGCTATTAGATTAAGACCGTTGCATTTTTCTTTGCAGGATCAAGCCAAGTAGGGGTGTTCAAAAACCGATTTAAACTGATAAACTGAGGCGAAACGAAGCAAACCAACTAGTTCGGTCCGATTTTTATTAAACATTTAATTTTTTTGGTTTATTCTATTGAAAATCGAGTTTTTCGGTTTGGTCTACAATTTATCTTCTAAAAAACTGAAAAAACCGAACCGGCCTACACTTTAATTAAGTTTTAAAAACCCATAATATATTAGCCCAAAAGCCTTAAAATCCTAATTCTCACAATCCTTGTCTCTCCCCTTTCACTCAAAACACTTCAGTCGCCTCTCCCCCTCCCTCTCTCCTTCAAGCTTTAATTTTCCTCTCCATTTTGACCCCTAGGCCCTACCACCACAGCTTCAAGAGCGTTCGTTCTTCTCTTCCCATCTCTACTCATCGGCTCCATCATCTCTCTCTCATTGTCGATAGTGTGATTGTCGTTCATCATAATTTATTTTTCTTCATGTTCATTTTGAACTTGTAATTGTTGTTCATTTTTGTCTTCTCTAAAAATTGTGCTATCTCTCGCAACTTCACCTTCTTTTCATCTTCTGCAATTCTTCACCTTCTTTCTTGTGTGGCTAGGTCACCGGAAAGGAAAAATTCGGTTAAGAATTGATTCGAACAGGTTGGAGCTAAAACCGATTAGCTCGGTTTTTTCTTGAAATCGAGGAACATTTCAATTTCTCGGTTCAAAATTCCACAGAACTAGCATGTTCGGTTCGATCATCGATTTTGGACAAAACCGGACCGAACCAAACTGTGAACACCCTTAGAGCCAAGGTTTGGTTGGAAACCACCCCATCAGAGAGCATAACCACATGGGATGAGTTGGCACAAACTTTCTCGAACAAATACTTCCCACGAGCTAAGACAACCAGACTGAGGACAAAGATTGGCACATTCTCAACAAGATGATGAGCCACTCTTTGAGGCATGAGAAATGTATAAGGATCTCCTAAGGAAGTGTCCACAGCGTGGATATCCAGACTGGTTTCAAATCCAGTTGTATGGTTTGACTAGTACCATGAAATCTATCTTGGATATTGCAGCAGAAGGGTTCATATTTGCAAAAACAACCCAAGCAGCTCACATTCTTTTGGAGAACTTAGCCAATACAAGCTACAACTGGCTTAGTGACAAGCTAGGCTCAGTGAGAGATCATCTACAACTAAAGTGGTGGGACCATATGAGATTGATGAGGTAAATTCTCTAAAAGCTCAAATGGCTTTGCTTACTAATGCTTTGCAGAGGCTAGACACCAATGAATCCTCCCTCAATAGCATCTTTGGCTTATGGCAGCTGAAACTTCACCCAAGAACTGATGTCGACCAACCGATGCTCACCCCTAGCGTGTCTATATCGATTACAGGAAATTGAATAAAGCAACTAGAAAAGATCATTTTCCTCTTCTTTTTATTGATTAAATGCTTGATAGGCTTGGAGGTTTTTCTCATTACTGTTCTCTTGATGGCTTTTCAGGTTACAATCAGATTGTTATTGATCTAGAAGATCAAGAAAAGACAACATTCACTTGTCCATAAGAGACATTCGCTTTCAAGAGAATGTCATTTGGGTTGTGCATTTCACCAGTAACTTTCCAGCATTGCATGATGGTCATATTCCAGGGACTTATAGAGGATGTGATGGAGGTTTTCGTGGATGATTTTTTTTTTCCTGTTTTTTATCCTCTTTTTATTGATGTCTTGCTGACCTATCTCCAATTTTGTAAAGGTGCCAAGATGCCAAACTTGTTTTAAATTGGGAAAAATGTCATTTCATGGTCACAGAGAGCATTATGCCAGGGCATAAAGTTTCTTCAGACGACCTCTTCTCAATAATTAGACATTGACATCTTAAACCTAAGACATAATTAACTTCAAGAATTAATTACGTACTTTAAATTCCTATGATTTTAAGAATTCATTTTGCAAGTTAAAATAATTCATTTAAAATATATCAGGAAGTGGTTTATCAGACAACATTATTAACAAATTTAATTCAACAAGCATATGAAAAGAACTCAGGAATTCCTTGAGGATCCTTTATTGGAATTTTATACAATCAGTTCACTTCTATTGAATAAGATAGGATTTTATAAAGAAAATAAATATAATTCGAAATCAAGTTTTATCGATGTTATTTCCATGTCCAAACACACTCGTTGCATTCCTAGGCGTCGCATTCTCATATTTGCATACTAAATGCCCAAAGGTATTACTGAATAATAAATGAAAGCTAATGTTTCTCTTATCCAAAATGAAAGAACAAAAGTTTTAAAAAAGAGGAGGGGGAGAATGTATAAAATGTGAGGGGATTAAATGGTTAATCATATTTCAGTAGTGAGAACCTGGTACTCCCCAGAGAATCTTGTAAGTTGGCTTTAGGTTCACCTCATCAAATTCCATGCATGCGTTTTCAAAGACTTCATTGCTGTGGAGAAAAACTTCACAACCATGAATAAAAGATCTTTGAGCAAGAAAAAGGAAAGAATTGTTAAAAAAGCATGTGTACTCAAAAGGATACTTGATTTATTTGTTTTACTATTTTTTAAAAAACAAGGTTTCTATTATAAAGTTAAAAAAGTCAAGCAACCAAAACCTGTCATTATTGAATTCATAGAAAGAAAAGAAAAGAAAAGAAAAAACCTGTAAATTTTGCATTCAAATCCTATCTGTAATTTGCATACTGTACCTATATTTTAGGGTTTTAAGTTCTCCATGATGTGTTGTTGCAACTGTCAATGCAGCGCCAGATTTAGCAAAAGATTCCAGCAGTGACATCCCAAGTGCAGCTCCCTCCAGAGGATTGGTCCCTGCTCCAACCTACCATGCAGAAAAAACTAGACTAAAATTGACGATGGTTTTTCAATTGTTTCCGAACCGAGTTTCATACTTACTTCATCCAATAGTACTAACGACCGACTAGTTGAAACTGACTGTATGTCCTGTCATATGCAAGAAAGTAATCATATGAAGAAAAGGTATCAGATAATTCCAATAAATGAGTATGAAACAATTTGCATTATAGACAATAGCCTTTGGGGTGTCTCTTATACACATCTAGATGTGTATAAGAGACAGCTATTATCTTGATTTTAGTCGCCACCAAATCGTCTGATGATTTGTTGGTGTAAGTGGTGGGAAATTTGGTTTGTTCCCTAGCAATTAGCTTATAANACATACAGTTCTTCATTAAAAAACTCTTCAGCACCTCTCTTTCCAAGTATTCTGTTATGTTTTGTCAAAACACTAATTATCCGAAAAGTTTTCAACTAACTCAAAAGCTTAAGCTAACTATCAACATTTATTCCAGCTATTTCTCCTCCCACACTCCTCCCGTACCCTAAAACCCTAACCCTCTCCACCCATCGTCGTCAGTCATCCTTCCAACAAGTCATTGCTCATTGTCGCTACTTGTGGTTGTCATCCTCGCCACCTGCCAGATGTTTTAGTAGTTGTTTGTGGTACTCTTTTAGTTTTCTCTCGTCATTGCCAGCCAACATTCTCTATCTTTGCCGCTTGTCGATTGTTTGCCTTTCACATCCTCACATCTTCTTCTCTCCTTGCAATCTCATGCGTTCTTGTCTAACGTCCTACCTTTTGTTTTCTCCCTTCCACTCACGTCCTTCTTTTCTCCCACTCACAACCTTTGTCCTTTCAATGATCACTAGTGTCTTCGTCTCAGAACAACTTGTCTTTATCAGTTGTCTTGCTCTAACTGTTGGTGGTTAGCTAGTTTGTTGTTCGTCTCTCTTTGACCACTTGTTTCACTCTAAGAAGCACATACACTGACACACGACACGGTGAAGTGTCAATTTTCAAAAAAGTAGGACGCGACGTTGGGGACACATAAATAAAATATGTGTACATATTTTGACATATTGTGAAACATGCACACATATTTAACAAAGTGTTGTTTTCAAATATAGAAAAATGAACCAACTTATTTATAAATATAACAAAATTGTCACTGTCTATTGAAAGACACTAATAGACATCTAATAATAGATACTGATAGATGTCTATCAGTGCTTATCGTTGTTTATCACTAATAGATAGTGACATTTTACAATATTTGAAAATATTTTCAGCACTATTGTCATTTAAAATAATTATCCTTTAACAAATGGAAGAAAAAACAAAAATTAAAAGAAAAAGAAAAAAGAAAGATAAAAACGAATGGAATAAACACAGAAATGGGAAAAGAGAGACAAAAATAATACAAGAAGTCACAGAAGTTGCTGGTGGTTGTGGGTCTTGAAGTTAAAGTCGATGCCGTCAATTAAGTTGGTTAGCATCAGTTTTGGGTTTCTTCATCCGTCAAATTACTTGATTTTGGTTATCAATGGATTGTAGTAGCTGTTGTAACGACAAAAACTTGTCCAGATTTTTTTGCATGCTTCGAAGGAAATCTCAGAGATGCCTATTGATCCCATTAATGAGACGCTCTTTGATGATTTCAACAGTTGGTCAATGTCGGTTTTACCATTTTGCAAAATCAACAGTCGATCGATTCCCTTATTTGTGAAAAACCCGACCAACTTTGAGTTAAGTAATCATGATTACTTCTTTTCTCTCTCTCAACTTTCTCTCTTTTCTCCTTCCCCTTCTCCTTTCTCTTCATCACTTCAACATTTTTCGTCACTCTTTGTTTTGGGATTATGCTTATTGCTTCATCAACACCTCACCTCAAGAAAATATGTTCTATACATGGTCGGTTTGATTTTCATCACTCTCATCTCTTTTTTCCCTTCTCCCTCAACATTGCTCTCCATTTTCTTTCTACTTCAATGTTGTTCCCTATTTCACTCTCAACTTTAAGCACCCCAAAACCGACTGACCAACCATGTTTTTGGTCAATCGGTTTGATGAAGAGGGCCACACAGGGCGGGCGAATGTCCAAATCGAACCGCGTTCAATGCTTTTCAAGCCACGTTAGCCTCTACCTCCGAAGACAAGGCTGAACTGGAGGAGATGGTAACCGAGCCAAGCTTTGCCAGAAATTGTAGAATCCCAGGATGGGGGCATTTGAATTCTTATCTGCACTCCAGAGAAAATGGGAAAGGCGACGGAGCCACTAGAGAAAGGACTCATGTATGTGGACGTTTGGGTCAACCAAAGATCGGCCAAAAACACTATGGTTGACTCTGGGGCTACCCATAACTTCATGGCTGAAACGGAAGCTCGGCCGCCTGAACTTGACTTGGGAAAGAGATGCAGGGAAGATGAAAGCTGTGAATTCCGCAGCCCTACCGATTACGGGGATAGCGAAGAGAACTCCGGTGAAGTTAGGAGACTGAAGGCTTCGTGGACTTCGTGATTGTCAAGATGGATGATTTCGATGTGAATATTGGGGATTGGAATTCCTACTTGAACATTAAAGTCATACCAATGCCCCTCGCCAAATGTTTAGTCATTACCGGATCTACACCCACCGTAGTCCAAGCAGTATCAAGCAGCCAAATGGGGTGAAATGATCTCAGCCCTCCAATTGAGAGAGGCTTGGCCCACGACGAACCCACGTTCATGGCCATCCCGATAGAATCAGTTGAGTCCACTGAAGAGGAGATCCCCAAGATGTTCTATTTGTCTTTGGAGAGTATCGGGATGTTATGCCGAAAAGCTTGCCCAAGTCCTTACCCCACGAAGGGGGATTGACCATGAGATTGAGTTGTTACCAGGGGCAAAGCGCCTGCCAAGAATGCATATCGGATGGCCCCGCCAGAATTGGCCGAAACTCCGGAAACAGTTAGACGAGTTGTTAGATGCAGGGATTTATCAGACCGGCAAAGGCCCCTTACGGAGCCCCAGTACTGTTCCAGAAGAAGAAGGATGGGAGCCTCCGGTTGTGCATCGACTATTGGACCTTGAATAAGCTCACAGTCCGCAACAAATATCCCTTCCTATCATTATTGACTTATTTGATCAACTTTCACGATGCTAAGTATTTCTCAAAGCTGACCTACGGTCTGGATATTATCAGGTCCGAATTGCTGAAGGAGACGAACCTAAGACGACCTGTGTCACGAGATATGGAGCCTTCGAATTCCTCGTGATGCCCTTTGGCCTCATCAAATGCTCCAACAACTTTCTGTACCTTAATGAACCAAGTGTTTCACTGAATCCTCGACAAATTCGTCGTAGTGTATCTTGATGACATTGTGGTCTTAGTGCCTCGCTGAGAGGACCATCGACATCACCTCCAACTTAGTCTTCGAAAAGCTGAGGAAAAATCAGTTGTATTGTAAGAGAGAGAAGTGCTCCTTTGCCCAAGAGCGCATAAATTTCCTCGGCCACGTGATTGAGTGTGGTCGGATTAGTATGGAAGAGGGCAAGGTGGCCGCGATTAGAGACTGGAGGGTACCATCATCCGTGACCGAACTACGATCCTTCCTCGGACTAGCCAACTACTATAGGCAGTTTGTAGAAGGATTCTCGAGAAGAACAGGGCCATTAACCGAACTGTTGAAGAAGGATAACCAATGGAGCTGGACTCCTGAATGTCAAGCCGCCTTTGAGGGCTTGAAGAAAGTGATGATTGAAGGGCCGGTCCTCGGAATTGCCGACGTGACCAAGCCATTTGAAGTAGAGACTGATGCTTCTGACTTCGCGTTTTGGCGTGTCCTCCTCCAAGACGGACACCCCATCGCGTATGAGAGTAGGAAACTAAATGATGCCGAACGGAGGTATGCCGCCTCCGAGAAGAGATGTTAGCAGTAGTTCACTGCTTGAGGGCCTGGAGACAGTATCTCTTGGGGGCCAAGTTCGTGGTCAAGACCGACAACAACTCCATTTTGTCACTTCTTCAACCAACCGAAGTTGTCGTCGAAACAGGCACGGTGGCAGGAGTGTCTAGCGGAGTTCGACTTCCAATTCGAGCATAGACCGGGAAAAGTAACCAAGCGGCCGATGCTCTTAGCCGAAAGAGCGAACATGCGGCCCTATGCATGTTCGCCCACCTACAAGCAAGTACGTTGAGTGCAACAGTACGAGAAACTGTCAAAACTCACTTGACAAACGACACAGCGGCGCAGGCCATCCTACAGTTGGCCAAAGAGGGGAAGACACGCCAGTTCTGGGTGGAAGATGATCTACTATTACACAAGGGCAATCGCCTCTACATCCCCAGATCCGCGGAGGTTACGAAGGGTCGCTGTGATGAAGGAGTGTCACGACACACCGTGGTGGCAGGACATAATGGTTGGTAGAGGACTTATTGCCCTTCTGAAACAAGGCTACTGTTGGCCAAGCCTTCGAGAGATGTTCATGCAATTTACCAAGACTTGCCTTGTCTTGCCAATAAGATAAGGTCGAAAGGCGAAATTAGCGGTTCTGCTGGAACCCCTACCTGTGCCCTTTAGACCATGGAGAGCGTGTCTCTCGACTTCATCACCCATTTGCCCAAGGTGGGTGAGTTCGAATCGATCCTTGTTATCATCGACCGGTTCTCAAAATATTGCCACTTTCGTCCAATGCCGAAAATGTGCATAGCCGTGATGACTGCCCAGTTGTTCTTCAAACACATCGTGAAATTATGGGGCGTCCCCGCGAGCATTGTTAGCGATCGGGACGGAAAATTCACTGGGACATTCTGGACAGAATTGTTCAAAATATTGGGGTCAACACTGAATATCTCCTCTAGCTATCATCCCCAAACTGACGGCCAGACGGAACGCTTCAACAGTATGCTCGAGGAATATCTGCGTCACTTTATCGACGCTAGGCAGAAGAACTGGGTCCAGTTGTTAGATGTGGCTCAGTTCAGCTTCAATAGCTAGCAGAGTTTTCGCGACTGGAAAAACGCCCTTCGAAGTGGTGTGCGGTAGACAGCCACTCATGCCACACTTGTGTGAACCACCCTTTGCAGGCAAAAGTCCTCAGGCACATAACTTCACTAAAGAGTGGAGGCAAAACCTCTGAGATAGCTCGCGCCTACCTAGAAAGAGCATCAAGAAGGATGAAAAGAGTGGGCTGATAAGAAGCGGAGGGCCTCGAGTTTCAAGCCGGGACAAGATCCTGATCAAGCTACGACCGAAACAGTTTCGTTTCCAAGGCCAGAGAGACCAACGGCTAGTAAGGAAATATGAAGGTCCAGTGGAGGTAATTGAGATCGGGAGAACCTCATATAAGGTTTCAGTTACCCTCATGGATGAAGATTCATCCTGTCATCCATGTGAGTATCTTGAAGCCCTATCATCCCGATCCGAGGATGAACAACGAAACATGCTTAAGGCGCCCACCGGTCACGATGAAGAGTTTCTGCAGAGAAAGAAGTTGCACAAATCCTGGATAAACGTACAGCGCCGTATTGGAAGACCCAGACGAGAACTGACAGAGTTCTTAGTGAAATGGAAGGATCTCCCCGACGAAGAGATCAGTTGGGAGCGGGCCGAAGATTTGAAGAATGCAGCTCCAGCCATCGCAGATTTTGAACAAGGTCAGTTGACGGGGACGTCAACCAATTAAGTGGAGGAGAATGTCACGGTCATGCTTGTCCAGGGCCTGTTGCCATGGCCGCATGCCCGATCCAACCCCCTTCTAGCATACTTTCATATCTTGTATTGTATTAGCTTAGTTAGCTTGCTTTCTTTACATTTTCTTTGTAAGTGACCACTCGCCCTTTTGCATATGCAAGGGCGCCAGTTGGCTTTTTTGTTCAGAATTCACTATATGGGGATAAGACTAACAATCACTTCCTCATACCCGGAGTAGTACTCTATAAAGCTGTTGTTGTTGCTTATTGCTTTTTAGTCTACTACAATCTTTCTTTCTTTATTCACACTTACAAAAACTTCTTACGAAAACCTTTTCTCCAAACCCGTTTTCTAAAACCGTTTTCCGTAAAACGGGGGTGGAGGTTGCGAGAGGCACTCGGTGTGCCATCGGCAGTCCGTATTCGAGTTGGCTGACTTGTTCGTGAGCGGGAACAAGTGCCGCACAATCGCTAAGAGAAGCTTCCGAAAGAGAGATTGTGACACACAGCAGGCCCCCAAACAGTAGGCGACGACAGTCACATGACAAATCAAACTCTAGGCGTGTACTTGTAAGTGACTCGGTTAATGAGAATACACAGCATCAACCCTCAGCCGATAATAAGACCAATTTGAGTGCTGTCGAGGTGAGTGCCATTGCACAATCAGGTACATTTCCATCTTTTGGCCTTATTAGCATCAATGGCAAGAAACCCTGGATTGTAGATTCAGGGGCCATAGATCATCTCACCAGCTCTTCAGAATTGTTTGTTTCATACTGTCCGAGTGCGGGAAATGAACGTATTAGAATTGCAGATGGGTCTTTTGCCCCGGTTGCAGGGAAAGGAAATACCTCTCCTTTTGATGGTTTAGTACTACGTGATACACTTCATGTGCCTAAAATTTCATATAATCTTTTATCGGTCAGTAAAATTACAAGAGATTTGAATTGTAAGGCCATTTTCTCACCAAATTCTGTTGTGTTTCAGGATCAGAAGTCGGGGATGACGATTAGCACTGTCCGGCACAATAGGGGACTCTACTTCCTTTCTGACGATGCTTCTTCTAGGGAGGATCATAGAACTGGTTTTATGTCTTTAAATTTTTCTACTTCCGAAAATGACTTTATGTTATGGTATTATCGTTTAGGACTTGTTTCCGCATTTATTCCGCAATATTAATGTTATAATTCTATAATTAGGATTTTCCATTTGTGTAAATATTTTGTGATATTTTCCTTTTGTAATATTTTCCTTTTCTATGCCTTGTACACTTGTATATATTCATATCTTTGGTGAATGAATAAAGTATTCAGATTCTTTCTCAAATCTAAAAGTTTTACATGGTATCAGAGCTCTCTAAATAAACTTAGGATTTTTGTGAACCTTAGGGTTTGAGAATTTAGAACCCATTTGTGGTACGTTTAGGATTTTGTGGAGAGGTGAGTTTACACTTTTGGCTCACAGTCGCCGTCTTCGGTTCGTTCGCAGTCGTCAGCCACCGCCGCTGGAAAAAAAATGTTGTTTTTTTCGACGCCGCCCAGTCCAAAGAGAAGCCCAGCCGCCGATCTACAAAACCTCAAAGTCCGGTTGCCATCTGACCAGCGCGTGAGGCTCACATGCCGATCGTTCTTCTCTGCCGTCCGTCCACGCGCCAGCGCGTGTAGGCTGTCTCTTATACACATCTAGATGTGTATAAGAGACAGAACCAATACTCATGTCTGAGATTGTTCCTATGGTGTCAAAAGTAACTGAACACAAGTTGAATGGATCCAACTACTTTTCATGGAGATCAAATGTCCGTCACTTTATTAGGAGCATGGAGATGGATGATCACATCACAAAAGAGCCACCGATTGATGCTAATAAGAAGATTTGGTGGCGGGACGATTCAATGATGCTTCAGGTATCCAGTCTCTAAAGACCTTTCTTCATAGTCATTCCATACAAAAGATTTGGGCATGTTGAAATACTTCTTAGGAATTGAGGTAATAAGAAGCGAGAAAGGAATTCTATTATCACAGAGAAAATATGTACTTGACTTGTTGACTGAAACAGGAAAGCTAGGGGCTAAGCCATGTAGTACCCCAATGATGCCCAACTTACAACTCACAAAAGATGGAGAACTGTTAAAAGATCCTGAAAGATATAGGAGGTTAGTGGGAAAACTTAATTACCTTACAGTGACTCGACCCGACATAGCCTATTTAGTAAGTATTGTGAGTTAGTACGTGTCATGCCCTATAGTTGATCATTGGGCTGCATTGGAACAGATTCTTTGTTATTTGAAGGCTGCTCCCGGGCGTGGTTTATTATAAAAGGATTATGGTCATACTAATATTGAATGTTTCTCAGACGCTGATTGGGCAAGATCTAAAGAAGACAGAAGATCAACCTAAGGGTATTGTGTATTTGTTGGTGGTAATTTGATTTCTTGGAAGAGTAAGAAGCAAAATGTGGTGTCACGTTCAAGTGCAGAATCAGAATATAGAGCAATGGCACAATCTGTGTGTGAATTGATTTGGATATATGAACTTCTTGTTGAGTTGGGATTTGAAATCACCACACCGACAAAGTTGTGGTGTGATAATCAAGCAGCACTTCATATTGCGTCTAATTCAGTATTTCATGAAAGGACTAAACATATTGAAATTGATTGCCATTTTGTACATGAGAAAATTCAACAAGGGTTGGTATCTACAGGATATGTGAAGACTGGAGAATAATTAGGAGATATCTTCACGAAAGCATTGGATGGAAAACGTATAGATTATCTATGTAACAAGTTGGGCATGATTAACATATATGCTCCAACTTGAGGGGGAGTGTTATAATTCTATAATTAGGATTTTCCATTCTGGTAAATATTTTGTGGTATTTTCCTTTTCTATGCCTTGTACACTTGTATATATTCATATCTTTGGTGAATGAATAAAGTATTCAGATTCTTTCTCAAACCTAAGAGTTTTACAATTAATATAGCGTCTCTAAATTGTGATGTGTGTATTCGTGCTAAACAAAGTTGTATTACTTTTCGTTCTCAACCTTATAAGCCATCCAGTCATTTCTCCCTCATTCATAGTGACGTCTGGGGACCCTCACCTACTACTACCTCCACTAGTAAACGTTAGTTTGTCACCTTCATAGATGACCACACATGCCTCACTTGGGTGTTCTTACTTGCTGATAAGTCTGAGGTGTCTTCCACCTTTCAACAGTTTTATACCATGGTTGAAACACAGTTCCATGCAAAGATTGGAATTTTGAGGAGTGATAATGGACGAGAGTTCTTTAACACCTCTTTTCGTGACTTTCTTGTGTCTAAGGGGATTGTCCACCAAAGCTCGTGTGCTTATACTCCTCAACAGAATGGAGTAGCCGAGCGTAAAAATCGTCATCTGGTGGAAGTTGCTCGGTCCTTAATGTTGTCTGCCACTCTTTCGTTCTATCTATGGGGAGATGCCATTCTTACTTTGGCTCACCTCATTAATTGCATGCCCTCTCGTGTCCTTGACTTTCATAATCCCTTGGACCTTTTCAAAGAATCCTATTTGGCTACTCACCTGATTTCTGATGTACCCCTCCGTTGTCTTTGGCTGTGTCGCGTTTGTCCACTCCCATGGCCCAAATCGCACAAAATTCACCCCTCGTGCTCAGAAATGTGTTTTTGTTAGGTACCATCTCCACCAACGTGGGTATAAATGCTATCATCCGTCCTTTCGTAAGTATTTTGTCTCCATGGACATTACTTTCATTGAAGATCAGCCCTTATTCCCCGTTAGTCATCTTCAGGGGGAGAGCTTGAGTGAAGAGCCTAAGTGGTCCTCCTATGATATCCCTTTAGGGGAATCCGCCCCGATTCCTTCTCCTAGTTCTGAAAAAGCCTGTCCTGTCCTCCCTACCAACTAGATTCCATGGATAACCTACTATAGGAAGAATCTTAAAAAGGAAGGGACGCCACCTATTGAACAGCTGGCTCCGGTCCATGAATCAAACTCTGCATCTGGTCCAGGTACGTGTATCCCTGAAACTAATGATGTTGATATATGTATGGAGACTGACAAGTGCAGGGAAGATAAGGATGAAGGAGGTGACAATATTGAAAATGTGACAGATGAGGAGACAACTAAGAATGATAGCAATAAAGGAAAAATGCCAGTTTTTGATAAGGAAGTGGAAGATACTACTGAAATTCTTGATATGCAGATGACCGATCATGCTGAGAAATCTAGAGAGTTGGAAAATCTTGATGCCTCTCTTGATCTTCCAATAGCACTGAGGAAAGGTACTCGTTCATGCGCGAGGTACTCTATGCACAGCTACATAACATATAGTAATCTATCTCCCGAATTTAGAGCCTTCACTACCAGTTTGGACACTATCATGGTCCCAAGTAGTTTTCGTGAAGCAATGGAGAGTTCTGAATGGAAAACGGCTGTTATGGAAGAAATGAGGGCTCTTGAGAAAAATGGAACGTGGGAACAGGTGCCTTTACCTGAAGGGCACAAGATTGTTGGATGCAAATGGGTGTTCACCGTAAAATACAAATCAGATGGGACAATTGACCGATATAAGGGCAGACTGGTTGCTAAAGGTTTCACCCAGCCTACGGAGTTGATTACTCTAAAACTTTCTCTCCCGTTGCCAAACTCAACACTATTCGAGTTTTGTTGTCGATTGCAGTAAACAAAGATTGGCCACTTCACAAGTTAGATGTTAAAAATGCATTCCTCAATGGAGAACTTGAAGAGGAAGTCTATATGAGCCCTCCTCCTGGATTCGAGAGTCAGTTCAAGCACAGGGTTTGTAGACTGAGAAAGTCATTATATGGACTGAAACAGTCTCCAAGGGCTTGGTTTGATAGGTTCACCACATTTGTTAAAGCACAGGGATATAAACAAGGGCACTCAGATCATACATTGTTTACGAAAAGGTCCGACTCCGGGAAGATTGCAGTCCTCATAATGTATGTTGATGATATTGTTCTGTTTGGCGATGATGAGGGTGAGATTACAAGGCTCAAAACAAGAATGGCCAGAGAATTTGAGATTAAAGGCCTTGGCAAGCTGAGATACTTTCTTGGAATGGAAGTAGCTCGATCAAGAGAAGGTATTTCAGTATCGCAACGGAAATATACACTGGACTTACTCAAAGAAACAGGCATGACTGGGTGTAAACCCGCTGACACACCCGTGGAGTATAATCCAAAACTTGGTGGTATAAACAACGAAGTTCCTGTTAACAAGGAAAGGTATCAGAGGTTGGTTGGAAAGATGATCTACCTGTCCCATACGAGACCAGATATTTCATATGTAGTAAGCGTGGTAAGCCAGTTTATGCAAGCTCCCTATGAGGAGCATATGACTGCAGTTGAGCGTATTCTTCGGTACTTGAAAGGGACTCTTGGTAAGGGTCTGATGTTCAGGAAGTCTAAAAAAAGGACTATTGAAGTTTATACCGATTCTGATTGGGCAGGCTCTGTTGTTGATAGAAAGTCAACCTCTGGGTATTGCACCTTTGTCTGGGGTAACCTTGTCACCTGGCGAAGTAAGAAACAGGGAGTGGTGACCTGAAGTAGCACTGAAGCTGAGTACAGAGCAATAAGCTTAGGGAAATGTGAAGAAATCTGGTTGAACAAGGTGCTGTCTGATCTTTACCAAGAGAGTGAGCTTCCAATGAAACTGTTTTGTGATAATAAAGGAGCAATAAGCATTGCAAACAATCTAGTCCAGCATGACAGAACAAAACATGTAGATTGATAGACACTTCATTAAAGAAAGACTGGATAATGGGAGCGTTTGCATCCCCTATATTCCCTCAAGTCAACAAGTGACAGATGTTCTCACCAAAGGGTTACTTAGACCAAACTTTGACTACTATCAGCAAGTTAGGTCTTATTGATATTTATGCCCCAACTTGAGGGGGAGTGTTGAAAGTAGGGTTTTTTCCCTAGGGGTATTATTGTAATTGTCTTCTACCCTAGGGCTCTCTACTGTCTATTTATTCACCCTGTTCTCTTGTATTCAGTGTATCAATTAAAATAATAAGAAAAAGATTTGTATCGTGATTTTTCTCCCTGTTCTAGGGTTTCCATGTAAACTGTGTGTTGGACTCTCTTTTCTTATATTTCATCATTTTTAAAAGTTTAAAGACCAAAATAGAACAAAATTCAAAGTTCAGGGACCAAAATAGAATTTAGACTATGTATATATATAATACCTTATGGGTTATTGTAAATTTATTTATATCTATACTTCAATACTCCCATTCATTTATAAGTATGAAAATTTGTAAAGATTAATAAGTGTGTTTAATTATATTAATACTTCAATAACATTCGTGCATTAAGAAATTTGTAGAAGGTCTAACAAGTGGAAATCAATATTATGGGGAGAAAATGACATTACAAGAGTGCAACCAAGACCTTTGACTCTAATACCATGTTAAATCATCGATCAACTCAAAAGCCACGTTAAATGACCAATAAACCCAAAAACTTAAGGCCTCATTTGGTAACTATTTGATTTTTTGTTTTTGTTTTTGAAAATTAAGCCTATTTTATCTACAATTCTTACAATGATTTGCATCTTTCTTAAGTACAATGGTTGAATTCTTAGCCAAATTCCAAAAACAAAAACAACTTTTTGAAAGCTACTTCTTTTAGTTCTCAAAATCTGACTTGGTTTTTTAAACTATTGATGAAAAATGGATAACAAATGAAGAAATTTGGAGGTTGAAGTAGTGTCCATAAGCTTAATTTTCAAAAACAAAAACAAAAAACAAAATGCTTATCAAAGCCTAAGTTAATGGATTATAGGAAATTTGTTATATTGTAGTTTTTTCGAGAAAAGTTTCAATGTATTACAAAATTCCAAATTACAAGAAGATATAATACAATGGAAAAATACAAAAGGAAACGAGCAATATTTAGTACAAAAACAGCTTTGCTTTGCCTAATATGACTATATCTCCCGGTCGGTGCCCCTCTGTATGCAGATAGCAAGTCGGAACTCTTTATTCTCTGTCCTTTTTCCAACAGAATTTGGAGTCTCATTTTCTCTGCTTTCAATTGGTCTTCGGCTTCACCCATGGACATCCCTTGTTTTTTATCTTCCATTCTTGAGGGTCATTGAATGAAGAGTCTCTTAGGGATGCATCTCACCAGGGTATTTTTTTGGTCGGTTTGGTCTGAGCATAATAGCCACATTTTCAACAACAAAGGGCAGTCATTTGATATTTTCTTGGAACATGTTATTTTCTCAGAGATATTTTGGTGTAACTTGTCTATGCTTTTCTCTAGATATATTCTACTTATACCTTTGCCCCTCGTTTATCCAATTGGAGACATCTTTCATAACTCCTTTGGATTGGGATCACTTTTCCCTTTTCCGTAATTTCATACATCAATGAAATTGTTTCTAAAGTACAAAAATATAGCTCATGAGAATATATAGAATAGAATAGTATCTCAACCAAATAAATATAAAATCATTCGAAAAAGGAATGAAGTGGACAAAGATAGGGTTAGGATCCAAATTTTTACTTACACTTATTTTTCTCAAATGGCCAGAAAAGGTGGACAGAGATTGGGTAAGGGACTGTTCATCACCGATATCAGCAAAAATCGAATCAAACCAAGGGATTTGTGCAGACTCTGAAGCTAAAACATGAAGCCCTATGATGTGATCAAAAGGAAAGAATGGTCATTTAAATATTCCGTTTTAAAAAGCCAATATCACAAGAGACAAAATTGAAGTATAGTAATAATGAAGGTAGACTTTTGATATCACACATTTTCTATTCATTATATAGGTAATATTGCTCTGCATCTCATTCCACCACATTTTGAAGTGGTTACATAAATTAGACCCCATTCCACCACATTAACGGCCCCACTTGGGCCTAACAAGATTGACCAACCAAGCGTAGCTTGAATTCGTTACATAAATGAAAACAAAAAAAACGTTGTGGGCCAAAAAAAAAGAAAAAAAGAAAATTAAAAGAAAGCAGACAGTTCATAAAAATACCTGATTTCGCCATCATGGCTGCCAATCCAATGGTCTTCAAACAAACAGTCTTACCCCCAGTATTAGGGCCCGTTATAACTAATACTTGGATTCTACGAGATATTGAAAAATCAACCGAAACAGGACGAGCTTTTTCCAATTGTTCAACCTAATAAGAAGCACCTTTGCATTAGAACATATTAAATAATAATGCAAGAAGATTTTATCAACTGACACTAAATCACATTAACAAATTACCTTCATTTTTAATAATGAAATATCTACAACTTCTTTTTCTTTCCATGACATATTCCCCCCAGGAAGTTTTCTCCCCATCTCCTAGGAGAAAAATGATGGCTCAGAACAGCTCAATTTAATAAATAATTGCTTTCTACAGTAACAGACTCAGGATAGCTTACAGTAAAAGCATTTTGGACATCCCTCTTGGCATTTTCCAAATTTTCTCTATATTGCTGAAGTAGTAAAGGGTGATGGGCATTTTGTAAATAGAGGACCCATTCATTCTTCTTCGAGTGTGATGCCTCAGATGTTTGGTCCCCTGATAAGCAGACATTAGCAATAGAAGAATTGCAGCCTTCTGGTAGGATTAAATTGGGACACGTCCCCCCAAATGAAAGACCATAGGATGCTCGAGCATTGACCTGTCCATTAAGGAAAAACATAAATTTTCCAACTAAGAAATAAGATTTGAGAACAGGGATATTGTGATGTTTTCATAGAAATTCAGAAATAAATATGTCAACGCCAATTGTCAAGTTTAATATTGAGATAAATTTAAAAGAAAAAAGAAAGGGCGGTTACATAAGCAATATTGTTTTGAGATGGGCAACTGATGACATTACAAGTCAAGTAATAAATCTAATAAACGAGTGTCATTATTTCTTCCTGGACAACTCTTAGGTTTGAGAAAGAATCAGAATACTCTATTCATTCACCAAAGATATGAATATATGCAAGTGTACAAAGCATATAAAAGGAAAATATAACAAGATATTTACAATAATGATAAACCCTAACAATAGAACTATAACAATCAAAGATAAGAGCACCATGACATCCATTGTTTCCTTATTAGACAAATAAGGACAAAAACCAAGCCATAGAGAGGAAGAATCTGTTCATTGCATAGAAAAGGAAGAATCTGTTCCAATGCAGCCCAATGATCAACGGTAGGACATGACATGTACTGACTCACTTACTGATTTGGCTATGTCGGATCGAGTCACTGTAAGGTAATTAAGTTTTCCCACTAACCTCCTATATCTTTCAGGATCTTTTAACAGTTCTCCATCTTTTGTGAGTTGTAAGTTGGGCATCATTGGGGTACTACATGGCTTAGCCCCTAGCTTTCCTGTTTCAGTCAACAAGTCAAGTACATATTTTCTCTGTGATAATAGAATTCCTTTCTCGCTTCTTATTACCTCAATTCCTAAGAAGTATTTCAACATACCCAAATCTTTTGTATGGAATTGACTATGAAGAAAGGTCTTTAGAGACTGGATACCTAAAGCATCATCACCAGTAATCACAATATCATCCACATGTACGACTAACAAGATGACACCACCCTCAGATCTCTTAAAAAGACCGAATGATCTAACGTGCTCTTCCGCATTTCAAAGCTTTCAATTACCTGACTAAATTTTCCAAACCAAGCTCGTGGGCTCTGCTTTAATCCATACAAGGATTTACGAAGGCGATACACCATTCCATTCTCCCCCTGAGCAATAAACCCTGGTGGTTGCTCCATATACACCTCTTCTTGAAGATCACCATGAAGAAATGCATTTTTAATATCAAGCTGATGTAAAGGCCAATGATTGATTGAAGCTAATGAAATAAACAACCTCACAGATGTCAATTTTGCTATAGGAGAAAAAGTATCAGCATAATCAACGCCATAAGTTTGTGCGTAGCCTTTTTCTACAAGGCGCGCTTTAAACCGAGCAACAGAACCATCAGGATTAACTTTAACTGCAACACCCATTTGCAACCGATAGCCTTCTTTCCTGCAGGGAGAGAAACTAAATCCCAAGTACAATTATCATCTAAGACAGTCATCTCCTCCACCATTGCGGCACACCAACCAAGATGAGACAAAGCCTCATAAACAGTTTTAGGGATGGATACTAAGGATGCAATGAATGAACATGTGGAAGGTGACAAATGGTTATATGAAACAAAAGAGGAAATAGGATGAGCACATGTACGTTTACCTTTACGAAGAGCAATAGGAAGATCATCACTCGTTTCTGGATCCAATGACGAAGAAGACTCTGGTACAGGGCATGGAACTGAAGGAGGTTGTCGTCGAGTATAGACCTTAACGATAGGTGGAAGAGTAGAGGTAGCCACAGGTAGAGATGAATCAGGAAGAGGATCAGAAGGAGAAATAACTGTGTAGACAAGGAAATCATCCACTAATTCCTTATGCTCCCCCTGACTCTTATTCGAAGAGAAAGACGGTGATGAAAAAAATAGGGTATGTTTAAAAAATGTGATGTCAGGAGAGATGAAATATTTATTTAGACTAGGATAATAACATTGATACTCCTTTTAAACACGGGAATAACCAAGGAAAATACATTTTAAGGACTTTGGATCCAACTTGGTATGCTGAGGCTAGGGGTGGTCATTCAAACCGCAAAAACCGAACCGAAAACTCAGTGAAACCGAAAAATTCGGTTCGATCCAGTTTGAAGAAATTTTTAAACCGAATTAATTCGGTTCGGTTCGGTTTCATTTTTGAAAACCGAATTTGAAACCGAATCGAACCGTTTTTAACTAATATATATATTTATTTATTTATATATTAAAAAAAAAAGAGTAAAACCGAATTTAAAAATTAAAATCGAACCACTTTTAATTTAAAGAACAAAACCGAATTTAAAACCGAACCGAACCGCTTTTTAATTAAAAAGAAATAACATGGATTATTTAAAAATACCAAAACCGAATTTGAAACTATGCGGTTCGATTCAGTTCGGTTTGAACCAATAAATTGGTTTGGTTCGGTTTCACATTTTAAAAAATTCGGTTCGGTTTGGTTTGACCACCAAAACCGAACCGAACCGAACCGTTTCCACCCCTAGCTGAGGCCGAACATCCCGAACAAAACAGATACAACAAAATATTTTGGGTGGAATGGGAAAAAATGTTGCTTGGGGTATAAAGTACGAAAAGGTATCTCACCTTAAGAATGGAAGAGGGCATGCGATTTATTAAGAAACAAGCTGTGGAAACAGCATCAGCCCAAAAGGATTTTGGAACATGCATCTGAAACATCAAAGTTCTGGCTGTCTCAAAGAGATGACGATTGTTTCGTTCTGCAACCCCATTTTGAGATGGAGTATCAACACAAGAATATTGATGAAGAATGCCATGGGCATCTAAATAAGACTTGAGTGTATGAGAGAAATATTCCTTAGCATTATCACTCCGTAGGATTTTAAGAGCACCACTAAACTGAGTTTGAATTTCAGCATGGAAGTTACGAAAATGAGAAAGTAACTCAAAACGACTTTTCATTAAATATAACCACGTAACATGAGAATAGTCATCGACAAATGTAACAAAATACCTAAACCCTCCTTTGGACTCAACAGGACATGGACCCCAAACATCAGAATGGACTAATTCAAAAGGAGCACTAACTCGTTTATTGACTTGAGGATACAAACTCAAACGATGAAATTTAGCAAACTGACATGACTCACAATCTAAAGAAGACAAATATTGAAGTTGTGGACGAAGACTCTTCAACACAGAGATAGACGGATGACCCAAACGACAATGCTCTGCAAAGGGAGATGACACGCCTGAGCATGTGATGGCCGTAGGTATTTGTGGTTCAAAGATGTAAAGACCTCCAAATTCACGCCCTTTACAAATAGTCTGTTTCGTCGTAAGATCCTGAAATAAGCAATAAGTAGGAAAAAAGGAGACACGACAATGAAGATCACGAATGAGTTTACTAACCGAAATCCGTGCTGATTGACATCAAGGCATGATAAACAACTTTTACTAAAAAGCTCATGATAAACAACTTTTCACGTTGAGCCATTAGAACCTTTGGATCCGTGTTGATCGGCATCAAGGCATTGAATTCCGCACATGTATTTTTAACCTCCATAAAATAACTTGTAAGAGATTTTTCTCCTTGATCAGGTTGATATAGAGTCTTACAAACATCAAAACTCTATTAATATTCTCTTTCCCTGAATAAAGGAAATCCAAATATTCCAATAGTTCCTTGACTAATTCACAGTGATTTACTAGTTCAACAATTTCACGGTAAATAGAATTCTTGATTAGTAGAAGCATTCTTGAATAGTCCTGCCACCAAATTTTCTTATTAGCATCAATCAGTGGCTCTTCTGTGATGTGATCATCCATCTCCATGCTCCTAATAAAGTGACGAACATTTGATCTCCATGAATAGTAATTGGATCCATTCAACTTGTCTTCAGTTACTTTTGACACCATAGGAATAATCTCAGACATGACTACTGGTTTTTTATCAGCCATTACCTCAAAAAATAGACGTCGGACAGCAGAGAATCAAACCCTAATTTACCGAAGAGATGTCTTTACAAGCAGTGAGTATATCTATATATCCCAAACAAACACATCACCAAGAAGAGTCAACAAAATTGAGGAAACCCGCAGAGACGAACCAAAAACAATGGCGCACGCGCCTACACACGCCGGCGCGTGGATGGACGGCGAAGAAGAACAATCAGAGCGTGAGCATCACGCGTCATTCAGATGGGATCCGAACTTCGGGGTTTTGTAGATCGGCGGCTGAGCTTCTCGATGGACTGGGCGGTGTCGAAAAAATAGCCTTTTTTTTCCCGCGGCGGTGGCTAACGACGGCGAACAATCCAAAGACGGCGACTGTGAGCAAAAGTGTAAACTCACCTCTCCACAAAACCCTAAACGTATCACAAACGGGTTCCAAATTCTCAAACCCTAAGGTTCACAAAACCCTAAGTTTGTTTAGAGGGCTCTGATACCATGTAAAACTCTTAGGTTTGAGAAAGAATCAGAATACTCTATTCATTCACCAAAGATATGAGTATATACAAGTGTACAAAGCATAGAATAGGAAAATATCACAAAATATTTACAAGAATGGAAAACCCCAACTATAGAATTATAACACTTGCAATTTGCACAAGGATCATATAACTGTGTGTTAAGAAAATCGAAGCCCAAACAACAAAGGCCCATTTTCTTTGTACTTAACCCTTAAGCAAGTTTGTGATTGGTGGAAGGGGAGGTGAGTAATAATTGAAGAAAATTTGGGCGGTGAAAATCTTTATATATACAACACAATTTAGAAGAAGAGTGTGTGTCGAGAGCTTCATCTTTGTTGAAGAAAGAAAAGTCGTTGGAGTGAGGTTCTTCTTTGGTTGTTCACTGTGAGTGCTTTTTCTTTCATTTGAGAGTTTTGTGAGCTTTGTAAGAGTGATTCATGACCAATTTTCTTGAGAAAGAAGTGAGATAAATCATTCTTAAGTGTTGTAAACTCTTGTACTATTCTTCCTGACTATTTTAGTGGAACCTGCATTGGTAGCATAGAACTGGACGTAGCCCACATGGGATGAACAAGTATAAATCGGGTGTCATCTCTCTTTCCTTAAACTTGATTTATTATCGTTCTTGTTACTTGAAAGCTTAGGTTGGTTTATCTATTTTTTTTAAGGTTACGAGTTATAAATTGTTTATTCCACATAATTTGGAACTTGAATTTGATCGAGGATTGTTGGATAATTAAAGATGAAATTCAACACCTTTTTACAAACAGGCAATTAAGAAAGAGATGATTGGAGGACACACTCCCTATTTATAGGTATGAGATCCTTGAAGACCAAGTAAATGGCTTTTCTAGGCTCTTCTTGGATTTAAAATGTTCAAAAAAATTTCATGAAGTTTGTCCTTAACTAAACAAATTCTCTAGAAATCTTTGGAGCCTAAAGAAATATAAAGAAGATTAATATATACATTTTCTTCGTTTGATGGTTACTTTATCTGAGGTGCCTAGATAAGGATATAAGTATGGTATTAATACGAGGTATGAGGGTAATTAGATAGGAAGTTAGTTACCGAAGGTTGTTATAAATAGGAGGGGGAGTGAGTGAAAGTAGGCAATAGTTGAGTGGTTTAGGGCTTGAGTGAAAGTAGGCACTTCAACTTACCTTTACGAAGAGCAATAGGAAGATCATTACTCTTTACATCTTTGAACAACAAATACCTACAGCCATCATACGCTTTAGTGTGTTGTCTCCCTTTGAAAAACGTTGTCGTTTAGGTCATCCGTCTATCTCTGTGTTGAAGAGTCTTCATCCCCAACTTCAACATTTGTCTTCTTTAGATTGTGAGTCATGTCAGTTTGCTAAATTTCATTATTTGACTTTGTATCCTTGAGTCAACAGACAAGCTAGTGCTCCATTTGAATTAGTCCGTTCTAATGTGTGGGGCCTGTGTCCTATTGAGTCCCAAGGAGTGTTTCAGTATTTTGTTACATTTGTCGATGACTATTCTCGTGTAATGTAATTATATTTAATGAATAATTGTTCTGAGTTACTTTCTCATTTTCGTAACTTTCATGTTGAAATTCGAACTCAGTTTAGTGGTGCTCTTAAAATCTTATGGAGCGATAATGCTAAAGAATATTTTTCCCATGCATTTATTACACCACTTTATCTCGCTATTGGCAACAGTTGGATTTATTCAAAAATCATGAATAGAAATGTTCTACTGATGGTATTCTATTTCGAAAAATCGTGGAGACAAAAAGGATTTTCAAGTTCCTTATGGGTCTGAATAAATCTCTAGATGAAGTTCGTGGTCGAATCCTCTGTACTAAGTTATTACCTAGTCTTCGAGAAGTTTTTTCTGAAGTTCGTAGAGAAGAGAGTCGAAAGCAAGTAATGATGGGCCCAACTGAACGTTCCTTTACTCCAAGTGGATCTGCTCTTATTTCCCAACAAGGTCATATCCACTTGCTCTTGTTGCTCGAGGTGATAGTTGACCGTGCAAAGGACGACCATGGTGTGACCATTGTAATAAATTGGGACATGTCAAAGACACTGGCTGGAAACTACATGGAACACCTACAAATTGGAAGCCAAATGTTGTAAGATCAAACCGTGAAACTAGGGCCAATGCTGCTGTCTCTGAAACTTCAAACCAACAACCACTGACAAAAGATCTGTTGGACATGCTTCAACAATTGCTGAATAAAACAAATCAACCTTCAGTAAGTGGTTCTGGGACTGGGCAACTACAAAGTAACCAAAAGCCTCGTGCTCTCCATACTCAAACCCTTCCATCTGAATGGATAGTGGACTTTAGAGCATCAGATCATATGACAGGTGATAAATCTTTATTTTCATCTCTCTCCCCATAGGGGAAACCTCTCCGTTCGAATTGCTGATGGTACACCCGCTAAACAAATCAACCTTCAGTAAGTGGTTCTGAAACGCAAGATATTCACGAAGAACGAGGAAACCTGAGAGAAATAAAGTACAATCTACACAAGTTCAGCAAAGCCAAGATCTAAACCAAAATCCTAGTGTCTCTGAAATAGTAAACGAGATTTCAGAAGAAGACATGGACAGACCTATTGTTTTAAGAAAAAGTGTTCGCTCATGTACTCAACATCCTATACAGTACCACTTATCTTATACAAATTTGTCACCACTTTTTAGAGAATTTGTGACGTCACTAGATCAGGTAAAAATTCCAAAAACTATACAAGAAACTTTACAAAAGCCTGAATGGAAAGCAGCTACTCTAGATGAATTGCAGGCCCTTGAGAAAAATGGAACATGGGTTCTTACAGATTTGCCCCTAGGTAAACGCACAGTTGGATGTAAATGAATTTTTTCAACCAAACATAAACCGGATGGCAGTATAGAGAGATTCAAAGCTCGCCTTGTGGCCAAAGGATTCACCCAAGCTTATGGGATTGACTATCAGGAAACCTTTGCACCAGTCGCCAAGTTAAATACTATCCGGGTACTCCTTTCTATTGCTGCCAATTTAGATTGGCCATTATTTCAACTTGATGTAAAGAATGCATTTTTAAATGGTGATCTAGTAGAGGAAGTGTACATGAATATACCCCCAAGATTTGAGGACAAATATACTTGAGGAAAGGTATGTAAACTCAAGAAGTCCCTTTATGGACTGAAACAGTCACTTCGAGCCTGGTTTGAAAAGTTTATCACTATATTGAAGCAAGATGGCTATACTCGGTGTCAATTTGATCATACTCTATTCATCAAACATTTCTCTCCAGGTAAGATCATCGTGTTAATAGTATACGATGATGATATAATTCTTAAAGGAAACGTTTTTTATGAAATAACTCGATTGAAGCAACACCTGTCAAAGATATTTGAGATCAAAAACTTGGGATATTTAAGGTACTTCCTAAGGATGGAGGTAGCAAGATCAAGCAAAGGAATTTCTGTCACCCAACGAAAATACACTTTAGACTTCTTAAAAGAGATTGGAATGAGCGGTTGTAAACCTGCTGATACACCAATTGATGCAAATTCAAAACTTGGAATTAATCTCGAAGATGAATCAGTTGATCGCAACAGGTATCAACGACTGGTGGGAAAATTCATATACTTGACTCACACCCGACCAGATATTAGCTTTGCAATTAGCATGGTAAGTCAATTTCTGAACAAACCTTTTCTAGAAAACATATGGAAGCTGTGTATAGAATATTGAAATATCTCAAACGCGATCCTGGAAAAGGCCTTATGTTCAGAAAAACAATGACCAAATCTCTAGAAGTTTACACTGATGCAGATTGGGTTGGATCCCCTATTGATCGTAAGTCAACGTCGGGATATTGCTCCTACGTATGGGGAAACTTAGTAACCTGGCGTAGCAAGAAACAACAAGTTGTGGCTCGAAGTAGTGTTGAAGCTGAATTTCGATCATTAACCTATGGAATTTGTGAAGGAATTTGGCTAAAACGCCTTCTCACTGAACTTCAAATTAAGACTGAAGGCACTATAGAAGTATTGTGCGATAATCAATCCACCATAGCCATTGCAAGAAATCCAATACATCATGATAGAATGAAGCATGTCGAGATAGATTGTCATTTTATCAGTGAAAAGATTGAGACAAATACCATCAACTTGAGATATGTGTCGTCCCAACAACAAGTCGCCAACATATTAACTAAGGCTTCGCATCGAACAAACCTTGGTAGACTAATTTCCAAGCTTGAAATGGCTAGCATATACCATTCAGCCTGAGGGGGAGTGTAGGAAATTAAGCTAAATATAGGAAATCAAGTTAATTATGCATTTGTAAATTAGAGAATTAATTCATATTATTTCCTTATACCTTGTAATTTTATTCTTTCCTTATAGGTATAGATTGACGGCTTAATTTCAGCACACTAATTGATAATTCTCTTGTATATATTGAGTCTTTCTCAATCACTCAGATTTAAGAAAAACATATCTTTTTTCTATACCTAGCTTCTCTAGCAAGTTGCAAATTTGGTATTATCGGAGTACTACATGGTTTGACTCCTAGTTTTCCAGTCTCAGACAACAAATCATATACGTTTTTTTCGTGATGACAGATAAATACCTTTCTTGCTTCTTATTACTTCAATACCCAAGAAATACTTCAATTATCCCAAATCTTTAGTATGAAATTGACCCTGAAGAAAAGTCTTGAGAGAAGATATACCAGATATATCACTTCCAATGGTAATAATATTGTCAACATACACAAACAGCAAATACCTTTATCAGATCATCAATAGAATACAGAATGATCAGAAGCATTTTTCTTCATACCAAAACATTTGAGTGTTTGACTAAACTTACTGAACCATGCATGAGGACTTTGTTTCAGTCTATACAAAGATTTTTGAAGACGACACACCTTATCACTCTTCCCCTGAGCAACAAACCCAGGTGGTTGCTCCATGTAAACTTCCTCCTGAAGATCACCATGTAGAAAAGTATTCTTAATGTCAAGCTGATGCAAAGGCCAACTGTGAGTAGTAGCCATGGATAGAAATAGCCTAGAGTAAACTCAAGTGACCAATGGGCGAGAAGGAAGAGATACAGAAGAATGTTAAGTAGGAAATGATGTGGAAGAGGTAATCGCATAGATAAAAAGATCATCCTCCTCTCCTTTACAATGATTGGACAGTAAGGGACTAAAAGGTATGTATATCTTCAAAAAATGTAACATCGGGAGAGACAAGATACCTATTAAGAGAAGGACAATAACAACGATAACCCTTTTGAGCACACGAATAGCCTAAGAAAATGCATTCCAAAGATTTTGGATCAAATTTGGTACGATGTGGACGAATATCCCAAGCAACAACCAAAGATCTTATGGGCAATAGGAAACAAAGATTTTGTAGGAAAAAGAGTATGATGAGGAATCTCTCCATTGAGGACAGAGGAAGACATTCTATTAATTAGGAAGCAAGCAATAGATACCGCATCAGCCTAAAATTGCTTTGGAACATGCATTTGAAAGGATAAGATGCGGGCTGTTCCAAGGAGGTGTCTGTTCTTTCTTTCAGCAACTCCATTTTGAGATGGAGTGTCTACACAAGAGGATTGATGAATGATGCCATGATTACATAAGTAAGATCCAAGTACATGAGAGAAATATTCACCAGAAATTATCCGTGCTCAAGGTTTTGATAGAGACATTAAATTGATTTCGAATTTCAGCATGAAAAACACAAAAATGAGACAATAACTCATAATGATTTTTCATTAAATATAACCATGTCATAGGAGAATAATCGTCAACAAAAGTAACAAAGTAACAAAAACCTGTTTGGGACACAACTAGACAAAGACCCCAAATATCAGAATGAACTAACTCAAATGGAGCGTTGGCTCGTTTATGGGCTCTAGGACTAAGATGATAAAATTTAGCAAACTGACACGAATCACAATTCAAAGACGACAAAGAACGAAATTCAGGATAAAGTTTCTTCAACACAGACAAAGAAGGATGGCCCAGACAACAGTGAACTACAAACAGGGATGTAAAGCTAGAGCAGGCTACAACTTTTAGTATCTGGTGGTCAAATATTCATAAAGATTCCAATAGGATGAAAGTAAGGGTTCTCATCTGGTCTTGTGAATCAGGGAGGGTTGGAGATTGGAAACTTAAGGCTACGTAACAAAGTTTTGTTGGCTAAGTGGCTTTGGCGTTTTGCCCTTGATTCGAAATCCTTGTGGCATAAGATCATTGTGAATAAGCATGGCTCTTTTCCCTTTGAATGGGTGGCTAAGGGGGTCAAAGGCACATGTCGAAACCCTTGGAAAGATATCTCGCTTGAGCTTCCCATTTTTTTTCCTTGGGTCAGTTGCATTGTGGGGGATTGTAACATCCTAAATTTCAGGAAAATTTAAGTTAGTTATCTAAAATTATTGAGTTTTAATTTCCCTTTCATTTTTGAAAATTGGGATTAAATTGAAATAATTGAAAAATTTTTATTGGTTAAAATGAATTTAATTGATTAGATATTTGAACTAATTATCTTGAAAATATTGAATTTTGCCTCCCTTTGATGGATTTTGGAGCCAACTTAAAAGATAATTAATTTTATGTGGTTTTAAATTAATTTAAATATTTGAAAGGACTTAATTTGTATCAAGGATTTTATGCCATTTAATTTTGGTTTTTGAAGCCTAAATTAAGGTAATTTGAGAAGTTAATTGAATTATTAATTTAATAGAATCTTTGGAGATTTTGGAGATATTGTGATAAAACATCTTATTTATCTTTTTAAAATTTGAAAAAAAAAATTGAAAGAATTAGGATTTTTTGAAATTAAAGGAGAGTTATGTTTTATAACTAAACATTGTGGGGATGGTAAAGATACGTTCTTTTAAGAAGATCGGTGGCGGGGGATAGCCCTCTCTGTTATGCTTGTCCTCATCTTTTTCATTTGTCTTCCCTTAAAAATATCCCGATCTTTGATTTCCTAGTATGGTCGGGAAGCTCTGTGTCTTTTTCCTTTAGTTTCTATCATCATTTATCCAATAAGGAGACTGCGGAGGTTCCTTCCCTTCTTTCTTTGCTGGATGAGTGTATTTTTAAGGAGGGAAGGAGGGATGTTCATGTCTAGAGGCCCAATCCTTTTGAAGGCTTCTCTTGTAAGTCTTTCTTCAGGTTGCTTTTAGATCCTTCTCCTGGTAGTGAGTCGGTCATTGATGTGTTTTAGAGGATCGATACCAAAGAAAATTAAGTTATGTACCTAGGAAGTCTTGTTAGGTCGTGTGAACACCTTAGATAGGCTTGTTGGGAAGATGGCAATACTAATGGGTCCTTTCTACTGTATTCTCTGCCGAAAGGCAGAGGAAGACCTAGATCACCTACTTTGGGATTGTCAGTTTGCGAGGTTTGTGTGGATTTGCATCTTGCTGGAGTTTGGGATTCAAATTTCCGGCCAAAGGGATATTCGTGTGACGATTGGAGAGTTCCTCCTCCATCCGCCTTCTAGAGAGAGGCTGATTTTTTTGGTTTGTTGGGGTGTGCGTTACGTTGTGAGATATTTGGGGTGAGAAAATTCCGAGATTGTTTAGAGGTCTTGAGGACCCTAGGGAAGTTTGGTCCTTAGTTAAGTTTCATGTTTCACTTTGGACTTCGATTTTGAAGCTTTTTTGTAATTATTCCTCAAGTAACATTTTATTTAGTTGGAAACCCTTTTTGTGGGCTTGTTTTTTTGTATGCCATTGTATTCTTTCATTCTTTCTCAATGAAAGTTATTGTTTCTATCCAAAAAAAAAAAAAAAAAAAAAAAAAAAAAAAAAAAATAGATCATTCATTTAGATACTCCAATAAGCTTCTAGATGTAGTTATAGTTAGTGCGCTTTTTTATTTCAAAAAGAACATCAAGAATTGGCCAAAAAACGGAATGACGGTGTTGTGAAAAATACGCACCACATCTAATTCAATTATACAGCCAATGAGTTTGTTTATATCTTCAAAATCCATTTTCACCTGTCACGAAACATATAAGATTTTAAAATATCATCAATTGATATTAAAACTGTATTAATTCTAACCTAAAAGCTTAAAATTTTAGGTTTAAATATGATTTAACATCATATCATAAACTAATATACTCTAAATATATAAATAAACTTCAAATCACCAGAAGGATGATGGTTGCATAAAAAACAACGTAGTTTTCAAAATTAACGCTGGTGTTCTAACTTTTGACGTTTATGGTCACCTATTATTTTCGAACCATCTCACCCATACTTTTTCAGTTAGCATAAAGAGAACATCTTCCTCAGCTTTTGCCACTGAAGCCCTTGCTTGTTGCAACTCATCATTTAAAGGAACGGCAGAGAGTGGCTCTAAGATGAAACCAGTCCCTGTATCACTACAACAATATATTCTTCTCAGATGAGGAACATTTAGGAGCTGATCTCCTTTTATAAGAAAAAGTTGGGGGAAATGCATACAAATTCTTCAAATTTAACTGCTATCCGGTTTTTCACTAGCATACAATGTACAAATTCCCGGAAGGTATTATAATTTTTTTAGTTGCGTTATTAGAGATAGAACCCTATCCTTATATTGTTTAATTAATAATTTATTTTCATCATTTGTTTCCTCATATGTACAGCATAACAAAGTATATNCATACTTTTGGCTTCTAGCTGGAATACTATCAAGAAGAAAACTTCTGACTTGTCCTCTTTTGCAATAGAGCTTCGTTAATATGATTGCAGGTTTCTTATTTTTTTCAATAGAAAATACTGCATTTGATAAACAACATTTTCATTACCAGCATTACTTAGCATGAGAAAGAGGGCCAAAAAGCATAATTCATAAGCTGATGCAACGGAACATGAATGCATGGATGAACCTGGACAACAGGAGACCCTTAACATCCATTAATTGATCACCCTCTGATTTTATACACCACCTTCCATCAACGATTTCCACTTCCTAAGCCAAAATTGTATAGTATCATTAGAAAGATAAACAATCAGTCCACTAACTTACATATGTTTCTTATCATCATAAATGAACATTTATTTGAAAACAAACAAATGAGTCAATACATAATACAAGTCCAATCTGATGCTTCTTACCAAAAAGGAAGTTCCACTCTTTGCATTCCTAACTAAGCTGTCCATTAACTGATGTAACTGTACATAAAGAAATGATGTTGAATTTAGTATTAAGAAGTGCACTTATAGCATCGAGCTCAGAGAAAGTTTTATTATTTGAATCAAAGGCAGCAGCATGATATTACGAATCTCATTAGCAGGCAAATTATATTATGGAAACAAAGGTAGCTGATGTAGGACATCTCTTATTGAGATTCTTTTCTGATTCTTGTTAGTTCTTGGCAACTTTCTTGAGTAATATAAAAGATGTATTTAGTTTTGTCTTGCTGGCCTTTTCCTTTATGTTTTTTTTCTTTCTCTCTTTTTTTTTTTTTTTTTTGGGAAAGGAAACCGAAGTTTTCATTGGTTTATTGAAAAGAGACTAATGTTCAAACTGAAATAAGAATAGAAATAATGAGAATACAAAAATAAGCATCCAAAAGTGTGCAAAAATAAAGCTAATCAAAGAAAATAAAAGCACATCAAGTCAAACATATAACTTGCACCAAGAGGAACACCACGAGAGAACAAAAAGCATTGCAATTTCAAAACGCTCTAGTGATGTGAGAGATTTGACTTGAAAGACCCTTTGGCTTCCTAAAACCAACTTTCAGCAAGCAATGCTTTCTTCCACAATTGACCAAATCAAATCCGATTGAGGCTTGAATGACAGACCAACTAGGATTTGAGTAACATTATCATCGAAGGAGTTATCCCTTATGTTTTAATTAGTCTTTTGTAAGGTTGTAATGTTTTAGTTAGTTGCCAAGATTAGTTTGTCCAGCTGTCAAGCTTCTGTTTTCAGCCCCTTGGCCTATTTAAAGGGGCTGCTCCCACTAATAAAAGGCACTTGAATTTCTTTGGAACTCTATCCTCTTGCTTGGCTGCATTAGTAGCTAATGCTGTTTTTTTTTTAAAAAAGAAACAAGTCTCTTTATTCATTAAGAAAATGAAGTGAGACTAATGCTCAAATTACAAGGAAATCAAAAGGATCAGCACCCGAACATCTCAACTAGGTTGACACCCCCTTAGCACCCATCATCACATCCGAACACTAGAAAATCCTCTAAATTAAAGCAATACAATGGGATACAAAGCTTAAAAGCAAGAAAGAAAAACCGAGCTGGAAAATTAAGAAAGAAAAAAGAAAACACAGCCTTGAGAACTAAAGCTTCTTTGTAGCTTGGACTTCAGAATGCTGAAGAAAGAAATGAATGCCAATTTAGACAATTTCCTGACTAGAGTATGCTGCAAAGGAGCTTGTGAGGGAGCACCAAAGAGAGGCTTTCAGCTTGGCTGCTTCATATCTTGAAAACCATGGAGTTTCCTTGTCTTGGAAGACTCTTTGGTTGCGTTCAAACCACAATTCAGCTAACACAGCCTTTACAGCATTGACCCACAGAATCTGATGAGATTTCTTGAGAATCGGACCAATCAACAGCTACTGGACATTTAGTCTAAAATCTGCCCCAAAAGCCCAACTCAAATTAAAGACATTGAAGAGCGAAAACCACTTTAGAGTACAAAGAGGAGTAAAAGCCCAAAATGAGGTCTTCAATGTCCCGGGTGGATCTGGTTGGAGGTTCTTGATCATTGAGCAATTCTGCAATCAGATTTTTCCTTTTTCTAGTAGATAGGAATCTATGGAAGAAAGAGGTATTCTCGTCTCCTTCTTTTAACCACTTTAACTTACATTTTTGAATGAGGCTTTTTTCTTCCTGTTGATATAAGGCCAGCAGGTCTGCTTTCAAGGAAATGGTTGCTTCTTCAACCCTGTTTTGTGAAAATTCCTCATCTGTCAGTGGATCCCTTCTTTGAATTTCATTTAATAAGCTTTCCTCCTTCAACTTCATCCCTTTCCCATATTCATGAAACCATTTCTTAGGAGCTGATTCAATCTCTCTCAAATTTGTGGAGAGAGCAAAGCCTGCCCAATGGTGCTTTTCCCCCTTCCTTAGAGTTTTTTCAATCAATTTGCAGCATTCCTTATTGCTCAACCAATTGTTACAAAAACGAAACGGTGAGGGTCTCCACTCAAATGCTCCTACTTCTTTTTATAAAGGGAAACAAACATTTTATTAATTCATAAAAAGAAAGTACAAGAGATGTGTACTTGAATAGGATCGATACAAGATAAGGGATCGGGAAACGCACCCGGGCATCTCAACTAGGTTGACACCCCCTTAACGTCCTCATCATATCCATAGAACTCAGACAAAGACGGAAAATATGAAGCTTACAGAATATTTGAAAAAACAGAGAAAACGTCCTCTTTTTTATGGCCAAAATACAAGCCAAGAGGGAAACAAGAGAATCATAAAATAAACCTAGCTCCTTGAGTCTTCAAAATTGGGTAGTAATGATCCTTCTCCTTGAAACATATTCAAACTGGGAAGATGAATGCTTGCAAATTCAAACATAAATTTTGAAGTGAGTAGGCATCAAAGTGCTTTGAAAGAGAACACCATTGAGAAGCATTAAGTTTGGCGGCCTCATAGCGGAAGAACCAAGTGTGTTCTTTATCCTGAAAGATTCTTTGATTTCTTTCGAACCAAATTTCAACTAATATTGCTTTTACTGCATTGTAACAAATCAGATTTGGGGCTTTTTTGAGGATAGGACCAGTGAGTAACTGCTGAACATTCTGTTTACAAGTAAAGTCAAACACCCAGCTGATATTGAAGGATTTAAAAAGGACTAACCAACAATTTCTTGCAAAGGAACAGTCAAAGAACAAGTATTGCAAGTCTTCCCCTGCTGATTTACATAAAACACATTGATTTGGAGAAATAAAATGGCAGGGCAGCTTGTGTTGCAGAACTGATGCACTGTTTAAGGATCCAAACAGCAAGATCCAGACTGTAATGTTCACTCTTCGAGGGCTATTGGTCTTCCACAAAGCTTTTAAAAGGTGGGTGTCAATACGTGAGGCCAAGGCAAGATGGTTAGACAATGATTTTACCGTGAATGAACCACTTGCTTCTAAAGACCAAGATCGAGAGTCAGGTCTGGAAGAAGGCTTTATGCTGGAAATCAAGGAGAGCAAAGTCTGAAATTCTGGTATTTCTTCTTCTTTTAATAGTCTTCTGAAGGGTAGAGACCAAGAGAGTGTTTGTGAATCCCAATGGTCCATAATAGAACCATTTTGGTTGGAAACAACTCTAAATAAAGAGGGAAAACTGAGTTTAAGTGGTGAATTACCAGCCCAAGAGTCATGCCAGAAAGCAAATCTGCTACCATTTCCCAGTTTGAGGACAGCCAAGGCTTCTACTTTCAACCAGATTTTTTATATGCTAATCCAAGGACTTTGAAGGCTCCAAAAGGACTTTCCCAGAGTGTGCCAATCGCCAAAACTTCTGCCATGAATACTCCTTATTACTTGTGCCCATAGAAAGGAATTTTCATGGAAAAAATGCCACCCCCATTTGGCAAGAAGAGCCAAATTTCTGTTTTTTAAACCTCCTAGTGCCAGCCCCCATCTTCAACTTTTTTTTATACAATCTCCCATTTTACCAAATGATTTAGTTTTCCTCCTTTATGTCCTTCCCAAAAGAAAATTCTCATGATTCTTTCCATAGAAGAAATAACCTTTTCTGGCATTAAGAAAGAAGACAATATAATCGGTCGATAGATTTGAAAGCACTGAATTGCATAGAGTTGCTCTACCACCTCTTGAGAGGTTGTACCTTCTCCATTTATCGAGTTTACCCTGAAACTTGTCTAACACCGGCTGCCAAAAGTCTATTTTCTTTGGATAACCGCCCAAAGGAAGACCTAAGTATAAAAAAGGCAGCTGTAAAGATTTACAGCCTAACCTTGATGCCACGGCTTCTTGCTTGGATTCTTCAATATTAATTCCACATATGGCTGACTTTTCCCAATTTATTTTCTGACTAGAGCACCATTCATATAATGTAAAAGTTTTCTGGAGAATCTCTAACATTCCATCGTCGTTTCTACAAAATAAGAGGGTGTCGTCTGCAAATTGGAGAATTGAAATATGGATATTATCCTTTCCTACTACAAAACCTTCATACAAACCTTTTTCATGAATTCTTTTGATCAAGGCTGAAAGTACTTCACTTACTAAAAGGAAAAGGAAAGGAGAAAGGGGGTCTCCTTGTTTAATTCCTCTTGATGCCATTATTCTTCCTCTAGGCCTTCCATTGATGAATATGGATAATTTAGGATTGGATATACAGCCCATAATCCAAGATATCCATTTTGAGTGGAAGCCTTTTTCATGGAGAACTTTTTCAAGAAACTCCCAATCAACTCTATCAAAGGTTTTGACGCGCATTCCTTCCAAGGTCCAAGATACAAAAGGGAAAAAAATGCTCTCTCCTCTCTCCTCTTCCTCTCCCTCCCCCAGCTTCCCCCCTCCGACCACCTCACCGGAACCCACCATGCCTTCTGCAGCCTTCCCTCCCTCTAACTACCTCTTCCTCCCCTGCCCCTCCGTTCTCCCTCCGACCCCCTCCCCTTCCCTGACCTCTTTTCCTCCCCTGTTTCAGCCCTGCTCTCCAGCCTTGGCCTTGCCATCCCAAACCACGGTGGTTTCCTAATCCTTCAATCAGCCCCAGAATCCATGGAGGTGAAGAGTTGCAAAATAGGTGTCCATTTCTTCTGTATGTGGAAAAGAGACAATGGATTTTTCATAGAAGATCTGAAAAAAGGACAAAAAGTTCTCCTTTCCCCACTAATGGTGCAATGGCTAGAGGGTAATCTGAAGAGATTACTGTATGGCTCATCTTTCGAATTTTTTTCTCCTTAAAGAAAGGGTTGATCAGGGAGTCATGCGCCTCTCCAAATTCCGAAATAGCAGGGGCTGGTTCATAGAATGTGCAGTCTGGCCATCATCGGGTGGAAGGAAAAACATTCACATCCCTTTTGGGGATGGAATCTCAGGCTGGCAAGAATTCAATGATATGGTCAGTGGCTGCCTCAAGAACTCCTCATCAACCCCCCCTTCAATTGTAGACATGCCAGCACTAAGCTCCCCTCTTCAGTCACAGACTTCCCAAAGAAAACAGAGGTCCCCTGTTTCGGTGATCAGAAAACAGAATAGGCTGCATCAATGGGTGATCAAGCAAGCTAATGTGCTCCAACCTGATTTCTCTAATCTTTGGATTGTCTCACGCCTTGTTGAATTCGATAATTGGCTTGATATTTGTAAGGTACTCAAAGACCACTTTCAATCTAATGTTATTATCAATCCTCTATTTGCAGAAAATGCCCTGGTAACAATGGACCGAAGCTCATTGGATGAACTAGATAAATTCTCAGGCAAGTGGCAGAAATTTGGCTCATTCCATCTGAAATTTGAAAGATGGAACAACTCCTCCCATGGTAGACCAGCTTATGTCAAGGGTTATGGGGGTTGGATCTCAATCAAGAACTTACCCCTGGATTATTGGTGCAAACAGACCTTCGAGGCCAGGAAATACTTTGGGGGATTAGAAAGCATAACTATGGAGACACTTAATTTGATCAATGTTTCAGAGGCCAAAATTAAAGTAAAGGAGAATCTTTGTGGATTTATCCCAGCAACAATTGAAGTATCTAATGAAAAAAGAGGATCAATTTACTTGAATTTTGGAGATATCATATCAACCAGCCCTCCTAATAAGGTCAGTGGTGACTTATTTGAATCGGATTTTACAAATCCAATTGATTTAATCCAGATTAATGAAGCTAAACGTGATGAAGGCTTTTATTGTGACCCGTTAAATTCAAAATTCAACTTCCTACTTCCCTCTAATTACATTATTAAGTCATCTAGAAGTCCAGGAGTCTTTGTGGATAATAAAGAAAGTAAGATGAGAGAGATTGAATCCAAGGCCAAGAAGTTAAGAGGCCGCTCGAAATCTGAGCCGCCCCCCATTCATGCCTCACGCCTCTGCCTTTTGACCTTCCCAAGCAGTCACCTTCAGCGTCGTCTACAGAAGACAAAGAGTTATTTAAAGAAAAAATTACAGAGGGGCGTGACCCTTTAACTTCCTCTCAAAAAGGTGCCAAGATAGATCCACTGATTGAAAGTAAAACAGAGGATCGGGATCCTTCAAATTCTTCTCACAAAAGCGCCAAACTTGACTTGGGAAAACCCGGTCCAACCCTTCCAAATCAGAATGTCAGTTCATCTTCAACCAAAATTGAGAAGTTTGTTACTCAAGACTTAATCACAGAGAAGCCGAAGGCCTTGATCTCCATTCCTTCCTCCCATAGACGGATCCAAAAAGTGAAAAGGATTAAGCCACTCAAGCATCACATTTCTGCAAAATTGAATTCATTTGAGCTAAGACCTTTTCCCAGACACTTCATCAGAAAACAAACATCCTTTCAAAACCCCTGGTCAGCCATCTCTAACCCGGATATTCTTGAAGTAAGTTGTGCTAACCTACAAGCCAATCCTCAAACTTTGAGACCTGAAAGGGAGTGTCCTATCCAACCTCCTCTACATTGTACCCGAAATGATAACTTCTCTGCAGATAGTCAATTTCCCAGCCGAAACACCCCCCTCTAAATTTGTCAGATGCACCACAGAATCTACACTCCATCATAAAAGAGTGTGATTTCATTTTAGCTTGATCATAAGGAAAAGTGTTGAAGAATTCACAGAGAGCCTCAATGAAGATAGTGACTTGGAACACAAGAGGTTTAGGGGATTCATCAAAAAGACTGCTTCTAAAAAGATTTCTAGAAAAAGTCAATCCGGATATTGTCCTTATCCAAGAAACAAAAAAAGACAGAATTGAGGGTTCATTTATCAAAAGCCTTTGGAGCTCAAAAGAGGTAGGATGGGTGTTGGTGGAAGCTAAAGGAAAATCGGGAGGCATACTCTCAATGTGGGATGAGAGCAAAATTCTAGTCACTGACAACTCAAAAGATGAATTCTCCCTTTCAATCAAATGTCAAACGTTAAACAAAAAGATCTGTTGGATAACAAATGTTTATGGGCCTTGTGATTACCGAGAAAAGAGAAGATTTTGGGTAGAATTATCCTCTTTGGCAGAAAAATCTGATGATCCATGGTGTATTGGGGGAGATTTCAACAGCATTCGAAGGAGGCATGAGAGATTTCCAGTTGGTAGAGCATCGTAAGACATGAATAACTTCAATAAGTTTAGATTAAACATCCTGCTGGAACTTCCACTATCAAATGGACAATTCACTTGGTCAAGGAAAGGTAATGGGGCTTCAAGATCTCTCCTAGATCGCTTTCTTGTATCAAACACATGGGAAGAAGTTTTCGATGACTCAAGGGTTACAAGACAAGCTAAAACCATGTCAGATCACTTTCCTCTTACATTAGATGAAGGAGCTTTTGAATGGGGGCCCTCACCATTTCGGTTTTGTAACAGCTGGCTGAGCAACAAAGATTGCTATAAATTGATTGAAAAATCTTTGAAAATGAAGGAAAACATAAATGGGCAGGTTTTACTCTCTCCACAACTTAAGAGAAACAAAATCAGTCCTAAAAAAATGGTTTCATGACTATGAAAAAGAGAAGAAGATGAAAGAGGACAGCTTACTAGCAGAAATTTATAGAATAGACTCTCAAACAGTGGGAGAATACCCTCAAGTCAGTGAAGAAGATGCAGCCTTTTCCTTGAAGGCAGATCTTCTAGCCTTTTACCAATTAGAAGAAAGAAGCCTCATTCAAAAATGCAAACTAAAATGGTTAAAAGAAGGGGATGAAAACACTTCTTTCTTCCACAGATTCCTATCAACCAGAAAGAGGAAGAACTTGATTGCAGAATTGCTTAATGATCAAGATATTCCAACCAAATCCACCCGGGATGTTGAAGATATTATTCTGGCCTTCTACTCATCTTTATACTCAAAAGGTAATGATCCTCGAGTCATTCCTATCAACCTTGACTGGTCAAGAGTCTCAAGAAGTCAAAATGAGCAGCTGGTTGTAAGTTTTTCTGCCCTAGAAATCAAGCTGGCAGTGAAAGGGTTAGGAAGGAATAAGGCTCCAGGGCCGGATGGCTTCACACCAGAATTCTTCATCCATTTTTGGCATATTCTGAAAGACAACTTAATAAAAATGTTTGATGATTTCTACAGAAACAGTAAGCTCAATTCATGCATCATTAAAGAGAACTTTATTTGTCTAATTCCAAAAAAGACTGATGCAATGAAAGTCAAAGATTTCAGACCAATTAGTCTCACCACCCTCTTCTACAAGATAATAGCAAAGGCCCTAGTGGAAAGACTAAAAAGGATCATGCCAAGCATAATTGCCCCCACTCAAAGTGCATTTATCAAAGGAAGATAGATCCTATACCCCATCCTAATTGCAAATGAAGCAGTCGAGGACTATAGATCGAAAGGGAAGAAAGGATGGCTTCTAAAGCTTGATTTGGAGAAAGCATTTGATAGAGTGGACTTGTCATTCCTTGAAAAAGTTCTAATTGGAAAGAATTTCAGCTCAAAATGGATATCTTGGATTTTGGAATGCATCACCAATCCAAAATTCTCATCTTTATCAATGGAAGGCCTCGTGGAAGGATAGTGGCATCTAGAGGAATTAGGCAAGGAGACCCCTTTTCTCCTTACCTCTTCATCCTTGTGGGAGAAGTCTTAAATGCCTTAATCAACCGGTTGCATGAGAAAAATCGCTTTGAAGGTTTTTGGTTGGAAAAGATCAAGTCCACATTTCTATTTTGCAATTTGCCGATGACACCCTTATTTTTTGCAAATATGATGATATGTTAGAATCTCTTCGAGCTACTCTTGACCTCTTTGAATGGTGTTCTGGACAGAAAATTAATTGGGAGAAATCATCCCTTTGTGGTATAAACATTGACCAAGACATGTTGGATAAGTGGGCAAAAAAGTTCAATTGTAAAGCAGAGCAACTTCCCCTTCTCTATTTAGGACTTCCTTTGGGAGGTTATCCGAAGAAGACTGATTTCTGGCAGCCTATTATTGATAAAATTCAAAGAACTCTTGATAAATGGAGAAGATACAACATTTCAAGAGGAGGTAGAGCAACCCTTTGTAAGTCAGTACTCTCAAACCTCCCCACTTATTACATGTCTACCTTCTTGATTCCTAATAAAGTGTTGCAAATCTTAGAAAGAAAATTGAGGAATTTCTTTTGGGAAGGCCACAAAGGGGGCAAACTAAATCATTTAGCCAAATGGGAACTTGTGTCCAAATCTTATGAAGAAGGTGGCCTCGGTTTGGGTGGCTTAAAAGAGAAAAACCTAGCTCTTTTAGCAAAATGAGGCTTGAGATTCCAGCTGGAAAGCTCTTCCCTTTGGTGTAGAGTGGTCAAAAGTATACATAGCAGTAGCATTTCAAGGGGTCGCACTTCCGATAAAGCAGTGGGCTGCCTTAGAAGCCCATGGATCAGCATTTCAAGAGCTTGGTTGATAGTGGAAAATCTGTCTATGTTTGTCTTGGGCAATGGGCTTAATATTGGCTTTTGGTTAGATACTTGGGTAGGCAATCTTCCCCTTTCATCCAGATTTTCTAGATTATATAGATTGACCACTCATTCAAATGGCTCTGTGAGAGAGCATTGGGACCACACCACCGACTCTTGGAGCATCTCTTTTAGGAGGCACTTAAAAGATGAAGAGATTTCGGATTTTCAAGAATTGTTAAGCCTCATCTCTAGCCTAAAGGTGCAAGATCGCCCAGATTCAAGGTTTTGGTCTTTGGAAACCAATGGATCCTTCTCGGTCAAATCCTTATCCAACTTTCTTTGCAAAGCCCCCCGAATGGATCCTCTACTTCATGAAGCTCTTTGAAAATCAAAAAGCCCAAGGAGAATAAACATAGTCCTTTGGATAATGGTTTTTGGGTCCCTAAACTGCTCAAGTGTGCTGCAAAAGAAGCTTGCCTCTCATTTTCTCTCCCCCAATATGTGTGTTTTGTGTAAGGAGAATGGGGAAGACCAACAGCACCTATTTTTTAACTGCGTTTATGCACAAAGTTGCTGGTTCTCGCTCTTCAATGTCTTCAATTTGAGCTGGTCCTTTGGAGCAGAATTTAGCCTAAATGTGCAGCAGATGTTGATAGGGCCAGCTGTCAAGAAATCGCACCAGATTCTGTGGGTCAATGTTATCAAGGCTGTTCTATCTGAATTATGGTTTTCAATTATCCGACAGCATTCCTTATTTTTTAGCCAACTATTACAGAATCTAAAAGGGGAAGGACCCCACTCAAAGGCACCAGCTTCAAAAAGAAGGGGAAAATGATCGGAAATGGTTCGAGCTTGTCTTGATACTCTTGAATTTTCAAAGAATTCATCCCAATTTTGAGAAACAAAAAATCTGTCGATGAGGGATATTGATGGCATTACTCCTTCTCTTGACCAAGAGAATTTTCCATTGGACATGGATCAATTAAACTTGATTCTCGAATAAACTTATTGAATTTTGTTATTTCTCTTGTAGATCTTCCTATTGGAAATCTTTCCTGTCTTCTTCGGATGCAATTAAAGTCCCCTCCGAGGCACCATGGCTTATCACAAGATTCTAATATAGAAGACAATTCAGCCCAAAGGCTGTCCCTTTCTCTGTAGCAATTCGGACCATACACATTTGTTACCCAGCAACTTTCTCAACAAATTGTTTGACATTTTAAGGTCAAAGAGTATGATGCTTTTGAAATTTCTGAAACTGAAATTTTGGCTTCATCCCACATAGATAGAATACCTCCTGCTCTTCCCGAAGCTTCCACAAAAGCCCAGCCTACTTCTTTAGAGCTCCATAAGCTTTCAATAAAAGGTAGATCAAAGCTGTCTTTCTTTGTTTCCTGGAGAAGAACTATATCAGGGTTTATTTTTTTCAAACTCTTTTGATTGCCAATCTTTTATTCCTATCACCAAGCCCTCTGATATTCCATGCGATGATCTTCATACTGCTATTAAGGTTTAATGAGCTCCGGACAATGATTACCCAAAAGTAAGTTCACATTTTTCAATTAGAGAATTGAGCTCCTGAGGTATGCAGTCTTTGTTAATTTATATGGAAAACAGTGGATTCTTCTTTTCAATCCCCTGAACTTCCTCTGTTTGGAAGAGAAATTTTAAAGCATCCCCACCACCAAAAAGGTTTTCTGCTGAGATTTGTTTAACTTCCTAAATATCTTTTTCAATTTGAAGCCATAGGCGCCTACTTTGGAGGATTAGAGTATTTCAAATGATATTTTAAATTTGATAAATGTAGCTGAAGCAAAAAATCAAGCCAGAGAATCTTTGTGGTTTTATGCCAGCCACTAAAGAAATTTCAGATGTGAAGTGTGGTAATATCTTTCTAAATTACGGAGACATAGAGCTTCAAGATCCTCTCCCTAAAGTTAAAGGGGACTTATATATGAAAGACTTTGCTAATCAAATTGATTTAGTTCGGATTAACCAAATGTTGAAAGATGAAGTGGAACCGGTTTTTTTAAGACCTGAATGGTTATTCCTTGAAGCAGCTGGAAACAATTCCAATTTTTTCAGAAATCCGGTCAGTAACAGTTCTTCAAAGAAACAAAGTGAGATACGGTCACAGAGTCCGCCGAAGCAACCATTCACACAGATGCGATCGACGGAGCAGCCTTCCTCAAACCCAATCCAGCTTGGTGTGAACACTAACAAGGATTTATTGAGAAGAGAGAGTTCCATAGAAGGCTGTTTCCAAGAGGATAACCAAATCGGCATAACATCAGTAAGCGGGAAAACAAAATTTCAAAAATTGTCTCTTGATCTTCCCCGATGGTCTTATATAACAATATGGAAGTTGAAGATGTAAAGTCATTCTCCCTTCAAAAGAAATCAGTAGATCAGAATACTCTAATACCATAAGCCTCCCCAATTACTCAGGAGACTATTGTAAGCAGAGAGATCGAAGTCCCCTCGATTACTAAAAGGTGTACTCATCTTTTCAAGCCATTCCCTAAGCATTTTGCATAAAAAAGAAGATCCTTTATCAAATCATGGTCCTTTATTGCAAATTCGGATCTTCTTGAGGAAAGTTGTGTTAGGCTTCAACTTCCCAACAGCAATCCGAAAAGGTCAGTAAGATTAAATTCTAAGCGAAATTCTTTTGTTCAATCAATCAATAAATTATCAGACTCAAATATCTCTTTTGTGCAAGGTAATTCAAGCAATGATTCATACAATTCAAGAAGTATATCACAAGAAAACGATGAAGAGTCAATTGCAAGCATGAGCAGTGAGGGAATTTGAGGAAGCAGATCCTGAAGAAGAACACGAGGCTAACGAAGAATTAGTTGAAATTGACAAGGCATTGGATCATCTATTCCAAGAAGAAAAAAAACAGGGGACAGAAAAGGAAGAAGGATTTATTTTTGCCCCTTTCAACAAATCCAACATACCTCAGGAGTTGCATTCTATATTGGACCCTTGGATGAGCAGGGGTATACATTAATTCCTTCAGAAAAGCTCATTGAAGCGTGCTGGCCATATGAAGATTATCTCGTGGAATATCGGGGGGTTTGGTGATAAGGCAAAAAGATCGACGATTAAAAGATTCTTGAAAAAGATTAATCCGGATCTAGTGCTACTTCAAGAAACAAAGAGAGACAGCTTTGATTTATCATTCATAAAAATTATTTGGAGTTCAAAGGAGGTGGGGTGGACTTTTGTAGAAGCAACGAGCAGATCAGGAGGCCTTTTGACTACGTGGGATGAAAGAAAAATTTCAGTTTCAGAGGTATTTAAAGCTGAATTCTCTTTAACAGTAAAATGCCTAACAACATGTAAGAAAGTGTGCCAGATAACACACGTGTATGGTCCGAATAATTATAGAGAAAGAACAAGACTTTGGTTAGAATTGTCTTCCTTAGTTGAACGATGTGAAGATTCATGGAGTCTTGGTGGGGATTTTAATTGTATCCGGCGAAGGCAGGAGAGACTTCCAATGAGAAGAGCAACAAGAGAAATGAGGCAGTTCAACGATTTCATCAGAGAATCTAATTTGCTTGAAATTCCTCTTTCCAATGGTTGATTTACGTGGTCAAGAGAAGGAGAAGTGGTTTCAAGATCTCTTATTGATAGATTCTTTATTTCTAATAATTGGGACAAGATCTTTGAGAATTCAAGAGTATCAAGGCAAACACGTATTATATCAGACCATTTCCCTCTTTTGTTTGAAGCCAGGGCTTTTGAATGGGGACCATTTCCATTCAGATTTTGTAATAGTTGGTTAAATAACAAGAGTGTGTCAGGTAATTGAAAGATCTTTGGAAGTGGTGGGACAACAAGGGTGGGCTGGTTTTATCCTCTTCTAGACTAAGAAGACTAAAACAGTCCTTAAAAAGGTGGCTTGCAGATTAAGAGAAAAACCAGAAAATTAAGAAAGAATCATCATGTGGTCCTTTGTTAATGGTTTAGGCCTGGATCACATCAAGCTAACAGATGTACGACCTGAGCAATAAAGAAATGTCTAAGATTGGAGTCCACATTGATTCCACATAAAATATATTGATAAAACTATTTTTTAATCCCTGAGTTTTTAAGAATAGGTGTGTTTGGTCCATAAATTTTTAAAACATACCTTTTTAGTCCTCGAATTTTTTTAGAACAAGTTCATTTGGCCCTTGAGTTTTCAAAATGTACCATTTTAGTCCCTAAATATTTAAGAATAAAATTAAAAGGACTTTGAAGTAATTTTTTTATTATTTTAAATAATTGTACAACATTTTAAATTAGAAAAATAAGTTTAAAAAATAATTTTAGAGAGAATAAATAATTTTATAAAATTATTTTGCAATTTAAATTAATAAAAAAAAAATATTGCAACCAGGGGTGTTCACTATTCGGTTCGGTCTGATTTTGGACAGAACCACAAACCGAAGTGAACATGTCAGTTTTCAATCTTGAAGACCAATCCAAAATGAATACAACTCGGTTTTGATTTTTTAATTGAACCACCCTGATTCGATTCAGGTCAGTTTTTTTGAGAAAAAAATTAGAGGAAAAAACATAGATCTGTGGCTTTCTGTGGAGGCTTGCACAAGGGCGGTGGTCGGCAGATTTCCTAAGCATAAACAGACTAATCACTTTAAACTCTAAGTTCATTAAGGGGGTGTTTGCAGCACCACTTTCAAGAAGGTGGAGTGGGCTATTACATCCCATACTATGTTTGGGGCTTCAATTATAATAGTTGGTGTTCCAACTATTATTACCTACTACTAACTACAGTATTACTATTTCAAATCCCTATTTATTATAGTGTTTACTACTTGTTACAGTGTTCTATTTCCTACTAAACCTCTCTTAAAATATTTGTTACAGTGTTTACTATTTCCTGCCAAGACTAAAATAATTTGCATCCCAAACATAAACTATTATAACCAACAAACTATTATAATCCACAAACTATAATAACTACTGACTATATAACCAACTAAGTGCCCCAAATACTCCCTAAATGAACAAAAAAACAGGCTAGTATGGCTGGCCACTAAGGAAAAAATTGGAGGCCTGAGGGTGTTTACTGGTAGAAGAATCTGAGGTGGAATGGTTCAGAGGTTGGCGTGGCAATGGATCAACAATAATCAACGAGGCTAGCAGGGCTGGCAACTATGCAGAAGATGGGAGGTTGGAGGATGCTGGCTGGTAGAAGAATCTGAGCATGGAAACTGAAGGGAAAAAAATGGCGGTGGGGTGTGCTTGAATTGAGGCTGAAGGTGAGATTTGAGAAATGAGAATTTTAGGGTCTTTTATCATCACTTCCCATGAATAAAGGAGAAAAGAAAGCTGGCATGACATGTGACATGAGATCATGGGTGGGTGGGGAATTGGGCCTCTTTGAATTCGAAAAACTATGGGCTGGGCTTATTTAATTTAAATAAATATAAAACACACACACACATATATAGATTTTCGCCACAATAAACTGAGAACCGAACCAACATTTTCAGTTTTCTTTGCTACAAAACCGAGATTCCATTTATTTTAAAGAAAACCAAACTTAACCAGTTGATTCGGTTTGGTTTGGTTCAATTCGGCTCGTTTTGTCGACTCAAACCAATTTTTTAACACCTAACTAGGACCTTTCAAACCTATTTAAAAACTCAGGGACAAAAGATAATACATTTTAAAAACTTAGAAACCAATTGCACATAATCTTAAAACTCAAAAACTAAAAATCTAAGTTTTTTGCTGATTTTTTTTTTCCCTTATGTGACATTGTAAGGCATTCCCTTACCACGTGATATTATTGAATAAGAACTTGCCCTAAGGTAATACAACTCTTCCCTCTCATTGTGAGAAAGGCTTAGTTCAGCAAAAAGATGAAAAACAACCCCCCTCCCCCTACACTGCTATATCCCCCCCCTTTCTACAAGGATACTCACCACGCTCCCCTTGATCCCCCACTGCCCATCTCTAACGTTCCTCACTCCCACATGATAACTAACTCTACACAATTACCCTATTACCCCTCCTCTTGTATTGATGGATGATTGGTGGCCTGACAGATATATCATAAATTGGGATGTTTTTATTTTTGTAAAGGCTTTTATTTATTTCCCTTATTCACTCTCTCAAGGAGTTTGTATCATTTGAGCATTAGTTTTCTTTCATAATTTCAATCAAACATCATTTGAGCATTAGTTTCCTTTCATAATTTCAATCAAAAGTTTTGCATTTCTTGTTGAAGAAGAAATCCCGGAATATAAACCTTTCAATTCTGAAGGCAAAGAAAAACTAAAGATTACTCCCAGCGTTTTTTAAAGCTCAAACACCACGAAAGCAAACATTATAAACATATTCCAATGCTGTAGCCCAATATTAACCCTCATTGTCATTCATCAAATATAACTAAACCTTATGTCAAAAGAATTAACAAATCCCTGAACAACAAAGCTTCCTCGAAACTTCAATAAAAGAAAAATAGACGTCACCTTTTTTTCAAGCTTGCGAACTTGATCTCGAGATTCTCTTAAGGCATAACTCTAATTAAGAGAGAGAGAGAGAGAGATTATGGACCATGGTAAATTAAGAAAAAATAAATAAATAAATAACAGATGTTCTCAAATTTACATACTCAAGTTTACATACTTAAATATTAATATATTTTCTCCATAAATGAAATGTGAAGGAAATGACATAAATAACCAAATGAAAATTAAAATATGAAGATGAGCGTTTAAGACAAAATTATTAGGGTTCTAAATGTGAAAAGCATATGTAAGTAAAAAAACTAAAACCAGCAAGTTTATAAGGAGCGAACCGCAGAATCTTTGACCGAGCCATCTTCATCTACAGCATTCAGTATCAGTTTAATCAATGATTGATTTACAAGCATTCCCATTATCTACAATCAAGGTTTAAATAAGACGTCATATTATATTACAGAATAGAGCAGTGGTTAAGGTCATACCCAGATACTTATTTACCACTTTTGTTAGGGGCATAAAACGTGCAGACCAATCAGCATCTTCTTTGATTGCTGTTTTCAAATTAAATTGCAACATATCAGCAAACTGTAGAAGAGCTGCAATAGCTATTGCTTCATTTCCATCCATTGGCAGACTCCTTTGAGCATGTTCTATTGCAGATTTCACCTTTAACAAAAAGACAGAGCACATTGAAGTAGAAAGGAGTAATTACAGAATTGTTAGCAGGCGGATTCTTCTCCTATGTCAAAAGACCTGTAAAAAACTTTGTGGAGATAAAAATGCCAAAAAAGAATTAACGTTCCTTCTTGGATTTTGTTTAATAGTTATCTGAATACAGCTGATGTGCTTCAGAGGAGGCTTCCTACTTCATGTCTTTTGCCTCCTATTTGCTGTTTTTGCCATGCGGAAGGGGAATCTCAATCACATATTTTGTGAAAGTTCTTTCTCAATGGCTTGTTGATACAAACTATTCAGTATCTTCAATTTGCAGTGGGTGTTTTATCCGACGGCCAAGAGTATTGGTCCTCCAGTTTTATTGGTCTTACCTTTACCTTTGAGGCCTCACTTATGGATCAATGCAGTCAAACCCTTGATTTCAAAATTATGGCTAGAGATAAATCAGAGACAAATGTTGTTCTTGGATAGATTGATTTGGTTCAGCTCATCTTAAACGCTTCATCCTGGTGATGTTTTCTTCCCAAAACCTTTAACGTTTTCTTTTTGCATTATATTGTTTCGTTCTTCTTCTTCTTCTTTATTTTTTCTGCACTATATTTGTTTGAATTGAAATGCCTTCACATGCCCTTAGTTGTTATAAGATATATTTAAATTAATATGTACAGTCGTCCTTTATTGTAATTTTATATATTCTAGATTAGGATTTCTCATTCTCCTATATATATGTATCTTTTATCTGATTAAATGATAAGAAATTCATTCTCCAAAAGTACAGAGTACATGGAATCACAGCCATACTTTGTTTTAGGGTTTAGAATATTCGTTGACGGCTTTGTGAGTTAGGGTTTGAATTTGGGTCATCACCTCGAGTGGCCATTTGACGACACTGCCCACCTCAAGAAGAGCACCACCGTCGTCTGACTCAGTCTGCCATCGTCGTTCACCAGATACATCCGAGCGTGAGTCGCACACGCCACTAGTTCAGATCGCTCCATCGCCACACGCCAGCGTGTGGGAGCGCGTGAGGCCGTCTCTTTGCTTCCGTCAGTTGGGTTCGTCTCGGGTTAGCCTTTCCGGTCCATCTATGGACAATGCCTTTAGTTCTACCAACATCTACTCAAGTGTGAGGCTGTTTGGAAAATACCCTTTTGTTCCTAGGGTTTGTGAATGTTTTGCTCTCATTTGGGGCTGTTTCGCTATTTGATTTACCTTGTATTCAATTCTGATTTGTTTAATTCTACCTGTGGGATCGTGTGTTGGTTCTTAATGGATGAGATGAAGCATATGGTTGTATACAATGTAATTCTCTTAGCATCAAAGATAACATAACATAAGTTGAATGGAGCTAATTACTATGATTGGCATCGTACTATTCAGTTTTATTTACATAGTACTGATATGGATGATCATATGACTGAGTATCCACCACAAGATGATAAGGAAAAGGCTTGCCTTCATGATGACGCTCGACTTTATGTTCAGATTAAGAATTCCATTGAGAGTGAGGTTATTGGTTTGGTAGATCATTGTAATTCTGTTAAGGAACACTTAAAGTTCTTAGAATTTTTGTACTTGTGAAAAGAGAATGTCCATCGAATATTTGAAATTTGTATGCAATTCTTTTGAGCCAAACAGAAAGCAAAATCTGTTACAAGCTACTTTATGAGGCTTAAAAAGATAGCTGTCGAACTTGCCTTATTATTACCTTTTAGTCCAGATGTCAAAGTTCAACAAACCCAGTGAGAAAAGATGGTTGTTATGATATTTTTTAATTAACTTTTACCTGAATTTGGAATGGCTAAAACACAGATTTTTTTTTATTCTGAGATTCCATCGCTAGAGGAGGCTTTCAGTCGTGTTCTTCGTATTGAGAGCTCACAATTTGGTTTGTCTGTTTCTCATCCTAGTAGTGCTCTTATAAGCAAGAATAATAATTCTCGGGTTACTCCAGGGATGACCAAAAATTTTCAAAAGCCTAGTTATGATAATCAAAAATTAGATTCTCAGGAGATTGTTTGTCGCTATTGTCGTAAGCCGGAACATCTGAAACGTGATTGTCGGAAATTGTTGAACAAGGCTCAACGATCTCAACATGCTCAGATAGCTTCCACCAGTGATATGGCTGAAAAGTCTATTACAATATCTGCTAACGATTTTGCTAAATTTCAAGTATTTCAGGAATCCCTGCAGGCATCTTCTTCATCAAACCCTACTGCTACCATTGTTGAGACAGGTATTTCGAAATTCCTTCTTACATCATCTACTAACTGGGTCATAAACTCAAGTGAATGGGTATTTGCTACTTGGATGAGAATGGTACTTGGGATTTAGTCTCGCATCTGAGAAGAAAGTAGGCTATTGGATGTAAATGGGTGTTTGCTATAAAAGCCAATCCTGACGAAACAGTGGCTCGCTTGAAAGCTCGTCTTGTTGCCAAAGGTTATGCCCAAATCTATGGGACTGATTATTCTGATACATTTTCCCCTATTGCTAAATTAACTTCCATTCGACTATTTTTGTCCATAGCTGCTACTCATAATTGGCCTTTGCATCAACTCGACATTAAAAATGCTTTTCTACATGGTGATCTTCAGGAGAAAGTTTACATGGAGCAACCACCTGGGTTTGTTGCTCAGGGAGAGAGTGATAAGGTATGTCGTCTTCAAAAATCTTTGTATGGACTGAAACAAAGTCCTCGTGCATGGTTTGGTAAGTTTAGTCAAGCACTCAAATGTTTTGGTATGAAGAAAAGTGCTTTTGATCATCCTGTATTCTATCGACGATATGATAATGGTATTACTTTGCTTGTTGTATATGTTGACAATATCGTTATCACTGAAAATGATATATCAGGTATATCTTTTCTCAAGACTTTTCTTCAGAGTCAATTTCATACTAAAGATTTGGGACAATTGAAGTATTTCTTGGGTATTGAAGTAATGGGAAGCAAAAAAGGTATTTATCTGTCACAATGGAAATATGTACTTGATTTGTTGTCTGAGACTGGAAAATTAGGTGTCAAACCATCTAGTACTCTGATGATACCGAATTTGCAACTTGCTAGAGAAGGAGAATTATTTAAAGACCCTCAGCGATACAGAAAATTAGTTGGAAAGTTGAACTATTTAACAATGACATGACCAGATATTGCTTACTCTTTGGGTATTGTGAGTCAGTTTATGTCTTCTCCTGCAGTGGATCATTGGGCTGCAGTAGAACAAGTTCAATGTTATCTAAAAGCTGCACCTGGACGTGGAATCTTATATAAAGAATCTGTTCTAATGAAGCCCAATGATCAATTGTAGGACATGACATGTACTGACTCACAATACTTACTGAATAAGCTATGTCGGGTCGAGTCATTGTAAGGTAATTAAGTTTTCCCACTAACCTCCTATATCTTTCAGGATCTTTTAACAGTTCTCCATCTTTGGTGAGTTGTAAGTTGGGCATCATTGGGGTATTACATGGCTTAACTCCTAACTTTCCTATTTCAGTCAACAAGTCAAGTACATATTTTCTCTATGATAATAGAATTCCTTTCTTGCTTCTTATTACCTAAATTCCTAAAAAGTATTTCAACATGCCCAAATCTTTTGTATGAAATTGACTATGAAGAAAGGTCTTTAGAGATTGGATACCTAAAGCATCATCACCAATAATCACAATATCATCCACATATACGACTAAAAAGATGACACCACCCTCAGATCTCTTAAAAAAGACTGAATGATCTGACATGCTCTTCCGCATTCCAAAGCTTTCAATCACTTGACTAAATTTTCCAAACTAAGCTCATGGGCTCTGCTCTAATCCATACAAGGATTTACGAAGGCAACACACCATTCCATTCTCCCCCTGAGCAACAAATCCTGGTGGGTTGCTACATATACACCTCTTCTTGAAGATCACCATGAAGAAATGCATTTTTAATATCAAGCTAATGTAAAGGCCAATGATTGATTGAAGCTAATGAAATAAACAACCTCACAAATGCCATTTTTGCTACAGGAGAAAAAGTATCAGCATAGTCAACGCCATAAGTTTGTGCGTAGCTTTTCGCTACAAGGCGCGCTTTTAACCGAGCAACAGAACCATCAAGATTGACTTTAACTGCAAACACCCATTTGCAACCGATAGCCTTCTTTCCTGCAGGGAGAGAAACTAAATCCCAAGTACAAATATCATCTAAGGCAGTCATCTCCTCCACCATTGCAGCACACCAACCAAGATGAGACAAAGCCTCATGAACAGTTTTCGGGATAGATACAGACTCTAAGGATGCAATGAATGAACATGTGGAAGGCGACAAATGGTTATATGAAACAAAAGAGGAAATAGGATGAGCACATGTACGTTTACCTATACGAAGAGCAATAGGAAGATCATCACTCGTTTCTGGATCCAATGACGAAGAAGACTTTGGTACAGGGCATGGAACTGAAGGAGGTTGTCGTCGAGTATAGACCTTAACGATGGGTGGAAGAGTAGAGGTAGCCACAAGTAGAGATGAATCAGGAAGAGGTTCAGAAGGAGAAATAACAATGTAGACAAGGAAATCATCCTCTAATTCCTTATGCTCCCCCCTTACTCTTATTCAAAGAGAAAGACAATGATGAAAAAAATGGGGTATGTTCAAAAAACGTGATATCAGGAGAGACAAAATATTTATTTAGACTAGGACAATAACACCGATACCCCTTTTGGACACGGGAATAACCAAGGAAAACAGATTTTAAGGACTTTGGATCCAACTTGGTATGCTGAGGCCGAACATCCCAAACAAAGTAGGTACAACCAAATATTTTGGGTGGAATGGGAAACAAATGTTGCTTGGGGCATAAAGTACAAAGAGGTATCTCACCCTTAAGAATGGAAGAGGGCATGCGATTTATTAAGAAACAAGCTGTGGAAACAGCATCAGCCCAAAAAGATTTTGGAACATGCATATGAAATATCAAAGTTCTGGCTGTCTCAAGGAGATGACGATTCTTTCGTTCTACAACCCCATTTTGAGATGGAGTATCGACACAAGAAGATTGATGAAAAATGTCATGGGTATCTAAATAAGACTTGAGTGTATGAGAGAAATATTCCTTAGCATTATCACTCCGTAGGATTTTAAGAGCACCACTAAATTGAGTTTGAATTTCAGCATGGAAGTTACGAAAATGAGAAAGTAACTCAGAACGACTTTTCATTAAATATAACCACGTAACACGAGAATAGTCATCGACAAATGTAACAAAATACCTAAACCCTCCTTTGGACTCAACAGGACATGGACCCCAAACATCAGAATGGACTAATTCAAAAGGAGCACTAACTCGTTTATTGACTCGAGAATACAAACTCAAACAATGAAATTTAGCAAACTGACATGATCACAATCTAAAGAAGACAAATGTTGAAGTTGTGGACGAAGACTCTTCAACACAGAGATAGACGGATGACCCAAACGACAATGCTCTTCAAAGGGAGACGACACGTTTGAGCATGTGATGGCCATAGGTGTTTGTGGTTCAAAGATGTAAAGACCTCCAAATTCACACCCTTTACCAATAGTCTGTTTCGTCGTAAGATCCTAAAATAAGCAATAACCAGGAAAAAAGAAGACATAACAATGAAGATCACGAGTGACTTTACTGACCGAAATCAAATTAAACGAGAAATGTGGTAAATTTAAAACCGATGATAAAGAAATTGATTCAGAAAGATGGACGGTTCATGATCCTAAAACAGGAGTGGAGGTTCCATCAGCTATAGTGACATTAGGTGAAGAGGTAGATGTACAAAGGTTAGAGAATAAACTAGGGTTACCTATCATATGGTCTGTAGCACCAGAGTCAATGACCTATTTTGACGTGGAGGAAATAAGGCATTTAGAAATGTTACCTGTCTCTGCAATGGCCGTAATGGGAGTAGAAGATGATGCCCTTAATGACTCTTGATACTGCTGAAATTTAGCAAACTCCTCTGCAGAAATCGTAATTGACCTGTCAAGATTACCAGGAGTAGAAGCGGCATGTGCGGAGGGTGATGGCATCCTCTGACTCTTATTCAGCAATCTTCTGCATTCACGCTTCGTATGGCCAAGTTTATGACAATAATAGCAAACAGCACCTCCTGGATTTGATCTTTGGTTATTGGGATGACTTTTGGAGCTATTTGATTCAACCCCCTTATTACCTCTATAATCATTCGTGTACCCAATCAAAGAACTACTAGTTACAGATGATGTAACTGCTTGTGTCTTTTCAGTACGAAGTATTCGAGTGTAAGCTTCTTCCAACGATGAGATATTCAAGCTTGACAACACTTGATCTTTGGCCATCTCATATTTAGGTGCAAGACCTACTAAAAGCTCATGATAAACAATTTTTCACGTTGGGCCATTAAAACTTTTGGATCCGTGCTGATTGGCATCAAGGCATTGAATTCCGCGCATGTATTTTTAACCTCCATAAAGTAGCTTGTAAGATATTTTTCTCCTTGATCAGGTTGATATAGAGTCTTACAAACATCAAACACTATTAATATTCTAATAAAGGAAATCCAAATATTCCAATAGTTCCTTGACTGATTCGCAGTGATTTACTAGTTCAACAATTTCACGGTCAATAGAATTCTTGATTTGTAGAAGCATTCTTGAATCATCCCGCCACCAAATCTTCTTATTAGCATCAATCGGTGGCTCTTCTGTGATGTGATCATCCATCTCCATGCTCCTAATAAAGTGGCGAACATTTGATCTCCATGAATAGTAGTTGGATCCATTCAACTTATGTTCAGTTACTTTTGACACCATAGGAACAATCTCAGACATGACTACTGGTTCTTATCAGCCATTACCTCAAAAAATAGACACCAGACAGCGGAGAATCAAACCCTAATTTACTGATGTCTTTACAAGCAGTGAGTATATCTATATATCCCAAACAAACACACCACCAAGAAGAGTCAACAAAACTTAGGAAACCCATAGAAGACGGGCACGCGCACCTACACGTGCCGGTGCATGGACGGACAACAAAAAGAGGAACAATTGGCGCGTGAGCCTCACGCGCTGGTCAGATGGGATCTGAACTTTAGGGTTTTATAGATCGGCGGCTGGGCTCCTCGACAAACTGGGCGGTGTCGAAAAAATAGCCTTTTTTTTCCCGCGGTGGCGGCAGCGGCTAACGACAACGAACGAACCAAAGACGGCGTTTGTGAGCAAAAATGTAAACCCACCTCTCCACAAAACCCTAAACGTATCACAAACGGATTCTAAATTCTCAAACCCTAAGGTTCACAAAATCCTAAGTTTGTTTAGAGGACTCTGATACCATGTAAAACTTTTAGGTTTGAGAAAGAATCAGAATGCTTTATTCATTCACCAAAGATATGAATATATACAAGTGTACAAAGCATAGAAAAGGAAAATATCACAAAATATTTACAAGAATGGAAAACCCTAACTATAGAATTATAACACTAGAAAAGGATAATTATTTAATGACCCTGAGAGATACAAAAGATTAGTTGGAAAGTTGAACTATTTGACAGTGACACGACCAAATATTGCTTACTCTGTGAGTATTGTGAGTTAGTTTATGATTATGTCTTCTCCTACAGTGGATCATTGGGTTGTAGTAGAACAAATTCTATGTTATCTAAAAGCTGCACTTGGACGTGGGATCTTATATAAAGATTATGGTCATACAAGGGTTGAATGTTTTTCAAATGCTAATTGGGCTGGATCTCGAGAGGATAGGAGATCAACCTCTGGATATTGTATTTTTGTAGGAGGAAACCTAGTGTCATGGAAAAGTAAGAAACAGAATGTAGTTTCTTGTTCGATTCCTGAGTCAGAATATAGAGCTATGTCACAATCCACGTGTGAAATAGTATGGATACTGTTGATTATTTCCTTTATTGTGAAATTTTATATTGTACTTATTGTATTATATTTGCTATATTTTATTCTTTCTTTATTTGTAATTATTTTATTCTTTCCTTATTTGTAATTGGGTATTTCTTCTATTTAAGAAATCATTTCCTCCTAAGATTAATAAGAGAAAAGAATAATGGTTTCTAGTATGGTATCAGAGCAACAAAATTTTTTAAACCCTAAAAACCTATTTTTTTCTTTTTGAAACCCTAGAAAAAATCCAGTCTTCTGCCGATCGGTTGCCGCTGTCCGTCAGCTATAATTTTCCTAGTTGCTGGTTAGTTTAAGCCATTGTGTTGTTTTTTTTCCAAATCTACTGATTTTGTATTATGGGTTTCCTTTTTTTTCAACGATATGTCGGACACTAAGGTACCCATCATTCGAGTTTGCGACCATTGCAATAAACCTCGACATACACATGAAACTTGTTGGAAACTTCATGGAAAACCTGCGAATTGGAAAAGTTCTAAGCAACATGCCTCTAATGCTAATGTTGTTGACTCCAGCCCGTTTAACAAAGAGCAAATTGATCAAATTTTGAAGCTGCTACAAACCAATTCATCATCTGGTAATCCTAGTGTTTCCTTGGCACAATCTGGTACTTGTCCTCAAACTCTCTCTTGCCTTAATTCATCTCCATGGATTATAGACTCTGAAGCTTCTGATCATATGACCAGTTCCTCTTGTTTATTTGAATCATATTCTCCTGTGTATTGCAATGAAAAAATTCACATTGTCGATGGCAGCTTCACCTCTATTGCAAGAAAAGGAACTATTCTTTTGACTACAAAACTTATATTACGTTCTGTCCTTCATGTTCCAAAATTAGCCTGTAACTTGTTTAAGGATGCTAATTGTCGTGTAATCTTTTGTGAAACTCATTGTATCTTTCAGGATCAGGAATCGGGGGGGGGACGATTGGACGTGCTAGGATGATTGACGGTCTCTATTACTTTGATGAAGTTTCTGCTAGTCATAAAAAAGTTCAAGGCTTGAGTAGTGTTTGTTCTCCTTCTGTTAAAGAAACTATCATGCTTTGACATCGTAGATTAGGGCACCCAAATTTCTTTTATTTAAAGTATCTGTTTTCCGATTTATTTAAAGGATTTGATTGTTCAGTTTTTCAATATGAAAGTTGCACTTTTGCCAAACATCATCGATCCACCTATTTGCCTAAACCGTACAAGGTTTCATCACTTTTTTCCTTAATTCATGCTGATGTTTGGGGTCCGTCTAAAGTCTTAACTCATAGTGGTAAGCATTGGTTTGTTACCTTTATACATGACCACACTCGTTTAACTTGGTTTTATTTGTTAACAAAAAGGTCAAAGGTAAAAGAGGTTTTTGTTCGGTTTTACAATATGATAAAGACTCAATTTCGAACTAAAATTCAAATTCTTCACTCTGATAATGACATTGAATATTTCAATGAACAATTAACCATTTTTTTGCAAGAAAATGGCATTTTTCATCAAGCTACGTGTCATGACACGCCTCAGCAGAATGGCATTGCTGAGTGAAAGAATAGACACTTACTTGAAGTTGCTCGTGCCCTTATGTTCTCTATGAATGTTCCAAAATATTTGTGGGGTGAGACCGTTCTTACAGCTACATATCTGATCAATCGAATGCCGTCTAAGGTTTTGAATTTTAAAACTCCTCTTAATCACTTCAATGAGTTTTTTCCTAATAACCGGCTATCTTCTGATTTACCAATTAAATTATTTGGGTGTACTGCTTATGTCCATACTTCTCCACTTTCTCGAACTAAGCTTGATCCTCGAGCCACTAAATGCATTTTTGTAGGCTATGTTTCTCATAAGAAAGCTAACAAATGTTTTGATCCTTTGACCCACAAGTATTTTGAGAGTATGGATGTGTCTTTTTTGGAAAATCAACCTTTTTTTGCCCAAATTTTCTTCAGGAGGAGATATCTAACCTTGAAGATAATTTTTGGGATACTTTATCTCTCCCAAACATCAGTGGTCCTACCATTATGAACTTTAGTCCTTCGATACCAAGTATGAAGAGTCCTTCTTTAGGGGGAGAAACACTACAAAATGACTCTACAAGTCGAAATCCTGAACTTTAGGTTTATACTAGAAGAAACTTGACTCAAAGAGTCTGAGATCAGACAATTGACTTATCACAGGACCAATCAAATACTCTGAGGAATGACCTGAAGATCCAGGTATTAGACACTCTACTTCTATTTCTCCTAGTTCTTCATCTCCTCCTAATCCTTTACTTGATGTCTTTGATCTTGATATTCCAATTGCCCATAGGAAAGGTACTCGTAAATGCACCAAATATCCCATTGAAAACTATCTTTCTTATCATAGATTGTCCGACTGTCATAAAGCCTTCACATCAAAAATAACCAACCTATTTATTCCAAAGAATATCCAGGAAGCCCTAAATGATTTGAATTAGAAATTAGCAGTGATAGAAGAGTTCAATGCACTGAAACAAAATTGCACATGGGACATAGTCGAACTATCAAAAGATAGAAGACGGTGGGATGCAAATGGGTGTTCACTGTAAAATGTAAAGCTGATGGTAGTATTGAAAGGTACAAGGCCAGATTGGTTGCCAAGAGGTTCACTCAGACCTATGGCATTGATTATCAAGAAACATTTGCTCCAGTAGCTAAAATTAATTCTATTAGAATCTTGTTGTCTGTGGCAGTTAATTTTGATTGGCTTCTTTATCAACTTGATGTGAAGAATGCATTTCTCAATGGGGATCTTGAAGAAGAGGTTTTTATGGACTTGCCACCTGGTTTTGAGGTGGATCTCGAGATTAACAAAGTGTGCAAGTTAAAAAAATCATTATATGGGCTTAAACAATCTCCCAAAGCATGGTTTGAACGGTTTGGAAAGGCAGTCACAAGCTATGGATTCAGTCAAAGTCAAGCTAATCATACTATGTTCTATAAACATACTGGAAGTGGTAAGTTGGTCATTTTGATAGTGTATGTTGATTATATCATTCTTACAAGTAATGATCAGACAGGACTGAATATCTTGAAGAAAAACCTTGCTAATGATTTTCAAATCAAGGACCTGGGAACCTTAAAGTATTTCCTAGGAATGGAGTTTGCCAAATCTAAAAATGGCATTCTTGTCAACCAAAGGAAGTATATTCTTGACCTACTGAATGAGACAGGTTTACTTGGTTGCAAGATAGCAAAAACTCCTATTGAGCGAAATTTAAAATTGGTTGCTACAACTGCAAAAGAAGTAAAAGAAAAGGAAAAGTACAAGAGGCTTGTAGGGAGACTCATATACCTCTCTCACACACATTCTGACATTGCTTTTGCAGTTAGTGTAGTAAGTCAGTTCATGCATGCTCCCGGGTCAATTCACTTTGAAGCAGTTTATAGAATTTTGAGATATTTGAAAGGTACTCCAGGAAAAGGTATATTATTCACGAAGCATGACCACCTAAACATTGAGGTTTACACTGATGCTGATTGGGCAGGAAGAACGACTGATAGAACATCTACTTCGGGGTATTGTTCTTTTGTTGGAGGAAATCTGGTTACTTGGCGAAGTAAAAAACAAAGTGTGGTTGCAAGAAGTAGTGCTGAAGCAGAATTTAGGACATTAGCCCATGGTATTTGTGAGGGCATATGGATAAGAAGACTATTGGAAGAATTGAATTTCTCTTAGACAATGCCCATATGCATCTATTGTGATAACAAGTCAACAATTGCCCACAATCCAGTCCTTCATGATAGGACCAAACATATTGAAGTTGTAAACACTTCATAAAGGAAAAGATTGATGCAGGAATAATATGCATTCCCTTTCTCCCGACAACAGAGCAAATTGCAGATGTGTTAACCAAAGGTCTTCCAAAGTGGCAATTCAACAAGTTGATTGACAAGCTGGCTATGAATGATATCTTCAAACCAGCTTGAGGGGGAATGTTGATTATTTCCTTTATTGTGAAATTTTATATTGTACTTATTGTATTACATTTGCTATATTTTATTCTGTTCTTATTTGTAATTAGGTATTTCTTCTATTTAAGAAATCCTCTATTTAAGAAATCCTTTCCTCCTAAGATTGAGAGAAAAGAATAATGGTTTCTAGCAGATACACCAACTTTTATCTGAGATGGGTTTCAGCGTTACCGTGCCAACTAAATTATGGTGTGATAATCAAGCTGCACTCACATTGCATCCAATCCAGTATTTCATGAACAAACTAAACATATTGAAGTGGATTGTTATTTTGTTCACGAGAAAATACAAGATGGGTTAATATCTATAGGATATGTGAAGACTGAAGAACAGTTGGGAGATATATTTACCAAAGATGTAAATGAAGCAAGAATAAGTTATTTATGCAACAAGCTGGGCATGATTAACATATTTACTCCAACTTGCGGGGGAGTGTTATAACATATAATTAAATTAACATGTACAGTCGTCCTTTATTGTAATTTTGTATATCCTAGATTAGGGTTTCTCATTCTCCTATATATATGTACCTTTTATCTAACTAAATGATAAGAAATTTATTCTCCAAAAGTACATAGTACATTAGTAATTTTCTTTTTACTATAAGAGTTTGCATCTTTTGAGCATCATTTTTTGTTTAAAAAAATGAAAATATAATAATAATAACAACAACACACAATGGCATCAGTAACTACTTTTAGTTTTTGTTTTTTCCGGAAACAAGGTGAAAAAACACTAGGATTTTAAGAAATAAAATATCATATTTCTCTTATATTTTATGAATCAAACACAAGTTCTTAACTAGGAGAAAAGTCATCTATCACTAAAGAAAAAAATAACATATAAATTTAACAAAAATATAGACAATACAAGCAATTCAAAAAAGAAAAGGAAAAAAAAAAAAAAAAAGACAATTAATATACAACTCATGCTTACAATATAAAATGAAAATCCAACACTCCCCAAGTACGAGCCTTTTGGGTAGTTTACCGATTGTATAGGCTGCTGGTATTCATTATCTTTTGTGTTGATATTTTCTATTTACAGTTTGCCAAGTTTGTTAAACTTTGTTTAGGATTAGTTGTAGTATAGGTGTGACCAAGCCCTTCCTCTTTGGGTCTATTTAAAGGGTTAATTTTCATTTAAAGGATATAACAAAATTGCTAAGTTTTCTAAAGTTCTCCAAGAATTGGTCTTCACCACCCCCTCTAGTTGGTTTGACGATGGCTTTAGTATTCAGCTCTAATGATGAAACAATGTATGGTTAGACCTTTTCAGGAAGAAGATATGCTATCAGCAAATAACCAACTTTTGTAGACAGCTTGTAAATCAATTTGTCAAATTGGCGTTTTTAACGACTTAGTTAAAGCGCTATCTTTAGAAGAACCCAAAAAGGTAGGTTGGAGATGGAAGATAATTCAGTTGCCTTGCCTCTTGAGCACTGCATTACTGAGGTTGGTGAGCAAAATGAATTAAATTCTTCGGATGAATATTCGGTAATGGTGTCCGTGTCCTCTTCACTTCCCTTTATTGAAAAAGACAAAGAGGCGCCTACATTTAAGTCAGTACAGAGTTTGACTGTTGGTATCTCCCGATTGGACTCTCCATTGACCATTAAAGAAGTTAAAAAGACAAAATACCGATTCATTGAAGCTTCAAAATTTTGTCCAAGGAAAAAACTCTCTTACCTTCCCTTCCCATCTTCCCAAATTTCAGATGATTTCACAATGGTAAAAAGGGAAAATATGTGACAATGCACTAACCAGATGAAGGTTGACGCCACTTAAATCCAAGCTGCAGCCACCATGCTTGTGCATTTCTACTGCTGCATTAGTCTCATCCAAAAGTCTAAGGCTTTCTTCATATGTCCAGTTCGAAGACCAAAGTTGGGCCTGTTCATTTAACAATAAAGTGACTCAAAACAGATTTAAATGGAACATAAAGAAATTCACAAATGTAATTAATATCAATTACATGTTCATAATATTACTGAAATAATTTTTGAACTTGAATTTGGATTTTATCAACCAAACACAATGCAAATAGTAGTACAGAGCGTTTCAAAACTCGTCGTGTGGCTAAAAGCTCCATCCAAACTTATGGAATGGACTATCAAGAGACCTTTTCTCTAGTTGCCGCTAAATACTATTTGGGTACTTTTATCTGTGAAAACAATTGGCAATTGGCCGTTGTTCAACTTGTAAAAAAAAAAATGCATTCTTGAATGACGAATTGAGACTTGATGGAGGAGGCTTACCTCCTTGATTTGAAGAAAAATACATGTTTTCTTTTTAACAAGAAACAAATTTTTTCATCAATGGCTAGAGACAAAGCTCAAAGAGTACCAGATATAAAACGGAAGATAAATAAATAAAAAATAAAAATAAAAAATAAAAAATAAAAAATAAAAAATTAAAGTTAATTGGAACCATAAATCAAGAGTTCACCGCATTTTTTATTTTTCATGCATTAAAAAGTATTTTCTGGCTAGTTAGGAAGATCTCTAGGGTAAGTTTGAAACATTCTGCAGAAGTATGCTAGTTGGGATACAGAAAACAACCCCTACCAATCTGTCTCTGGCAGCCAAAGATCTGTCTCCGGAGAACTCTCTCTCCTCCATCCCGACTCGCCTCCCCTTACCGATCTGTCTCCGGCGGCCATGAATCATGCTACTGCCTTATTTTATCCATAGCCGAAATGCCTCCGTCAAAGTCCTCAGTGACCATAGACCGGAAAGTCTTCTCCATTGATTCCGATGAGTATTACAGGGCTTCCCACATCCATTTGACCGAAACCACAAAAGATCGTGCATTCTTCATCTCCCTTCACTGGCAAACACTCAATTGGATCACCAAAACCTTCTCGATCTTACTGATTGCCCCCTTAAACCAGAAATTTTTCAAAGAATTTCGCTTCGACAACCAAACGATCTAGATTGAAAAATCATCAAACAAAAGGGGTATCCTAATCAAGATTACCAAACTAGATAACAATGGTGGCCTAAACAAGATCCTTATACCGATTGGCGAAGGAAAAAGAGGTTGGAAAGCCTTTTATACCTTGCTGTAATACCAAAAAAGAAGCTTGACCCACAACTAGCCGCCACAAATGTCCCCTACAGCTCTGAGGCACCCACCCCCCCAAAGAGGCGCTTAAAGCCAAATCTCCGTTAATGCTCACTTCGGACCTCGTTCATTAGATCAAGCCAGCCTTGGAGTACCCACATGCCACATTACATTTCAACACAACTATAATCGTTAAGAGGCAATGCTTCCACAATGATTGGTACAACATTATGAGAGCATTACAAATCCATGGATGTGATTGTTGTGCCATTAACCCTATACAAGCCAATCGTGCCCTTTTACGTTGTGAAAGCACAGATCAAGCCACAATCCTTGGTGCAATCAAGGAGTGCTACAAGGTGGGCCCTTTCTCTCTCAAGTTGTCCCCATGGAGCAACAATGTCGCAAAAGATAACCGGTCGTCCCTTGTTATGGCAATTGGATTAGAATTAGGAATCTTCCTTTAGATCGATGGGATGACAGCTCCTTCAAATTTATCGGGGACGCCTGCAGAGGTTTTATTGAAGTGGCCAAGAAAACCCTCTCCCGGTTGGACCTTTTAGAAGCGTCGATCAAAGTTAAGAAGAACTTCACAAGTTTCATTCCGGCTGAAGTTGGGATTCCCTCCCCTTCTTCGTCTCTGATCATCGTGCAATGCAATGACCATCACTCCGAGGTTCTCATCCAATCCAACCATTTCCTTTACCTTCTAAAATCAAGAATTCCCAAAATTTCCTTTAAGACTTTTGATCAAACAGATTGTATGTCACACCCCCTCCCAAGCTTACATCTTTCGCCTAGAAGGAGGCGTGAGGATGGCAAATACCATACTTTTGTGATACCTACTATCCTCTCTTACTTGTTTTGCTTCCGCGTGTTACTCATGTCTCCGACCAAAAAAAAAAAGTATCATTCCAGACGGAAATTCAGAAATAAGAATAGTGAATACAACAACTCCTCACCTCCATATAACTTTCAATAAAAAAAGAATTTGAAACATAAAGAACAATACTGACAGCAAAATTACTTAAGAATCTGAATGGACAAGCGGAATTATTAAAACTAGCAACGAAAGAAGACTAAAATTGATAAGGGAAAAGGGAAGGAAGGAAGAGAAGAGAGCACTTACCTTTCACGGTTCTTTGTTTATTCAAGAATAAGGAATCGCCAAAGGAAACGTATGTAAATTTAAGAAATCTTGTTATAGGCTAAAACGATCATCACAAAAAATCTACTGTTTTTTTAACAAGAAATGAAAATAACGCTCCCACCAAAATGACTTATTTTTTAAATTAAATACTTGAAAATGTATGTAAAACACACCCCTCATCCACTACAAAATTAAACTCACCACTCAAGCTCCAATTTGAGGGGTATAACAGAGCAATTGCTTGAATGAAATCTTGTAGCAGTTGATATTTTTAGATTCGGATTTTTTCAATCGGTTAGTTATGATAATATCCAACTTTCAGGAATTAGTTTGGCCTTGCTAGGTAACATACATTCAATCCTATAAATCAAAAGGTGAAGCAGTGCTCTTCATAGGAGAAACAGAACCATGGACGGGAAAATGACAATTTAGCTGCGATACAGACCTTGATAGCTTGACGCCCCAGAGAAGTGCGGGTGAAGGAAGCGACGGAATCGCAAAGTTTATCCCATTCCAGCGCTCTGAGACTGTCCAGGTGGACTGAATGTTGGGTTCTGTTATCTCTAATGTCACTGCCGACGGGAATGTTTGCAGAGAGGGATAAGTGTACGGACGCAGCTCGATGCTGGAATTTAACCGGCACCGGCAGTGTAGAAGAGTTGGTCCAGGTCCAGGTCCAGGTGAGGGGATGCCCAAAAAGAGCTGCACAGAGCATCGTTTTACCCTTCCTGACACCTACAAGGGATGAGAGAGCTTTGTCCAAACAACTCACCGCTCCCGCTAATAGCTATCTCTACGTTCCAACATGGTAACATCTGCCTTCCACTGTATACGGTTTTTCCTTTTCCTGAAAAATATATTCGGATAATAGTACCGATAATTCAAAATATCGGGAAATTATTTCCCCTACTATTCAAGGGACTGTTCGGAGTAATAAGGTGATTATTATACTCTAAATTATTGTAATTGGATTTTAATAGTTTGTGTTTAGGATATAAATTATTTTAGTTTAGATTACAATAATTTCTGAGGTGTAAACTATTTTAGTTTGAAAATGAAATAGTAAACATGGTAGTATAAAATAAAAAATTATGAATGTAAAATAATAAAATATGTAACAAATAGTAACACTATAGCAAATTGAGTTTTTGAATGAGTGTTTATTGTAGCTAATTGGGGGTTTTAAAATAATATTTACTGTAACAATGGAGGTTAGTATAATCTTATGATAATTTTTACCCCAAACGTCCCCTAAATTTTAAAATTTTTTATATTTTAATTACAAAAACAAAACATCCCACCTAAATTAGGCTTCTCATTCAATCTTCTCTCTCATAAATTTTTCTATCCAATCCATTCTAACACGATTCAGATAACTTGAATCTCCTCTCTCGATGATTATTCCACTCTTGAAGATACCATATTTGAAATAATACTACGCTCTCGTTCAATTTATATTTCTAAACCTTAGTCTCATCTCTTTCTCTCTTTGATATCAATCGACATGGAAAACTCTAGCACCTAGGAGCAAGGAAATGGTGAATAGGGTTGCTTGAAAAAATAAATTTTTTGACAAATTTTAATTGAAACTAATTAATCTAAAATAAACAAATAAGCAACTAATATTTTGCACAATGAGTACAAGCAAATCACTTGGCATGCAATTTCTCATAAAAACAATTAAGTGCATCAAAGAGAAAAAGAAATGACACTGATAATTTTTATAATGGTTTGAAATCCATACTCCACTCCCAAAATTTCTTCTTTGATATTTAACTGCATGGATCCTATTGTAGGTGAGAACCAAACCGATTTACTACTTTTTTTACGATTTGAAGAATCAACCCATAACCAATTCTTTTATAATTAAGTTTTTTTTGGAATTTAATAATTAAGTTTTAAATCAAACTAAATTTTGCGATTCCGTCGGGTTGATTATAATCAAACTAAATTTTTCAAGTTTGATTATAATTAAGAAATGGGTTGATTCAAATCAACCCAATTCTTCAAATTGGTTATAATTAAGAATTGGGTTGATTTGAAGAATTATAATCAAACATTATCTCTAATGTCACTGCGATACAGACCTTGATAGCTTGATTATAATTAAGAAATGGGTTGATTCAAATCATAACCAATTCTTTTATAATTAAGTTTTAAATCAAACTAAATTTTTTCGAGGTTCAGGATTAAACACCACACTTAAATCATTTTTCAAGTTCAGGATTAAAACAATGCACTAAAATCCAAGATGTGCACCCGTACCTTAATACAAAACCCAATAATGAAGTGATGAAATTGAGTTCCCACATAAAATAAAACTCTCATAAGAGTATATTATACATATTGTGAGTACTTAAAGTATTCTCCCAACACTAAAAAAATAATCACTCCTGAGATTAAATTTTTGAAGTTCGAGGAAACGGAAGAATTTAGTCTTGGAGGAAGAGATTTAACAACTGAAAGTGGTTCATTTTTGAAGAAGATGATTTTTGGAATTTAAAGAGAATTTAGGCCTAAAAATAATATTAAAGTATGATTTGAAAATAGTCTTTGGATGAGGACTTGAAGGAATCAAGAGTGGAGATAAAATGGTTAAAGAAGGAAAGTATATATAAAATTAATAATGATGATAATATTAATATTAGTAAATAAAAATCAAATCAAATGTGACCGTTGGTCACAGTGAAAAAGTTTTTTTTTCTTTTAACATTTGTCCGTTGGTCAAATTTTTAAACCTTTTTTATAAAATAAAAATCATTTTGAAACCAATGCCTTTTGTTTTCTTTTAACTTAAAATAAATATTCAAATAAGGCCACATGTTCTTGATTTCATCCCTCTATTAATTTGATTTGTTTATCATGTATGTACTATCTCTTCCACCCATATTTTCACATGATTGGTCCATTTATATCACATTATTGTCACTTAGGATTTTACTTTCAAAATTTTCTTTTGGATACAATTTCTTTATTTAATGTTGAATTTGAGTGATTCAAAATGTATTTGAACCGACTTTCGCAGCTTTATATTATGAGCACTTTAAACCGTAAAAAAATCATCCATAAATAAAGCTAACAACCCTTTGGTAGGATAACCTATAATTCAATCACTAAAACTTCTAAAATCAATTTAGCACAAAGCTTTAAAAAAAAAAAATTATCTTGTGGTTGAAAACCACGATGTAAGGAGAACTACTTTTCTACTCAGTGTTTGAATACTCCACAATAAGTTGATCAATCTTCTCGAGCATGCAACCCTAGATTAAGAATTGCAAAAACAGTGGTGATGAATCTTTGTCATCAATACAGAGGGAAAATGTAATTCCCAAATTTAAGATTCAAAAATTGTATTATACAACCTAATGGGTAGATTTTTATATTATCTCCCAAAACACAATGTTGTCACATTATAACCTTAGAAAGTAAAAATACCCTTATTTAATATATTTTAGAAAGAAAAAAATGGAAAATAAGAAAGGATAAAATTGGAAAATAAGAAAAACTACATCAAAATTATTAAACAAATATAATTAATAATTTGTCGTCTTGACGGGTCAAATCAAAAAAGATATCGTGAGCATTTCGTCAATGGAGTGGTCGAAGTCAACGACTTTTTCTACCAAGAGTGAAGATGCTCGAGCGTGTTTTTATGCATGGAGCGAAGATGCTCGTCATGGTTTCTCCATATTAATTCTATTATGAAATGTTCTACTAATAATTGTTTATCAACATAATTTTCCACTTTCTTATTTAGATTCATGCCTAGGGAAGTAACTATGTTTTAGATGTATACATAGGTAAAGGATATTTGAAATATGCTAAGGATATTTGTAATAAACAGTAGAATAAGAGAAAAAATCTAAAAATATATTGCATATTAAAAATATGGATGAGTTGACTAGTCAATCTTTGATTTTTTTTTAATTTTCAATTTCGCCCTCCATTGTCTTATCTTATTGCACACCTCTTTTTTTTCTAAACTTTTATTTTCTTTCCTTTATTTTATTTTATTCTTCTTATTTTTTTTCACAAGAATTATGAGGCTGAGTTTCGTACCCAAGACTTGAAAAGTACTCGATTCATAAGTGACTTAACACCAACAAGTCAATCATCAAGTTTGATTATCATAACAGATAATAAATATAAATAGCAAATAAAAGTCTATCGGTGATAGCCACTAATATTTTCTATCATTGACAACTTAATTTTTTATTATATTTTCATAGTTAATAGCCACTTATAGAAATCTATCATTGATAGCCAACTTGGTGAATTTAATTAATAAAGTTGAATCTCGAACTAAAATGTAAGTGGAATGCCTAGAAGTTATCACTAATAGCATGTTTATCAGTGATAGAAGCTATCATCGAAAAGAAAAGAGACTTATAAATGTTTGGGAATGACAAGAAAATGGCAAAAAGGTGTTCAGTGGCTATGATTGATAGAAATTACTAATTATAGCATATTACTAATGATAGAAACTAAGACTAATAGCATGTTATCAATAATAGAAGCTACCCGATAGTACGTTATCGATAATAGAAGTTATCCGATAGCACGTTATCAGTAATAGAAGTTACCATGATAGCACGTTATCGATAATAGAGAACTATCACTGATAGCATGAGATCAGTGAGATCATTGATAGCATCTTATCAATGATGTTATCAATCAAATAAGCTATCACTGATAACCACAATATGAGTGATGTTAGTGATATCAGTGATAAAACTTAGGTGATATCTAATATATCGAGTTTCATTCAAAAATGATAATCAGTTATAGAAGTTTATCATTGATAGCCTTAAGTGTTAATATTTCAAGTTTGATTCTAATTGATAAAAGTCTATCAGTGATAGCAACTGATAGACGCTATCGGTGATAACCATGATAAAAGATTATTAGTGATAGCTACTGTGGTAATCAAAGTTGTTGGTCTTCTTTCAAAGTTGATCACTATTTATAAATCTATCATTGATAGCCACTGATAGCCTTACGTATTGATATTTCAAGATTGATTCCAATTGATGAAAGTGAATAAATGATAGCTACTGATAATTGATAGCAAATTAAAAACTACTATTTCAAGATTGTATTAATTTTTCTCAAATGAAAGCTATCACTGATAACAACTATCATCGATAGAAATTGATAGAATCTATCAGCGATAGTAGCTGATAGTAGCTATTAGTGGCTATCATTGATAACTGCTATCAGTGATAGTTTTAAATTTGAGAAAATTGGGAAGAAGCGAGTAAAATGGTGGTTAGGCATGAGTTTTTTAGTCTTTTACCATTTTTTGATCTATATATGCAATTATTTTATCCTTGTACTACATATTCTATTATTTTGATTCTATTAATGTAACTAGTCCTTTAACATTTGTCTGTTGGTCAAATTTTTAAACCTTTTTTATAAAATAAAAATCATTTAAAAAACCAATGCCTTTTGTTTTCTTTTAATTTAAAACAAATATTCAAATAAGGGCACATGTTCTTGATTTGATCCCTTTGATTAATTTGATTCTTTTATCATGTATGTACTATCTCTTCCACCCATATTGTCACATGATTGGTCCATTTGTGTCACATCATTACCACGTAGAATTTTACTTTCAAATTTTCTTTTGGATACAATTTCTTTATTTAATGTTCAATTTGAGTGATTCAAAAAGTATTTGAACCGTCTTTCTCAGCTTTATACTATGAGCATTTTAAACCATAAAAAAAATCATCTATAAATAAAGTTAACAATCATTTAGTAGGATAACCTCTAATTCAATCACTAAAACTTCTAAAATCAATTTAGCACAAAGCTCTTTTTTTTTTTAAAAAAAAAAAAAAGAAGTTATCTTGTGATTGAAAACCATGAGGTAAGGAGAACTACTTTTCTACTCAACATTTGAATACTCCACAATAAGTTGATCGATCTTCTCAAGCATGCAACTCTAGATTAAGAATTGCAAAAACAATGGTGATGAATCTTTGTTATAGAGGGAAAATGTAATTCCCAAATTCAAGATCCAAAAATTGTATTACACAACCTAATGGGTAGATTGTTATATAATCTCCCAAAACATAATGTGTTTCACATCATAACCTTAGAAAAGTAAAAATAGCCTTATTTAATAGGTTTTTGAAAGAAAAAAATTGGAAAATAAGAAAGGATAAAATTGGAAAATAAGAAAAACTACACCAAAATTATTAAACAAATATAATTAATAATTTGATGTCTTGATGGGTCATATAAAAAAAGATATCTTGAGCATTTCGTCAATGAAGTGGTCGAAGTCAACGGCTTTTTCTATCAGGAGTGAAAATAAGAAAAACTACACCAAAATTATTAAACAAATATAATTAATAATTTGATGTCTTGATGGGTCATATCAAAAAAGATATCTTAAGCATTTCGTCAATGAAGTGGTCGAAGTCAACGGCTTTTTCTACCAGGAGTGAAGATGCTCGAGCGTGTTTTGCATGGAGCGAAGATGCTCATCGTGGTTTCTCCATATTAATTTCTATTATGAAATGTTCTTCTAATAATAGTTGATCAACATAATTTTCCACTTTCTTATTTAGATTCATGCCTAGGGAAGTAACTATGTTTTGGATGTATATATAGGTAAAGTTTGAGCAATCAAAAGTGAAAGCACGGTTTGTGGAGGGATTTTTCTTATTTTTTTTAAAAGCAATTTATCTACTCCATACAACTAGTTCAAGGTTTGAGTCCCGGGCAACCTGACAACGATCTTTTTCAATATTGTTTTATTCCCAAAAAGGATTACAACAAAATTTGTGAACTACCAAAACTATCCTCCTAATACTACCATGGCGTAGTAACAATGGTAAGTCCGGGTCGAACTTCAGGAAAGCTAATTATCTAGTTAGAGCGGTAAATGAGGGGGAAGGGAGAAGGTTGGTGTGGATACGAATTAAGTATGAATTTAAAGGCAAGAAAGTAAAGATAAAGTAGGTAAATGTAATTAAGGATTATAAAATCTAGTGTTGGAGTAAATTGGATTCCTATGGTAATTGTCTACCATTGAATTATTTTGATTAAACTCATATTTGATTACGCTTTGCACAATAATTTGCTTGACACGATCGAACTAGCCTCTATAATGGCAGACAACTAGCTAAGACTGAACCATGCAAGTGATCTAATTAATCATTAAAGTCTTAAAGCAAATCCCTAACTAAACTAAATGCAACCAATCCTATTAGATCCTAAGCAGTCATATAGAACCAATTTACATTTGAATTAAGCCTAAGGTTTCTATTGTGTGTTTAATTAATTGGAAACTCTAACTTAATTAACCAATTTTCTTTGAACCTAATCAAATCATGCATTCTAAGATTGAAGAATAGTCTATAAACCCTAGCATACAAGATTCAATTATTTACTACTTATTGATTGAAGCTAGACGAACAACAAAGAATCGTGCAAGCCTGAAATCTTTAACATAAGACATACATTCGAAGGTAAGGGTGTCAATCCATCCAAAAACATACAACAATAATTAAAATAGATTCAAAGAGGCATAGTTACGATGTGAAATTTGTACAAAATAATCCTAAAAAACTTACATATAGTGTACTCCCAAGAACAAGAAAAGAACTACGTACTTCAAAATCTTCATAGACAAAGAAAGATAAAGAAAGAAGTTCTAATCCATTATTTACAATTGAAACAAAAAGTAAAATATGATGTAAAGATGAAGGAAAAATAGAAGGGAAGAGAAATTTGATGTTTTACTTTGGTCTCCATCAAATCCACCACAAAAAACCCTAAAAAGTCTAAGAGAATATTTTATAGATAATGTAGAGCATATCTATACTGTAGAGGAGCATAGGTACGCTGCCTTTTGGTTGTCGCAGTGTAAAATAGGGCATAGCTACGCTCTACTTTATGCTCTCACCAAAGTTGCTATATGCCTTTAAGCATTAAGAAAAGCGTTGCTACGCTAGCCTTAAGGGCATTTTCGTAATTTTGTGTCCTTGAAGCTCCGGGTGCCCGATTTCACTTCCAATAGCTCCAAATCAACCTTGAGCGGTCCGTAACACTCTGAATTGCATGATTTGCTCAAATTCCTACAAATAAAGATTTGAACACATAAAACACAACAAAGGAGATTACAGACAAATAAATAGCTCTTTTCAAGAGCTATCACGACCTAATGTGAAACGAAAGTGCACTGTCACACCCCATTCTAGATTTCTCCTCTGACCTAGAACGAAGCGTGAAGACGTTAAACATCACTTCTCTTTGTGACCTCCAACGTCCCAACTCTTAACATATCTTGTACTCAAATCCCAGACTTCCCAACTAATTTTCAAAAATAGTGTACATTCATTAACAGAGGGTAAGAACTTAACTCAGTTTAAATCACAGTACTATTTAAAAAGATTTACAAACTGACATTAAGGATTATTTTTAATAGACCTCACATGACATGAAACTCACAAGTTTAACTATCCTGGAGTACTCTCAAATGTATGCACAAACCATTTAACATTCTTAAATCCACCATCAAGAGGTTTTCATATAAAACCATACAAATCACAATAATGTAAAATTAGGTTCCAAACTACATTTTCATAAATCCAGCTCATATAAAGCCAATGAGAGTTTGGAAATCATGATCCAAGCATTTTTTAAATCATAGTCAAGTAAAACAGATTATGTCATCACATTCATAAATCATAACATATTAACATACTTATATATTTTTCAAATCGAAATACTTAAAATAAAACCACTCACAGTTCAAAACATATAGTTTATATCAAAAACAGTTGAAAATAAACCACTCACATTCAACTGGCTTCTCCTCAAATTTCTAATTTCTCCGACTCCCATTTATCCTAAAATTGTATTCATAATCCCTTGGTTATCCTCCACATGACTAATCCAATTATTTGAAAATTAACCTTCAAATATAATCAATTTCACTTAAGTTTTCACCAAAACCTTGATTTGATTCTAATGTAAGGTTTACGTTGCAATTTGCTCTTTTTAATTACTTTAAAAGTTAAAGGTGAAAAATAGGAGGGGGAAAAAAAGGAAACACCATATTTTAACCTTTAAGTAGCTGATCGGAGGGTTTTGATTGGAGAAAAAAGTGAGTAGCTTCGGCCAAAAAGTTGGGGTCTGGAGAAGACGATGGTTCTCCCAAATTAGTTGTGCAAATTTGCCATTTTTGGACGAAATTAAAGCTTATTGAGTAAAATAAATGGGAGTGATAGATTAACCTCGCCAACAAGGAAGGATATATGTGGTAATACAATAGGAAATGGGCGATGCACCTAAGGTTGTGAGAGATAGTTGTCAAGCTTCAGGAGTTTGATAATGTGATATACCATTAAGGAGCATCACTATATATAGCATGTAAATAAGTTTTTAATAAAAACAATTAAATCATGTGGCTTTGTTATTGTGATGTTGTTATTTATTATGATGTTTAACGTCTTCACCCTTCGTTCTGGATTAGAGGAGAAATCTAGAACAGGGTGTAATGATTGGTATCAGAGCATGATTTTACTTTATTACGATTTGTTTGATTTTATAAGTAAATTTGAGATGGTGGATTTGATAAGAAACGAGAATTTAATATGCTATGCTTTGTAAATGATTTTTGAATGATTATTGTGTAACTGTACAGATTCAGATACAGGCTGAGTTGGTTAGTTGGATCTAAATGTCATCAAGGGAGGTGATGTTTAGCATCTTCACATCTCTTTTTGGATCAAGGGGTAATTTGAGAGGGGGTGTGACAACACGTCTCAAGTAATAGTATAGTAAGGCAACATTAAGAGACTGAGTATCGTTCTCTAGAGATCAAATGCCCATATTAAGTTTAGCTATTATAAAATTGTTTGGGTTTTATTTAAAGATTGAAAAGTAGAGATTGAAATTTAAAAGTAGCTTGAACTTGATTTTTTTTACCTAAGATACTAGTTTTCACACATTCAATGCAGGGAATCGTACTCAGAGAAATTGGTTCTATGGGTGACCTAACTGATCACAACATAGACATCTCTTTTTACTCATATCCATGCATATACATTACAAATTTATTCTCTTTTTTTTTTCAATTATGTTTCTTTTGATATTTTTTTTCTTTCCATTCTTTTGAGTTCAAATCTATATTTTTTAATAGGAAAACAAACTTATTTTTATTTTCCTTTAATATAATATTACCAACCATCATGAAAGATGACTCGCTAATCGGTGGGGCCTTTCGAGACAACTAAATTGACTCAAATTAACTCATCTTTTAGTTAATAGTTTTAGATTAAAATGACTACGGTTCGAAATATAGGTAACTCCAAGAGAGACTTAAATAGATCATAACTCAAGAATATATTATCCTATTTCCACACTAGATCATCTAACATGCGTATTCAAAATACATCATAGACAGTCACCATAAAATACATGCATATAGGTCTACTCACCATCTTTTCTACTCATAAATTGAAAAAAAAAATCTCTAATTTCCAACACAATAAATTTCTAAGGTAACTTAGAGGCACAAATAATTAATAACCCATTGTAAGTCACAAACAATGTTCTTAAGAAAAAACAACAATAACCCATTAAAAATTTCTAAGCCATAAATAATGGATTTTAACAACATAATCAATTAGTAACTTAGAGCTACTCGAGTTATTAATTGACTTAGAAAAATCCCTTAGTGTTGTTGTGGATGTTTGATTTTTATGGACACTACGAATATAATCTATCATGTATCTAGTATAATTAAGTAATTAATTGCATTAGGGTGCTTGTCCCAAAATTTCGGATAAGTAGGCTAAACACACCAATTGATGGAAAATCTGATGATCAAATTAAATAACTGGGTGAATCCTATTCTCTAAACTAGACTCGCTTTTACTTTCTTGCACCTTACTTTTCTGCATTTTACATTCCTACACTTTACTTTCCTCACTTTAAATCCTAAAACCATTCCAACTCCCCCTACCACTTTAGCTAGAAATCCTAATTACTTGAAGCTACATTCGTGCTTCTCTGTGGATCGATTCAGTCTTGCCACCAGTACTACGCCTTATGATAGTAGTAGCCTAGATCAGTATTTATAAATATATTTGATTATTAGGGGTTTGCGGGCAACAATAAATCACTAAGACCACCATTCAATTTTGTACTTTGCGTTAAAAATACTATTAAACTTCTAAAAGTTTCAAAAATACCTTTAAATTTAAAATAAAAATAAAAATTAAAAATTATCTCACCAATAGTTTTGAATGAAAATCATCAATAATTTATTTAAAAAATATCCTTAAACTTTTAAAAAGTACTCTAAATATTTTAGAAAAAGAAAAAAAAAACGTATTCTTACTGTTTTGAACTTTGAAAAGTTGCATTAATGTCATTATTCTTTCCCCCAAAAAAATGTTTAAAAAAATTCTCACACCCATTATCTACACCATATCACCTGGGCCTATTCCATTTCCTATCTTTGTTATGCTTCAATCCATGGCCTAACAATTTTATAATCTCTTTTTTTCCCTCTATTTTCTCTTATACACACTTTCCCTTCTTCCTTTTCCTCATTCTTTGATTATCTTTTTGTTACTGGTTATAATTGTTTCATGTTAACTTTTCGACCTTTATTTATTATGTTTTTGTTAGAGTTAGAAAACACACAGCGGAAGTAAAATGGATCATTAAACATTTTAATTCATTAATTTTGACTTTAAATTAAGCATGCTCATACACTAATAAGAGGGTTTCAGGACATACCACCTTCTTCAACCTCAAGTTTTTCAGCAAAAAACTATCAAATGCATGCCCGATTTCCACTTCAATCTTCTCTATTTATTGAAAGACTATCATGCAAAGAGGATTGCTACATGAATTGCACCTCATGCTTGGAAATTTGACTCAAAACAATGGTGGAAAATATGTGAGCTACTAAGTTGAAAGTGGAGAAATTCCACTTTTGGGATTTTCCATTTTCTCAATTTTGATTTTCTATATTGATTTCCAAAATAATTTTTTAAAAATGAAATCTCTATTAATTTTACAAAATTAATTCAATAATTATTTTTCTAATAAAATTAATAATAATTAATTAATTTAATAATTTAATTAATTCTAATTAATTTAATATCATATATTAAATTAATTTAACACTAATTCCACCATCATAAATCTCTATTCATGAGTTTAATATTTAAATCATATTTAAATATTAATTAATTCTTCAATTTCGTTTAATTCCAAAATAAAACGTTTTCAAATTAACTTATCACGTTACTCTAAGGCTAATCCATTTGTGAGTTAGTAGGGTGACCTCGTGAACCTACAAATCATGGGCTCTAACAATCCGAGATTAATCGGTTAAACTCTTTACACTGAAATAACCCCATTCGTTAACTACTGGGTCACTCCACTAAAGAGTTGCACTCCCCATATATTATGTCCACTCGATATAATCATGATTAGTAAGTTAACTCACCCCCGAGATTACCTCTTGTTCCTTAAGTCCCATTGATCCTCTAATGAACAATTGATTTGTGATCCGATCAAAAAACCGAGTCCTTCTTGGGCCAATGAGAGGGTGGGGTCCCTTGTTCAAAATCTGGAGTTAGTACTTAAGGGAGTAACCTTAAGCCGACACTATTGAGGCAACCCTCACCTATGCAAATATAAGAAGTTTATAGTTAGTTCAGGATTAAGGTCAAGTTACCTAAGTCATCATTTTGGAATAGTCACTCTTAAAACAGTAAACAACGTTATAAAGTAGGAATGACTTATTTCATGGTCCAATCTTGTGCAAACGTTATAAATATTTTAATAAAGGTTGTACATTATTAGTTGAGTGTGTGTTAACATGTCATTTGAATGCGGAGGCAAATTGAGATTTGGATCATAATTTGAAGGAGGACTAGTAGGAGGAAAAATAAAGAAACCATCTGAATTACCAAATTTTTGTAATAGTGAAGACTTTGTAGATCATTTTTACGATTTAAATTACTTTATTTATTGTGATTTAATTTAAAAGGTTCATCATGACATTTTTATGTATTAGTTTTGGTTATTCATTGTTTTGTTGAGTTTTAAGGAGAAATTTTCATTTTAGAATTTTGTGAAATTAACTTGGTTTTGGTTTATGTTTGGAATAATAAGGTAAATAGCAGTAATTACATCATTATTTGAAAAAAAAAATAGCAAAAGGCGGAGTAGTTTTGAATTAAAGCAAGGACATCACGTGAGTCAAATTTTTAGAAATCCTAAAATGCCTTTATCGTCTCTTTTAATTGCAGTGTAATTAATTCGACATTTGTATTAATGAGACTATAATTAATTCAACTATATATTTCAGTATACTTTCAGCACCAACTAACTTGATTATTTCAAGTGGATAATCATCCTTAAATCTCGCGATTTTAGCAATTGTTATGAATTTATGCATCAAATTTAATACTTATTTTGAATTTTCTAATCTTCTACAACAACTAATTTTAAAATCTTCATTTGAAATTTTAATTATCATATTATATTAATTATCTCAACCGAGATTTATTGTTTTTATTATACTTTCTATTAAACTTAATCAAGATTCACAGTTTTAAAATACTTTTGAACTAAATTTTAAACTTTTTTGGTTAACAATGGGCTGCAGAAATAATGTGATTAGTGTTGAATTGATATGGCAACTCTAGAGGGGTGAATAGGGTTTAATTAAACTTTTTTTTTCTAAATTAACCCAATTAAACTAATTAATACACTTTTTATAAATAATAAGAAAAATTCAATTTATGCAACAAATAAGATGACAAAAATGTGATAATTTAATTCTATCAAATTTTAGCAAATAAATAAGAACAAATACAATAATTGTTTAAATTAATTGCAAAAATAAAAAGGAAAAGAGTTAGAGAAGAAGACACCGTAATTTTATAGTGATTCGGTCGACCTACTCCATCCCCAAGCCTCTTAGGAAATTTGAATAAAATCTTTCCGACTCTTTCCACGGATTAGAGCCCAACCGTTACACCACCGCTCCTTTTACGGGTTCAAGAGCAACCTGATCCTTTCCACGGTTTAGGATCAAACCGTTACAAATGTTGAAATTTTTAAGAACACAATACAACGTTCACTAGAGTGGATTTATAAGTTTAAGCACTCAACAATTTATTCTCACAATACAATAGCACTCTCTCAAGAATAAGATGAAAAAAATTGGGAACTTAGAGAGAGCAACAATTGAACTTTTGAGTTTTGGAGGATTATGAAATGTAAAATTTGTTGGTTTAGTTTGAAGAGGAAGATGGTTTATAAGAAATGGAAAATTTTTTAGAAATCACAATTAATTTGGACCATTGGATTTTAGAAAAGAAAAATCAATGGTAGAGATTTTAAACTAAATTAGTTGTTAGATACAAACAAAATATAATATTAAATTTATTTTCTTTTAAAATTAATCCAAAAAAATAAAAAAACATACCATGTGTTAAAACGTTAGACACAAACATAAAATAATATTAAATTTATTTTCCTTTTAATTCATTTTCTTTTTAAAGTAATCCAAAAATTAAAAACATACCGTGTGTAAAAACTAGCGTTAGACACAAACATAAAATATTAAATTTATTTTCCATTTAAATTTCTTTTAAATTCAAATTTTTATTTTAAATCAATTCAAAAATCAAAAGTCATCATATATAATCTCTTAAGATCCACCATTAACACAATATGCTGCCACATGTCTACAATGCAAATGGTCTGGTTATCTACGTCATCCACCACGGTATTTTCTCTATAGACTTGTTTCGGTCATATCGTTTCGTTTACTCCGATTTGAGCGATTCAAGAGGTGTTGGAATCGTTGTTCGAGCTCTACGCTATTAAAATATTAAGATTTTTATAAATTAATTGAGTTTGTTATCATCAAAATATTGATTAATTAATTAATTAATAATTAATTAATTTGAGATTAAGGGCCAAAAAGCCAACAATCTCCTCTTTTTGATGATGACAACCATTCAAGAAAAATAGCTTGAAATACATTAAAACCATATATAGCACATAATAAAATTCAACATATCACCATAAAGATCATTCTTGAAATTCACTCAAAAAATAAATTCCTCCCCCTAATTAATACAATCAAAATCATAACAAATTTATAGCATATTTTTCCTTAAACTTTTCCCCCTTTGGAATCATAAAAAAAAAATTAAGAAAAATTTTAGAACTACATAAATGTTTCTCCTTAAAAACATAAATATAAATTTAGCACAACTCCCCTAAGAATGTTAACACATGCTTTCCATATCTTCCCCTATCAAAATGCCTTCTAAAAAATTTAACAAGTAAAAATATAAAACCAAGCGAGGCATCACACAAACGAATAATACCGAGCTCAAGCTTATTTTTGCAAAAGTTTTCTTCATTCAAAGGCTTGGTAAAAATATCCGCTAATTGAATTATTAGAGCCTACAAATCAAGAGTAATATTATCATTTTGTACATCTCTCTAAATAAAGTGATGCTTAATCAATATGCTTAGTCCTAGAATGATGTATAGGATTTTTAGTCAAATTAATAGCATTAGTATTATCACAAAATATAGACACATTACCAACCTTTAATCCAAAATCACAAAGAGTTTGTTTCAATCCAAAGAATTTGAGCACAACAACTAGCAGCTGCAATATATTCCGCTCGGTAGTAGATAAGGCAAACCAAATTTTTGCTTTTTACTAAACCAAGAAACGAAGAAACTACCAAAGAAATTGACAAGTCCACTAGTACTCTTACGGTCAATGTAAACTACCGCAAACACGCATTGGAATATCCTACAAATGAAATTCAACTTTCTAGATACCATAAGCCTAAATCAATAGACCTCCGTAAGGCAAATATTTAAAAATATTCTTTTTAACGCAAAGTATGATCTATGGTAAGATTCCTTAGACTACGACATAAGCCTAAACATACAACTAAACATAAAATTAATATCAGGTAAGGTATATAACTAAGATTGATTGAGATCTACAACTATACCGGCTTCTAACAGCGGTAAAAGGTTAAAGATCCACATCTCTATATATTTTATATCCACACACTTACCTTTTTCATCCTTGTCAAGCTTATTGGATGTGGTCAAAGGAGGTTTTTGCAATTTTACCTTCATTGAATTTGAACCTTTTGAGCAAATCCCTTGTGATTTTCTTGACTTATAAAATACCATCTTAGTTGTTGATTTGGAGTCCAAGGAAGAAGCTAAGTTCTCCCATCATACTCATCTCAAATTCACTGATGCATTACACTTAGAAATTCTTCACACAAAGATGGATTATAGTAGAACAAAATATATATCATCCACATATATTGTACTAAAAGCATATCATATTCTTAGTCTTAACAAATAAGAGTAGTATCAATTTTATCCATTTTAAATCTATCTCAAAGAAAAATTACTAAGTCTATCCTACAAGCTCTTGGAGCTTGTTTTTAAGCCATAAATATCCCTTTTCAACTTATTAGACATGATTAGGAAAATCAAAACTTTCAAACCCCAGAGGTTGTTCTACATAAACTTCCTCCATGAATATAACCATTTAAAAATGTACTTTCACATCCATTTGATATAAAAATGAAAATTCTTATAAAAGCAAAAGCAAGCAACATCTAATACTTCTAATCTAGCAACGGGTGAAAAGTTTCTTCATATATCTATTCCTTCCTTTGACAATAACCTTGAGCCTACAAGTCTAGCTTTATTTCTAATGATATTTTCATTTTCATCTATTTTATTTCTAAAGACCCGTTTAGTTCCAATATAGAAGCTGTGAGAGGGCCTAGGGACTAACTCCCAAACTTTATTCCTTTCAAATTGATTTAATTCTGTCTTGCATAGCTAAAATCCAAATCTCATTTTTCGGCATCTTTAAAATTTTTGGTTCAATTTGAGAAACAAAAGCAAAGATTATTAAACATATTAAGAGAGGAACAAGTTTTCATACTTGTTCGGATCACCAAGAATTAATTCTTTGGGATGGTAAGGAGCATACCTCTACTCTTTTGGTATGGATGAAGAACCAATTTCGTTCTTTTCGATTAAGCTCACCTCTTTGCTTACTTGAAACAATTTCCTTTGCCTTTATCACTAACAAGTAAATCTCCAAAATTTCCTTATAAACATCACTATAAATAGGCTCATTAGAAATAACATTGCAAGTATTCATCAAATACTACATGCATAGATCCTCAATTTACTAAAGTTCTTTTATTGAAAACTCTACTAAGCTTAACTAGTAAGGAATAGCCAAGGAAAATTACCAACATCCGTCTTAGAATTCAAAATTTTTCAAGTTTTTCTTTGTTAATTCAAAAAAACTATTTGCAACCAAAAACTTGAAATACCCAATATTTGGAATTTTGTTATGCCAAAGTTCATAAGGAGTTTTATCCAAAGAAGGTCTAATTAAAAACTCTATTAAAAATAACAGTGGTGTTAATGCTTCCCGCCCAAAAGTATATAGGTAAACCATATCTCATGCAACATTGATCTAGCAATTCTTGCAAAGTAACATTTTTGCTTTCAACTACACACGTTTGTGTGAGTAGTCTTGGAGGCGGGAGAAGATTATGGAGAAAAATCTTTTCTTCCACAAAAAGTTTCAAAAGCATTGCTATGAAATTTTTCTCCGCCATACATCCCGTATGTGGTTTGTCTAAAAGCACTTGTGTGTTGTCAGTGTGGCTTTGATTACTTTCGTGGATTTTTTGTGTTTTTGATTGGCAAACTTAATTTTGGTTTTTGAAAATGTGGGCTTTTTATAATTTGCATATATGCTCAGTCTCTTTTGGGTTTTTATCAATCAATTAATCTTGAAGTATATTATGTTTCGTTTGGGAAAATATCACGTGTTCAATCTTATTTTTTACGCTAGTGTTTTTTAGCATTCTATTTGAGATGATACCCTAACGTAAGTTGCATTTGAAAAGGTCGATCAATACATTTTTTCTTACTAAATGGTTGTATTGATGTTTGTTTTAAGTATTCCCTTGCCGATAATGACTTTAGCATATTTCTAAAAGGGTTTTCTTGCGAAATTTATTTATTTATGCCTATGTGTAATTATGTATTATGTAAGGGATCTTAGAGTTGTAGAGATTACATTTTAAGATTTGAAATGAGGACTTAGTTTGCATATTGTTTCGCATTTTTTGTTTTTTTTTGACATGTTTTTTTTAGACATCATACAAACTTTTCGTCTTTACTAATGGTTTTTTTACAAATTTGGAAGACCTTTCTTTTATTATCCAATGAGGAATGTGGCTTTGTACATTTTATTTTGAATCATTTTATACTGTTGCATATGTAGCTATTGTCTTATTTGATTGTTTTTTCTATTATAGTTGTTCTCGTTATGCTTGTTCATTTGACGTACGATTTCATATTTTATTTTCATCACTTTTAAGCTTCGCGAGAGTAATACAGTTCTATTAAACATTTAGATTATGAGCAAATAGACATTTCATTAATTCGAGTATATGTGATAGTGCTTATGATCACTCATAAGCATTGTACGTCTGGTTTCGATTTTTCTCTATTTTCCAACAATATATATACTTTTGTCTAATCACTAGCTTTTTCTAATGTTATTGGTCAAACTTCGTGTTTTTATAAACATGCATTCTCTTTAACGGTGGCCTTTGAGATCTACACAGAGTATTGACTTTGTACCATTTGATACTCAAGGTTAGGATGTGATTGTGGTTGGGTTTGGCTTCAAAGCCAGCAAAGCGCGCGAAGAATAGTATTAATTTTTTTCATTAGTTGAGGACAGATTTATTGGGTGAGAGTTGAGGTCGTTGTCATACTTTACCTATATTGCTGTGTCACATTCCTTTTATACCTTTCGTTTTTTATTAGTGATTTTTTACCTTTTCTATTGTTCATTTGGTTTTGTTGTCTACCTGTATCTATTAGTTGTATTTTAGCATAAGATTCTGCTCACTGATACCTTTTTTTTGCGTATGTAGAGGAGAGCTAAATCCTTTTATTTGTGTATGTGTGAGTCTTGTTCTTTTTTTACACGTGCTGATATTTATGTAGGCCTTCTGTTAGTTGGCGTTAAATATTGACCAGATCTTTATCCAGTATCCTACTTGTTGTTTTCTTTTATTGTAGACTGTTCATGCTCTAGATCCTAGGTGCAAACACAAATGTGGGTTCAGTTTCGATTCTTTGGTACCCACACTGTTGGGTCCATAGATTGTCTAGCAATTGACAAACATGGAACCATTTCTTTCTTGGCATAGACATTTAGCATTGGATCTTAAGACAAGTAACAAGAATAAAATCTGTATGTCCAAACTTGCCCATGAGAAACAAACAATTTCATTATTGCAAAGGCTTTATCTCTTACAACAAATTATGCACCTACTTTCTTGGGAGAATTATCTTTGGAGCATTGTGAAACTTTTTCCTTTGAGAAAAATTTCTTTCTTGCGATGAAGTAGTATTGAGCATAATTTTCAATTTAAAAAACACTTAGGTCTAAGTATGGCTCCAAACACCGGACGGATAATACAATAGGCACAATACACGTTTAGATTTAACATGGCTTAGACACAACCTAGGCATAATTAAGCTTTATACGTATTATGAGATGCTTTAACAAAGATAGTGTTTAGAACTTGTAAAGGAGTAGAAACAATTCATCAAAATTATAGCCCTAAACTTTTTTATTACCAAAAAGGCATGCTACTTCAATTATCTATGTCTAATCTTTGAGCACCTATTGTTCAAACTTTTTTAGTAGATTATTTAGCCTTACAAGGTTCTTGCAAAACACTAAATTCCTTTTCTTTGAAAAATTAATTAATCAATTTATTTTTTCCATAA